>NC_080865.1:102972396-103336146 GCF_030435755.1 Ochotona princeps
TGCTCCAAGAACGTCCTTTTTCTCGGGTCCTTTGAGCATTCAAGTTGGATCCCATTGTGTGGTCAAGTGTTAGAAATTGCATCGTTGAGTCATTCATAATGAAGCTTCAGGAAATGTACCACATGTGCCTAAGTTTATTGGAAGTTTCCAAGCATTGAGTTTAACTAGGGTTCTAGAATATATCTACAGCAACATGGACATGTCCAGTAAAAGCTGCATAGTAAAACACATTGCCAAATCGAAAATGTAAGATTTTGAAATTTATATGCTGGCTTTGAAACATTTATGATGCTTTGGATTAGGGCTCAGGCATGTTTTATTCCGCCCCCCGAACCCTCCCCCCAAATATGTACCTTCTGCTAGAAAAGCCATCAGGCAGGCTGCAAACTACAAGGGCATGGTTCTAATTGGAAAATAGGATGTACCTTATTTTAAGATGCCATATTTAGCTTCCTGTTAAAAAAGCATTAAGCATTGTAAGTGCACAGAAGAGTACCTGAGGTTTGAGACTAGATATCTATTAAGATTAATCATTCAAAATACAATTGAACTGGCAGATAAAAAAGTAGATGTTTCCAAAGTGTATAGGATCACTCAGTCCATATTTCACATACGACATATATCATGGGACTCTTTGGAAGACTATAATAAAAGTTTGTAAACTTGTCAAAACTTGTTTACTGTTAAGGATGTGGACTCATATTTTGCACTTAGCCCTCAATCATATGTATGAGCATAAATGTGTACATAAGAAATATTTCTGCATGTGTATTAAAATGTGGAATACTAGAGACCTAAAAGAACCATAGTCTTTACTTTAGCTTTTTAATTCTGAAAATATAGAAACTTATAAAAAAAACAGCTAATATCTATACACAAATAAACATGAATTTAGCCTCATCATCCAAAATATAGCATTGCTGTAAAGGGACAGAAAGGCTCGACAGACTATTATGCTAATGGTTAAGATATAGCAGCACTGTTTGTTCCCGAATATGCTGTGGAAAGCTACATCATTTAGTGCCTACTGTCTTTTAAGCATTTTTTCAAGATGCATGGTAGGAAGAAAGTCTCTTTCAGATATTGTCTGCCATCAAATGACACGAGTCATTTTGGGAGGTGTCCCCCCACCTCAGCATGAGGGGCAATAGGGCTCAAATTGGTTGGGAAAAGGAAAATTGAATTTTCAAATCCATACACCCCCAGGGAAACAGAATGTCAGCGTGCCACTTGCATTGGCCCTGCTAATGGGGAGTATAAACACCTCAAGCCAATACTGAGATGCCCTACAGAGTGTCTCTGTATTTATTCCACTTAGAGAATTATTAGTGTTGATGCATGAGTTTATGCATGAAACATGCTTCTTTATGAAAGACATCACCTTTATCATTAAATTGCTATAAACTCAAACCTTATTGCATATGAAGAAAATCGTCATCTGAAGAATTTATGTTTTTAAAGGCCTGCCTGCCTTCCTTCCTTCCTTTTCTTCCTTTCTTCCTTCTATCCTTCCTTCTTTCCTTCATTCTCTCTTTTGGAAGGCAAATTCACAGAGAGGGAGAGACAGAGAATCTTCCATCTGCTGGTTCACTCTGCAGATGGCCAGAATGACCAGGGCTGGACTGGGCTGAAATCAGGAGCCAGGAATTCATACCTGTGCTCCATTTGAGTGTCAGAGGAACATGCAAGACTCAAACCAGCACCCAAATGAGATGCTGGCATTATAGGAAGTGCCTTCAGCTGCTAAGCCAAAACACTGGCCTATAAAGGGTTTTATATCCAGCAAAATCACCAGTGTATATGGAACAAGACACAGTTCCATCTGATTCTGAACCCTGTTATACCTCATCTTTGGGCTAGGCACTCAAAAAAACTCTTTACTGGTTGCTATGTTAGTGAGATACATATGCGTGCATAAACAGCACCTGCTATTCAGTCACTATTTGATGGACCACAGTAGAATCTTGAGTAGAAATGTAATCCTATGAGCAAGGGGAAACCTTAAAGGATTTTGAGAAAAAGAGACATGGCCAAAGTGTGGCCTTAAGGAATTCATTTTAGAACACAGCATAAAATGGGGTAGGATTTTTAAAGGGAGGTAATCAAACTGTGAGGAATTGCACCATGGATCCAGAGACACACATGCATGAAGTGTATCTCTTCTATTGGTGTCCACTGGTTTCCTCCATTTGTGTCTTTGAGTCATTCAGCATTCTTTAAGGTCCACAGCACAATGTGAAGGCCTTCGACTGCCTTATTAGCTGTATTCATTGTTCTGAACAATGTTTATTAAGTGAGTGTTGAGGGGAAAATACAGTTCCCTCCACCTGAAAATTTTTTCTCTCGATCACTGCCCATCAGAATTAGATTCTTACCCCTGTATGTCTAACACAGGCATGTTCCATTGATGTATATAAAAATACATTCAGTAAAACTTTGGAAATCCCACTGCTGTAAAGATTTGGCGATATGGTTTGATTTCCTTGAGGCTCTAGGTTCAAATGCGGAACATTTCCATTTATCCCTCCAAGTTCTTATCCAGAGGTTTAAAATAGCAGATGACATCTTAATGTGTAGCCCGTGGTTGTGAAATTAGAAATTCAGAAAAACATTCAGGTATTACAAAAAGTTGAGTCACCTTTCTCCTCTTAATCAACCATTCTAATAGTATATCCTCAGCCTACAGAGTGCAATGCCTCTTGCCATTTTCCTCATTCCTGTGAAATCTATATAATGCTGTATTTAAGCAGCTCATTTTTTATATTTGGTCAAGTGTTCTCAGTATATGTCTCTTTAATTGATCTGACCAAAGTATTGATATTGATTTTAGGCCATCTGAATACTGTAATGATGAGTTCATTTGTTGTTATAGGAGTTTCTCTTCTGAACTGAGGTAATCAATACAATTCACCAATACATGCTCTTAGTTTAGGGTAGAGTTCTGTCTCACCAAATAACTCTGTGCAATTCCAAAAAGCAAAAGTCAAAGTGATAAATTGTTCTTGATTCATTTTTTTTCTGCTTTGTTTCCCTATTATTTAAGTTATCTGAATGATTAACTTGCCCCGTTTAAATTAAGAAATGTAGATATCCAGCTTGGATGTGTCTGCTAGTACAATTTCAGTAAAACATTATGATCAGGACATTTAAAGCCATATAGATTAATATAAATAAAATCACATTTCAAGCTTGACTGACAGCATTAGTATTGATTATAAAAAAGTACCTGAATAAATAATCTTATTAAACGAGACCACTGCTACAATATCTCTAGGCCATCTAAGAGCTCACTTTGATCACCTCAACATAAAGGAAACATTGCATTGAGTTTGTTTCCTACAACTCTCAGGAGGGGGCTAATGTCATAAATCTAGATATAAATGTTCAGATAATGCTTCTTTTTTTATGTGTTAATAGCTTTATTTATCCAGTTGAGGTAACATATGTTTACATATATGTTACAATCAATATGGGAATATACTCACACATACATGCACATCTGGTACAGAGTATTATGTAAGCATGCACACATACCTTACAATTCCATTTACATTCATGAAATTATTCAGTGCAGATAATGCTTCTTAAAAACCCAAAAGGTTTGCTACATTTTCTGTAACCATTCATGTCTATTGGGTTAGAATATTAATTGATGGCACTGGGACAGGATTAACCCATAAAAAAACTTTTGGAAATATTTAGTCATTATACAATATGACTTATACATAATTGATGAAGCTTCTAAGTGCTTTAATATGTAACATCTTTACTCTAAAGAAACATGATACTGGGCACAGCACGATAGTGTAATGGTTCAAGTCCTTGCCTTGCACGCTTGGGGTCCCATATGGAAGCCGATTCATATCCAGGTGGCCCTGCTTCCCATCCAGCTCCCTGCTTGTGGCCTGGGAAAGCAGTTGAGGACGGCCCAAAGCCTTGGGACCCTGCACCCATGGGGGAGACCTGGAAGAAGCTCCTGGGTCCTAGCTTTGAATTGGCTCAGCAACCATTGTGGCCGCTTGGGGGGTAAAACATCGGATGGAAGATCTTCCTCTCTGTCTCTCATCCTCTCTGTATATCCACCTTTCCAATAAAAATAAATAAATCTTGGGAAAAAAAGAAACATGATACCAGGGTCGACATTTAGTAGTTAAGAGCCTACTTAAGATGTCTGTCTCCCATAATCAGGTACCTGTGTCCATCTCAGGACTCTGCCTCCTGACTTTAGCTTCCTGATAATGCAGACCCTGGGAGACATTTTGACGCTGGAATGATTGGGTCCCTCTGCTCATGTGAGTGATCAGGATCATTGTTGGCTTCGGACTTGGTCCTAACCCAGCGTCACTCATTGTAGGTAATTGGGAGTGAACCCAAAGGTGGGACTATTCTCTGTCCCCTTCCATCTGTCTCCCACTTCTTCTGTATCTCTCTCAACCTCTATCTCCTTCTCTACCTCCTTCCCTTCCGCTCTCAAATAAAAATATACTTTCTAATCAGGTAAATGAAATTAAATGTAAAAAGAATGAAATGCGATCTCTCCTATATTACAGTGGATGGGTCTCAAGAGATGGCTACCTCATTTTAAAATGGTTTATTTATTTGATGAGTTAATTAGTTTAAAGGGAGGGAGGGGTAGAGAGAAAGATCTTTCTCTACTGGTTTACTCCCCAAACAGCCACAATAGCCAGGTCTGGGTGCCAGCCCAAAGCCAGGGGAGTCTGGGACCCATGCTAGTTTCTGACAACAGTGGAAATCCTCCACACACTTGGGCCACTTCTGCTGCCTTCCTAAATTCTTTGGCAGGAAGGTATATTTGAAGTGGAATAGCCAGGACTCCAGCCAGCACGCCCATATGAGGTGTCAACATCACAAGGAGTGGCTTAACCTGCTCCCTGACAGAGACTTAATTTGCATCCTCTTTTGCAGAGATTTATTTATTTTAGTTGAATGTCAGATTTACAGACAAAAAGGAGAGGCAAAGAGAAAGATCTCCCTTCCACTGGTTCACTCCCCAAATGGCCTCAACATCTAGAACTAAGCTGATCCGAAGCCAGGAGCCAGGAGCTTCTTTTAGGTGTCTCACACAGGTGCAGGGTCCCAAGACATTGGGCCATCCTCTGCTGGTTTCCCAAGCAAAGAGATAGATCAGAAGTGGAGCAGTTAGGATAGGAACTGGCACCCATATGAGATGCCAGCACCACAGTCAGAGACTTAGCCTAGTACACCATATCACCAGCTTCCCATCCTTTTTTTTCTAGCTCTTTTGGGTACTACCTCTACATTACATGGGTCTGTTAATCCGATGTTGACTGAGAGTCACTTTAGCTTCAGTGCAGCACAAAGTTTCACCACATAAAAGAAAGACAAATTTCTTCCTATTTTAAGGAATATGAATTTAATGGGTGAGCAACTGTGAGTCTGTCCTTAGCCACATCATTCCTCTAGAGGAAATAAATTTGCTCATATCAGGATATCTCAAAAAGTGCAGTGCTTGTTATGAGAGAGAAATCAACTTATAAATACTCCTTGCAATCATTGAAGTGCCTTCTGCCTGACATATAAACTCTCATGATACCACAGGCACATGGATACTCAGGACTGCCCCACCCTTTTAGCCAAATATTAGCAACGACATAACAAATTGCCTTGGTGGAGTGAGGTGTGAAGGGAGAGCTACTAAAGGAAGGAGCACCAGAAAACAAGAAGGGATCATCCCAGGGTTAGAGAAAAAGGTCGGTTGGCGAGTGTGGAGTGGGGAACAATTTACTGTGTGCACATGCATCTCTGCTGCTCATGTTCACCTCTCGTTCCCTGCCCTTCTGACCACAAACTCCCAGGGTTAATGCGAAAGGCCTGATGTTATGTTATGAGACCATATACCATCGGAACACATAGAAGTTTTCCACATGCTGGCCTTCACAGGTAGAAGTTTTCTGTGCATTCCAGAAGTAGTGATATGGAGTAACCTTTGTTGAAATCACTACTTAGATTTGATACTGCAACCAGACCACTGTTCAGTAAACCCACTAACCATGTGGAAAATGCTCATGACAGAGATACAGTGTGATGGTGTGGAATACTGAGGTTTCTGGAAAACTACTGTTAGTGTTAGCTACTCATAACATCCCTTGATGTAGACAGGGCTGGAATGATCATATACATTTTGCAAGTGAAAAAACGTTTCAAAAGTGCAAGTGCTTTGGCAGTGCTGTAAGTGGAAGAGTTGGCAATGGAATCCAAATTTCTAATTTTTGTATAGTGACTTTCCACCATAGCCTGTTGCCTGTCATCAAATCAAATGGGAGTGCATTCTTTTGCTTTGTAACACATTTTAGCACCATTATTTATGCTAGAGTTTCCTCAGTGATGAGATCAATGTGTTAGGAAAAAATCTCATAAAATAAGAACACAAAGTAAGTCTTTAAAAAAACTAATAGATATTATAAATTAGTGCAAAATAATGTAAATGTCTAGCCTCTGATGTATATTTTGAGATTCAAACAGAGTTGTAATTCCAATGTGTGCTTGACTTAATCCTTAGTGAATTACACTGTCATTTCCTTTTAATTTGCCTGTTTCTTTAGCATGTTTTATAGTGTGGTACATGTGTTTGGAAACTGAGATTGTCTTCTCGCATCCCATCACTTCAACAGAGAAATTTTATTCTTGTGTGTTTTATAGAATAACCCTTATACCTTAAAGGCATATATTATTGGCACACAAATAATTCAGTTTAAAACTTTTCTTCAAAGCTTCTTCGTATAATAATAATTCCTTATTTACATTCCTAAAACAAAGCCCAGCTACACAATTCATGAGCTTTCGTCATCTAGAAGCTTCTCCCTGCCACTGTTAGGTTTAGAAAATCAAGGTGATGAGCACAGCTGGAGAACATGAATACTTCTATCTGACTAGTGCTGTGGGGATGTCAGAACGATCACAGCTTCATTTCCAAAGAAATCCTTTCAGCATAGATATTTTCAATCAATAGCTAAGCAACATAGAAAAATTAACTTGAACGAGTTATTTTCCTATGATGGCTATATAAAAAGATCTGTGTTTCAAAGAAACTCGCCTCAAACATGAATGTGCTCTTCCTGGTCAGAGAAAAAAGAACTAAATCTAATTGACAGCTACAAAGCATGGAGCAAAGAGGGTGTTTTCAAAAGTCATGTTCCAGAATAAAAACTAGGCTAAGCAATGTCACTTTCTCAGCTCCCATCTTTTGCCAGTGGCATGCTCATCCTGTCACTTCCAACATGCTTTAAAAGGATGCCACTTGAACACAGCACCTGCTTATGATGACTCAAGTCTTCTAAGAAACAGTTGTTCAGGTTTTTTAAGGGTTTATTTATTTTTACTGGAAAGTCAGATTTATATAGTGAAGGAGAGACAGAGAGGCTCACCAAGTACCCGCAATGGCCACAGCTGTGCCAATCTGAAGCCAAGAGCCTGAAGCCAAGAGCCTGGATCCACGAGCCTCTTGCGGGTCTCCCACATGGGTGCATGGTCCCTAGGCTTTGGGCCGTCCTCAACTGCTTTCCCAGGCCGCAAGCAGGGAGCTGGATGGGAAGCGAGGCTGCTGGGGTATGAATCAGTGCCCATATGGGACCCCAAGTGTGCAAAGCAAGGGCTTTAGCCAGTAGGCTACCGCACCTGGCACATTTGTGTGGGTTTTAATGGATTGAAAAAAAAAAGTAAATTCATGTGATTTCCACAGTGGCATGTCTTTGTTTCACTACCGCAGCTTTTCCCAAAAAGCACGGTGTGAGGGATACAAGTGATAAACTGTGAGAGTGACAGGGGCATAGAGATGAGTGCATGTGCAAACGGACCTCAGACCCCTAGTGATGGCCAGCCCGCCACTCTTTGCTAGCATCATTCCTGCAAGAAACTTCCTGAGTGATGTTAACACCCCTACATGGGCTCGCACAGAGATAGGATTTCATATCATAGATAAATAAAAGAAGTGAGTTGAGAAAACCACGTATTTGTTTTCTATTTTTCACTTATAGTTTCCAGCTTTCTTAGTAACACATTCCAAAAGTCAACCTCATACACGGTGGGAAATGATTTTGACCAATCAATCCAAAGTGACTAATCACTAGTGGGTTTAACTTGCAACACAACCTGAGATTTAATATATGAGAAAGACTTGAGTTTCTAACACTAACATGTAAGCTTAGAAAGTGTCTCACGTATTTTTAATTGCTTTTAGTCAATTGAGTTGCTGTGCACAGAGGGGATCAGTGTGCTGAATGATACTGGTCACGGAAAATGTGAAGTCCACTGTTTGTGTATTCTCTGTTCAAAGTGCAGTGTAATTTATGACAGTGTTCTCTTCTTCTCTTAAGCCTTTACTCATCTCTACAACTCACAAATATAGACCAGGGCCCTAACGAATGGTTTTAAGAACGTCTGAACAACCCAAGGGTTGTCAAATGGCTGCTTCAATTTTCTACTCATTAAATGTTATTCCTATAGTGTGAAACAGTCTAGGAGAGTACAGGTTTGGTTCTGATTACATAATTATTCTACAGAAGTATGAAAAAAAATCATCCTTAAAACCCTCCAGGTGCTTAAACAGTTTGATAGAATGTAGCCATTCTGCCATCAGCGCCCCCAGCTGTGTTGCTTAGCAACATTTTAATTCCAGAAGAATCGAAGGAGATGAAATCCCTGTGGAGAGGGAAGCAGAAGTAAGAGGGCTGTTGACAGATGATCTCAGTTGTTTCTTCTCATATACTGCGAAGATCACTAGCTCTTTTCATGAATGATAAATGGACTGTACACAGATCAATGAACTCAGCAATAAACTGGAACCAGGCTCCACGTCTAAGGTGACACAGGCCGAGAGACCCAGAGATATCCTCATTTTGATGATTTTGTGTGTATTTTCTTAAAAGTTCTATCGGAGGAAGTTAATCTCAGCATTGGGTCATTTCTTGCCCTTTTGTGATTTCTGTTAAAAATGATTTGGGATATTTTGGCCTTTGTTTCACAGAGCAACTATGGTCTGGTGTCACTAGTAATGCCAGGGTGGAGAGTTCCCTACTACAGATTGCAAAATCCAGGATGTTATTGCAAACATTCTCCCCACCTCACATTACAACTTAATAGGGCCAACATGGGGGAAGGTTAGAGTCAAAATGCGGAAGGACGACCTAGTTCTGCTCCTAAAAGCCCACTTGCGTCACCTCGGATGAACCTGGCAAGCAGCTCAAGCAATACGTGCTGTATTTGAAAGCTGCACTTAGACAGGTAAACATGTTCCCAGGGAGAGGAAAGTTGCTTGCTGAGACTCCAGACTGCTTATCTGCAGCAGCCTGCTTCGGTTAGCTTCCTGTGTTTCCGAAGAGCGTTTTGTATTACTTACTGTCTTGATAACTAGTTGAAAGATTATGCCTGCTAATATTGTCTAATTGCATTTTTTTCCTTTTGTTTACAGGCTGTTGAAAAGGCAAAACCTAAGAGTAATCCCGTGAAGTAAGTTATTGTTTTTATTAGTAGCAAATTTTCATTTTAATGGACTCCATGAACGTGTAAAACTAAGATCATAAAAGAGACTTTGGATTTTAAATCAATATGTATTAATGACAATTCAAATATATTTAAGAAAACCACCAAGCAAGAACAGTACTCTCCTATGAGCAGGGACTAAGCTATAGTTTTTCCATGTCCCTGATGAGGAAATGCCGCAAGTTGTAACAAGGATACATAAATTAATATGTTCTATCAATGAATAACTGCCAAGTTCTATTATAACTATATTTAATGCATAATATTTCAAGCTTTTAGGTTGTGCACATGCTAAAAGGATTCCATTTTTAATTGCAACTTTGGGCCTATGACAGGGATATAAATGGCTGAAACTGTGCCAAGTGATTTCCAGCCACGTGGGAAGTTTAGCACCTTGGCATCAAGGAATCAAACTTCTGTTAATGAAAAGTTCATAAAATATATTCAGCAAAAAATTTCTTAGCTGACATAGAGACTCTTAAATTATAAACAAGCTGAACAGCACTCTTTTAAATATAATACTCCTTAGAAACTCTGCCTCTTTCAGAAGGGAGTTTCAAATTAAGGATTGTCTTGTCATCTGGTTTGTGACATCTTATTGTAGTGTTACATTGCACACTGGGCCTGCCAACCAGGTGGCCAAGGGAGGACCTGCTCTTTCTCTGGGTTTTAATAGGTCTGGAAATCTCTACACATCTTCAAATGTTCCATTTATATTTGCCAACTTTCATTATAATTGATATCAGGTACAGAAATGAGCAGTGCATTGATCTTAATAGTTTCTGGGAAAACAGAATACCTAATGCCAACGACAAGAAGGCCAGGTGTGTTTTGTAAAAGGATTAACTTTTCCAGGGCACTAGGATAGAACTTATCATACCAGTAAATCCATGCTGCCGTGGATCCTCCAAAATGTGCTGTGCACGTGGTTTTTTAACATTGTTTCCCTTAGGCCACAGCATATTCCCTGTCAGGCTCTAGTAGCCTCGAAAGAGGGATCTGTAATCTGGAGATGTATTTTGTTGTAGCTTTTCTGTGGATATTCAGTTGCAGTGGAAACCTTCTCTGCAGCCTGATTTCTTTTCTGTCTGAATGCCCTAAAGGCTCCTCTACTACAAGCCTGTGGCTGACAAGTCCCAAAAATTAGAGGGTACTACTAATGAGGCCAGGGCCAAAGCTTTAGTCCCTGAGTGGACCATTAGTGATTTTCCCACTGTGTTCCTGCATTCTTCCCTCTAGTTTGCCTGTATATGGCTGTATGTCCTACGCCACAAGGGATGGGGTGAGGGCTGCAAAAGTGTAAATATAGGCTTCTGATGAGGCGAACAGCTCTGGGTTTGTCATCGAAGACAGGCCATAGCTTCATGTCTGTATATAAAGCAGAGCTGCTTGGCTATGTATGTGCTCTGGTGTCCAGAAGGTGGGCCTGTTTTCTCTTTGCTCCTTGTAAGGATTTTGCCCCTACAGATGTTTTAATGCATTCTTCACTCACTGTTCAGATTCTAACATCAAGAACTTTTGGAATGTTTCCCAGGAAAACTTAAGGGGTCAAAAGACTATGGAGCTTTTTAATGTTTAAATATATTGGAAATTTTGCCTCATGATAAACCTAAGTCACGATGACCAGTACATGTTTAAAATTTTCTATTAATTAAATAAGATGATGTTCTCAGTATGAGTTTGAACATCCTGTTTCATTTGGGCTCCTGATAGCAGATTCACTTGGCCAACCTCAGCTACCCCAACGCTTCTGTCTCTTCCATGAACTCAGCTCAGACATGGAATGTCTGAGCCTGGCTGTGACAAAAGAATAGGCTTGGAGTTTGAGGTTGTTAGTTTCTTGTACTTCTTCCTAATACACAGAAGCCGTGTCTGACGTCTGCCAGAGAATTTCAGTTCCATGCGGTATACAGGAACCCCAGACAGAATAAAACCCTCAGCCAATGTTTTCCAGATGAATGAACACAAAACAAATTGGACATATCTAAGAAAATATCCATTTTAGGAATTTGGCTGGAGGCTCATCAAGGATAGTGACCGCACTCTAACTGAGTGTCACTAGTTCAGAGTTCCCTTTTGTTGTAATGCCCTGAATCATCCAGTCCTTTTGTTCTGGACTCACACAACATGTAAAAAGTCTACATATCATTCTGTCTTTTTTTTTATTCATTAATTACATTGTATTATGTGACACAGTTACATAGGTACTGGGATTCTCCCCACCCTCCCCAAACCCTCCCACCATGGTGGATTCCTCCACCTTGTTCCATAACCACATTTCAAGTTCAGTTGAGATTCCCTCATTGCTAGCATATACCAAACATAGAGTCCAGCATCTTATAGACCAGTCAAGTTCCTCGGCTTCTTAGGGAGACCCTGTCTGGTCTGAGGGCAGGACCAGCAGGGTACCATCCTGGTCGCTTAAAAAACTCTAGCATACCGTCAGCAACAGTTAACTGTTCTGTCTTATTCCAGCTTCATTATCTCTGACAAGTCCTTTTTTGATATTTTATGTAAGAATTACCATTTGATTGTTGCATGGGGGTGATAAAATGGGAGTGGAGGCAGTTTTTATGGAAAGCCAAAGTCCTGCAGCATCACATAGGACTTTTATGTAGTCCTTTGGTATACTTTGGCAAATGGTTGGATAAAAAGAAAACAAAAGAATGTGATTTCATGGTGTGTGTGAATTACATGATATTCAAATTTCAGTATCTATAATGAAGTGTATTGGAGCACAGTCACTCTCATTCATTTCTCCATTGTCAGTGGCTGCTTTTGTTCATGCAGTGTTAAGGCTGAGTAGTTGCTGCAGAAACTGAGTGTAACATACAAAGTCACACACACGTTTACCTGTGACTTTTTACAGAGGACGTTTTCTGACTCCGTACTAACTTATCAAGTGCAAAAAGATAGTAGCTTTTCCTTGACACTGAATTTTTAAACTATTAATGTTTTTTCTCCTTTTGACCTTAAAAAAGATAAGCAGATAATTACCGAGTCTTTAATGCATGTTTAGAACATTGTGGGTTTATAGTACCACCTAGTTCTCATTTAATGCAAATTGACACAACCTGCACTCACTAGCATTTTTAAATTGTATGAATATAAGTGCCATAGACAGGGCAGTGATGCCATACAACCGAGGCTAGAGTGTACAACAAGCCTTTCAAGTTCTGTACAGATGAGCATGTTACAAAGGGCCTATAGATTTCTTAAAACAGAGAGAGAGCGAGAGAGAGGGAAAGAAAGAAAGAAAGAAAGAAAGAAAGAAAGAAAGAAAGAAAGAGAGAGAGAGAAAGAGAGAGAGAAGGGAGGGAGGGAGGGAGGGAGGAAGGAAGGAAGGAAGGAAAGAAAGAAAGAAAGAAAGAAAGAAAGAAAGAAAGAAAGAAAGAAAGAAAAGAAGGAAGAGAAAGAGAAAGAAAAGAGAGAAAGAAAGGAGAGAACGAAAGGAGAGAAAGAGAAGGAAAGTTTTCAAGTACAAAATTCTTCCTTGTTTGTGTACTTTAGCAACATGAAACAACATGGAGGCTCTCTCACAAATCAGAACCAGAATCCACTCTGCTTATTAAATTATACTTACTTAGGAACTGATCAATCTTTTAACTATGATGGTTTCATCACTTCAAATGGAAAATAGCCACAAAGATTTTCCTGACCTTCATGTTTGGACATTATTCACTTATTCCTTCAATGAGTATTTATTTAGGATATACAACATTCAGGAAAGTGTGACAGATGCTGAGGGAACTAAAAATAAATCTGATGTAGACCTTAACCCTAAGGAGTTCAGAGTCAAATAGGAGAGAGAAAATCACTTCTCAAAGAAATACATGTAAGATAGATATTTGTTGAGTAAGGAATGGGGTGCCAGGGAAGGTCTTAAATAAATAAATAAATAAATAAATAAATAAATAAATAAAGTCTTTCTCTGCAATACTAGCAGAGATACAGGGGTCACAGTGGTTGATAAGAGAAGATTTTTGTACCGGGACTATAGGACTGCTTATCTGAGCTTCTGAGGCTGAAGGAAGGCCGGGAGAAGTGAGAAACCCAGGCTGCCTAGTGGTGTGCAGCCAGCAAAACATCATGTTGGAAACTATGGCTGAGAAGGAATGGTAGCTTAGATCCCTCAGAGATTATCCATATGAAGGTGGTTTGCTTGCTGGAATCAAAAAGCATTGAAGAACACAATTGTTTTGGTCAAATGTGAATAATCAATTTATCTGCTGATTATTTAATGTTAAACAGTTCAAAGACGCAAATTCCAGACTTAAGTCTAATATTAGTTGGTGGTGTGAAATTGGACATGCCCCTTCCGTGTAACAGGCCTCAGCTACATCACTTAAAAAGTCCTTTCACATCTTTCAAAATGCTGAAGATTTAAAGCCTACTTTTCTGTAATGCTGAGTTTGAACATTATTTGAACATGTTAAGATTCATGCATGCACATGAAGTTTTGCACATATGTGTGCACATCTCTGTTTTCTTCTACATGTATATACACACACTCACACATAATGCTTTTTTCCGTCTCCTTTGTCTGTAAAATGAAGTGCCACAAGTTTTACCGTTAGAGGTTCAGGGCATGTCTCCATGGACATTGCATAAAGATTTTGAAGTGATCCCTTCTGACCAGACGTAACTTTGTAGTTGGATCCTCTCTTGTGATGCTCTTGGAGCCGTACACAGGACAGGAATGCAGAATGTCAGTAGCCACCACATTGATTTGGAATGAGACGGCAGTTGGTTCTAAACTGTGTTTTGCCAAACATCAGTCTTGCGAGATTCTGCACTTTAGAGAAGGCTCCAGCACTGAAGACGTTTGGCCTACACTGTCACTTCCTCTTTCTGGAGTATCACTGTATACATTCACATCATACTTGTGCAACCCCAAAAATAATTGTGGAAAAAATTCTATTTTGTTTTGTCTTACCCAAGATTTCCCAAATATGTTTGACCAAAGAGCATCTTTATCCAGCAGAGTACATGTGTCATTAAACACAGAATTGGATGTTCAAGTCCACATGGAATCTTTGCTTCTCTATGTAGTTTTGAAAACCTAGTTTCTCCATAACTCACATCCATTCTTTAATGAGAATATTTGAAATAAACATACCATTTTTTAAAGATTTATTCATTTTATTACAGCCAGATATACACAGAGGAGGAGAGACAGAGAGGAAGATCTTCCATCCGATCATTCACTCCCCAAGTAAGCTGCAACGGGCCGATGTGCGCCAATCCGATGCCGGGAACCTGGAGCCTCCTCCGGGTCTCCCACGCGGGTGCAGTGTCCCAATGCATTGGGCCATCCTCAACTGCTTTCCCAGGCCACAAGCAGGGAGCTGGATGGGAAGTGGAGCTGCCGGGATTAGAACCGGCGCCCATATGGGATCCCGGGGCTTTCAAGGTGAGGACTTTTAGCCGCTAGGCCACGCCGCCGGGCCCAATAAACATATCATTTTAAAAGGAAACCATAGGGCTTCACCCTGCCGTCACTACCTTGTGGTGGGAGGAGCCTAGGGGGAGTTTGGGCACAGGGCTTGGGTAAAGGGAGCCCTCAGCATGGCGGCTGCCGAGGGTACCTGAGCCAGGTTGGACCCAATGCTTGGGACTCTGGCCACGGCCAGCACTGCCACTCAGTGAGAGAGTCCTGGGCTTTGGGCAGCCAGCAGGCCATGCAGCACCAGGTCCACCTGCTGGCTGCATGGTGACGAGCTCTAGGGATTTTAGGGTATGTAATTGCTGCCTAGGGACATCCATGAATAAGGCCAATGTGCATATAGGTAAGAGAGGAATCCTGTGTGACTCCCAGCGATGGAGTCACTGAACTTGCAGGCAAGCGTGGGGACTGAGACCTGGTGGTTTGGAGGGGAGAGTCCATAAGATATGTATGGATCGGACTGATTCACCAGCCCACATGGGAATCCTGAGATGGTCTGTTGAGTGCAGAACGTCACTGACTACCACACTCCAGCCCACACAAAAGCTATGGCTGGGGGCCTGTCTGGCAGGGCTAGATCCCACTACCTGACTGTCAGAACAGGGGATGGATCATGTTAGGCAGGGTCATGACACTAACCAGTATGTGAGAGAACCAGATTTGGGGGTAGATTCTGTGGGGAATAAATGGGTCCAACCCTGTGGAAGTACAAGTCTTGCTGTTTAGCTTAAGAGTTGGGGTGGTGATTGGCTGAGCTGGGAGTGATCATGGAACCTGCCAACACTCACGTGTGCTGGGACTGGAAACAGTCTGAGCAGGTCCAGGCTGCAGCACCCACACATGCATCCTAAAACAGGGTGTAAAACATGCCTAAAGCAGGCCAGGCCACAACATACTCCAGCTCATACAAAGGCCAAGATGGAGTGGCAGGCTATGCCGGGCAAGGGCCTAGTACCTGCTGGAGCATGTGAGCTCTGGGTCAAGGAGCGGGCCTAGTGGGGGAGCCTGGGAATTTGAGGAACCTATTGGGAGTAACAGCTCCTGCTAGTGAGCACGTGTTCCAGGCCTGGGTGTTGGGCAGCCTGAGTAACTCCAACTGTTGGCTAATGTTTGGGCTAGTTTTGGAGGGGGGCAGACTGGGCAGGGCCGAGCCAAACTTCCCTCACTGGCAAGAGCAGAAACCAGGCTGGAGCACAGGTCAAGTACAGATAGGCTGTCACACCTACCAGTTTGTATGAGCCTGGGATGGGAGCAGACAGAGCAGGGCCAGGTTTCAGCACCCACCAGCGAGTGGTGGGACTTGGGGTAAGCTGGATCAGGCCAGGCTACAGCATCCAAAGGCAAAGGTCATGAGAGGTGAGAGACTGTGCCAAGCTGGGCCAGAGCAACCACTGCCACGTGCAAGATCTATAGCTGGGAACCGACCTGACTGGGGAGCTAAGTGGGTACCCTGCCTGGGTTGTGCTTTTCACTGGTAAGCACTGGCCTGGAATAGGAGCCACATTCTTGTCTTGACATGGCTGCAGCATACCTTGGCACAAGTGTGGAGTGGGGCTGAGTGCGCCGGATTGGGCTAGACCCCAGCACCCACTGGCATTCGTAAGGACCAGGGTAGGTGTAGGACAGGCTAGGCTAGGTTTTTGCCCCTGCTGAGCCGGGTGTGAGCTGTGTCTGCATGTGAGCCAGGCTAGACTGGGCTGTAACACCCAACAGTAATAACCGGAATGGGTTGAAGGCTGTTCAGAAAATGACATTATACCTGCTAGGTCAGGAAGTGAACTAAGTAGGGCTGGTCCATATACCCACCCTGAGCTACAATATATGACATTGGGAGAGGTTCTGATGGAGGAGCCTGGGAAACTCCTCTGTCAGAACACAGTCCATGCAGGTGAGCACAAGAACCACGACAGGGAGCAGCTCAGGCCAGGCCAAGGAACAGTACCCAGCAGCATACATTCGGCATAGGTCAGGCGTGAACCAGGTAGGACCAGTTCACATCACCAGCTGGTGAATGAATCTGAGTACCAGAATGGGGTGTGGGTCGGGCCGGGTTCGGTCGCAACAGAAACCAGTATACATGAAGGCTTGGACTGGGTGCCGGCTGAGCTGGGCTAGGCTATAGCTCACACCACCCTGAGCTGCAATTGGGGGTGGGCCGGGCCAGGCCCGGCTACAGCACCCACAGGCAAAGTCTGAGGTGAGGCAGGCATGCCAGACTGGGCCGCGGCTCCCAACCAGCACACACAAGACCTGGGGGTGAGGGAGCAAAGCTGGTAGGGAGAATGTGGGCTCCCTTCTGGATCATCACTCCCACTGAAGAGTGTGAGTTGGGATGGGGTCAGACCAGACACGGCAGAGCTACAACATCTGTGGGCCTCATGTGAGCCGAACCAGGGAAGAGCGAGGCTGTGCTGACTGTTCATACTGGTGCAAGCATAGGTCAGTGTGTGTATGGGTTTGTTGGGCTCTCCCACTCATCAGCTAGCAGATGCTAGCACAAGGGGCTAATTCTGTCAAGCCAAACCGCAAAAACATCTGAAGAGTGCATGATCCGGGAGTGAGAGTGGGCCCATTAGGGAAACAGTGGGTATCACCCTCTTGGGTTGCCACTCTCACTGAAAAACATGAGAACCAAGACTGGGGCAAGCGTGGTTAGAGAGTGGCACCTGTCGTCAGGTGTGTTGGCTGGATAGTGAGGCTGGTTGAGTTGAACTAGGCTCCAATGGCCATTGACATATAAGAAAGCTGAATGGGTTGTGGAACAGATTGGACCAGTCTGCTGTACATACTGGCAAACACAGGAACCAGGGCAGGGGGCAGGCCTGGCGGGGGTTATTGGGAGTTGCCCTAACTAGGCTGCAGCTCCCACTGGTTTACATGGCCAAGTGTGTGATAGGCAGGATTGGTATGGGTTCCAACATGCATTGACTTGTGTAGAAGACCAGGCTGGAGGCAGAACTGACCCAGCAATTGCAACCACCAGCATATGCAAAGGCTGATAGAGGAAACAGACTGTGCCAGACCGTGTATTGGCAAGCACACCCAAAAATTAGGTCTGGGATCGCTTTTAAGTTTCTTTGGGGATCCCCCCTGTCATACTACCAGACTCAGTACCCCAACCATGAAGAGAATTGCAGGTTCCATGGTCTGATGGTAGAGTCCAAGTGTCAAAGCTGGGCCTCCTCAGTGCCTTAGATGGAGCAGTGGACAGCATATCCAGGTGCACATGCAATATATGGTAGTACATTGGAGCCTACAGAGGACACCTGATACCACAACAGAGGACAGAACAAATGGATCAACTAGCCCAGCCAAGTGTTGGCAGTAAAAATCTGGGCAAGTAGAGATGCTAAGGTGGACTATGTCAGTCAGTGAATTTTTAAGAGATTTCATTGTTGTTGGAATGGAGAGCAATTCAGAATAGCAGTTCAAAACAGTAGTTCAGGACAGCTGAACTATGGAAACCACTTGCACAGTGCCCTCGGAGATGCCTCACATCGGGGACCTGGGGTGGGTGGGAGGGTGGGTGTGGCTTCTCCCTTTGTCTCTCCCCTTCCCCCACATACAGGAAAGAAAAAGAGAATGTGGAAACAATGGTCTTACCCACGTTCCTGTAGCCCTTGACCCTTTGAGCCCTAATCAAGCACGTAAAGATGATCAGAATAAAAAAAAAAAATTTACAGGCAACTGTAGAAAAGAAAGAAATCCTCCTCCAAAATATTATGGTATAATATCTCCTGTGTCTCTTGTCACTTTTCTACACTGAGAATGTCATAAAACTCAGTCCTCAACGACAGGGACATCTGAATCCTCTGAATGACTCAATGCTAAAGTTCAGTTGTCCCTCGTGTGTCTCTTAGGAGAAGCAGATTTGGTGTCAAGTCCACTCATTTCAGGAGAGTAAGGCATTCACACCTGTGTGATGGCCTTTGCCTGGTCAAGTTTCTAGTCAATCCCTAATCAGCTCCAGCCACATTTAGGGCAGTTAATGAAAAGATAGCCATAACATTTCTATAAAGATCATAAAATAATTTGAGCTGTTTATGTTGTACAGATAACGGTAGTAGAGTGTGTAAGTTTGCAGGAATCTTCCTCACTAGTGAAACTTGCACAAATATCCAGATACCCACCTTTTCCTGGTCACTTAGGGTTGTATCATCTAGACAGTTTCAGATGCAAAACCTGAGAATCAAAAAGCAAACTGCTTAGAACCTTCCATTTTTCAAAAACTATTTTGCAACCACTGCTTTTCAGTAACATACTGTCATCTTCAAATTTGCTGTTGCTATTTAAAAAGATATCAAACTTTATTAAACAGCTTATTTTCTGTAAGCAAAATATCAAGTGTATCTCATGCTAGTGGATCATCCAATATGCACAAATTTTAACAATTATGTTTACTTCAGTATATTAATTTGATGTATTAAGAAAAAAAATTGTTCAAAGCAGACCATATTAATTGCCTGACTATCATAACTCACTTTTGTAAGAGCTTTGTGAGAACCTTTTCTCATTCAGTGAGAAGTTAACACCTACAAATCATGAGAATGCAATTGAAAGCATTCATTTGTTGGTGAATCTGGGGGATCTCAATTAAACTGGCAAATGTAGAATCAGTTGTTTTCAAAGGAAATTAACACACACTTTCTAAGTAACAGTATTTACAAAATACAACCATATCCTAGTGTTAGCTGCTAACTCTATACTTCATAGTGTTTTCTGCTTAGACAAGAATGGATGATCATGTTTCATTTGTTCACACAAGTGAATTCAGTTTTTGGTACGTAAGAATTACATTGATACTTTAAACATTGGCATTCAGTGACTTTCAGAAAACTGCCAAGAACTTAGAAGCATGTGACTAATCTTCTGGAAATTCAAGGAAGGCATATGTGTTTGTTCTTTTACAGTTAAATGTGTACTTACTGTGTGAAATATTCAGTTGATAGATGAGTAAGATAATACCTATGCCTGAACACTTTTCACACATTGGTAGGGCAACTAGAGAGTCATTCCATTGCAGCATAAGCATGTTCTGTGCCTGAATGCGTGCCACATCTTGCAGGGGCACAGCTAACATTGGTACTGCTGGCCCCAGGCTTGCCCCATCTCAGTAGGTGTCCCCCAATAATTAGTGGGGATGAGTCCACTCAAGAAGGCAGAGTAACAGTTTCAAAAACCCTAAGGGACAAAGGTAGATACGGCTTGTAAGCAAAGTCTGGGACACTTGGAGGCAGCTTAGAAGAGGGAACGTGATTATAGCATCAGAAAATACCAATATTGGGAGTTTTACTCTACAGAAGAAGTGAAAGAGATTACCTAAAGCATCACACTGACAAGTGCCTTGAGTGCCTATTTTTGGCACTCAAGGGAGAGCAGTACGGTGTGAGCAAAACAAAGAAAATGTTGGAAGTAATTCCTTTATTTTAAAAAGTTGTGCGTTACAGTTGGGGAAGAATTATATGATAGCCTTTTAAACTGCTTGCCAAGAAACAGACATGTCAAATCCTTTCTGATTATATCTGGCTAATCTTTCTCTGTGGACCTTTTATGTAAATCTCAGCTTAAGTAGCGTCTCTCTGAGCATCCAGCTGTTCCCATGTGGTTTTATGGGCACTTGATTATTTCTTACTTTTTTTTTTCTTTCACTGAGTTCCTTTCACATTACTCAAATATCTAGGCTACACTCTTATATGATATTTTAGGTATGATATACAACACTAATATTTTAGCTTCATTTTTGGAACTTATCTCACAGATGTAAAATTTTCTTTCTGAATGTATTTTTATCACCCAAACACATCAACACTTTAGGACTATTTTTATTTCTAGAGAAAATATTCATTCCCCAATGATAATATACACAGGACACAAATAGTATCTCAGGCCTCCATTGATTTCAGAATGGATTCAAAATCAAGTGTCTGAACAAATTTAGTGTATTCCTAGTTTGGGAGAGTGGGACTGGGAATTCTAAATATGACCCATTTGGGCCAGAAGCTGAAATAGGAAACAAATAGTTTCTCCGTTCTTAAGCTTTTGCCTAAAGTAATGTAAATTTACTAGACAGCCAACATTTTAAAAAAGTAAATCATTCTCTAAAGGAAAATGTTTCCATTTGTAGAATTTAGAATGTAGAAGATTACATGTCATTATAATCCAATTTTTATGTTCACATGTGTTTTTATATTCTATATCAATAAATTCTGATCCACCATAGTAGCTCCAATCCAAGACAGAATTCTTGCTACTGCTGAGGTAGCTGTAACTAAAAATGGTCTCAAATTTTTTTCTCAGTTCTCATTCTCCTACTAATGTTTTGACTGCCTTCCACTTCCTCTAAACACTGAGTCCTTACAAATGTATTCCATGTATGTGGGTAACTATTTCAGGAATGTTTTATTGATTTTTAATTATTTTTGAGCAGCCTTATGAAATATACAGTTGTATTCCTCCAAAGAAGCCTTAAAAAGGGAAAATCCCAGGCAATAAAAGAGATCATCCATACGGATTCATTTTTGCATTATCGTGTATTGCTGCATGTATTGCAGGGATCTGTTAATAATGACATCTCTACATAGAAATATAAATTAATCATCTTTCTCACAATCACTTCCAACACTGCCTGAATGAATTTAAACTCACACAGACCATGATGAAAGATGTCCCAAAAAGGATTTTGACATGATCTACCTAAGAAAGTGAACATTTGTTAAAACAAGAAAACCTTCTGTTTATAAGCACAACATGAATATCTTTACATATGTGCTGTCATTAGAAAAATGCTATGTGTTCTTAAGTCAACCCCAACATATAGACTGCCCTGCAAAGACAGAAAACAGGGCAGCTGTTCCCTTCCTGTACTGACACTGAAGTAGTGCAAAGCTTGCTGACCGAGTTCCATGGAGAGTACAGTCACACCGTATGTGAGATTCTTTTGCTAGTCCTTAGTGATGGGTGTGATACCTTGGAATATGGTTTTAACTTTTGCAAACTAGTTGAAGTCAGTGATCCAGAGTCTTGGCTGTTGAAAAAAAGTGGTCAGTTAAGGCAAGTAATGTGGATATTGATTCAAAATGAAAGCGATTTTCTCTTGTGGATAGTGATTGCCCTGAAGATGGGTTACATGAGAACCTAATACAACCTTTTCAACAAGAACTCTCCCATCTCCTTCTCTTATATTTTCTTCTTTAGCAATTAATATCATGCTCTATCTACCCATCTATCTATAGTTCAAAGTGTCAACTCCCACAATAATGGGCCATATGAGAACTTTGTTGTAATTACTTCAGGAACCCTAGTTTCTCAAATGGTAACTGCTCTGTAGCAGGATCTCAATAGCTTGAATCAATGAATGTAGACATCTATGATTTTGAACTTCAACCATCTGATTATGTCTCAAATTAAATAGATTTTATGTTCCCCTTTGGACAGCCAATTGCTAAACTAATTATGTCTTATTATGTGAGTTATTAACTTTTCCTGGAAAAGAACCAAGCTTTCTTCTAAATTACTCTATGTTCCATATTAGTTTTACCCTGAGATATTATAAAGTTAGTTTTATAGTCTTGACTAGAGCTTCAATTTTACCTCACAGGTAATTCTTCTGATCTATTCCCATGTTCCTCTTCAGGCAATACCAGGGAATTGCATGGGATAAACTGGCTTCTGGTTGGCAGTAGCACATTATCCATGTTGCCACCATATACTTTCCCAACCTTTCTGTTCGTGTAGGTAGTACATTCATTAGCAACTCTTCAGATGGGATAGAATGACTAGATATATTAAGGAATTGTTTTGGAGACTTGTTGACTAGCAAATCCATAATAAGATTGTAGCACTTTATGGGCACGTTCAGTATTTTATTAGTATTGGTAGGACTATCTGTTTTTTACTCCAAATGCTTAATGTAATGCAATTTTACATAATGAAATAAGACTCTCAAGGATACTGATAGGACAGAAACTTGGAGATTATGGTGAGGGGAAAGAAGATGACAGTACTGAGTAGTAAAGTTCACATTCTGACTCAGTAGGCATGACTCATCCATCAATCATTTCCTGCTTACTGGCTTTTTTAATTATAAAAGAATCCGGAGTTATCTTGGCAGTGCAGCACAGCACAGCTAACCATGAGACCAGGAGACCCAAATTCAGAAACACAAACCTGCTCCCAAACTCCACCAAGTGTAAACTGAATATTATAAATGGAATACATTAAGCCTCTTAGGAGGGAAAAGGGGAGGGGAAAGCCACACTTCAGGAACCTCTGCTAACCTTCAGATGACATTAATTCCTCAGGCATGATAACAGGTACTAAAAATCTCAGTTGATTCATAAAGATGGGAGGGTTAGGGAAAACATTAGAGAGAGGAAAGCTCATTCACATACATTTAAAGGTACTTCAAGAATTTCAGGAGAAGTACAACTAAAGATTATTTTAGTGCACAAAAATTTTGAAACCCATGTGTATAACAGACTATAAAAATTTCATGGAAAATTCATACCATGAAAAAAATCTACATAAATTTCTAAGTTTTTGTATGAAAATTAACTTATCTTTTAATTTCATTTTTTCACAAACCATTTGAAATGCCCTCATAGTAATTCTGGCCTTTTAAATAGTTGGTAAAACCTACAATGAGGAGAATATAAAAAGATTCCCCTGTTGTATTACTGTCAAAAATCTCTATTTAGATCACACATGCACAATTTTTCAGAAATGATGTGCCTAATGCCTGCTTCTAGATTTATAATACTTCAGAAATTTATGTGAACACAAAAATTCCAGCTTACGCTGACTGGCTGGTATACTTATATGAATTTTGTGCCCAGATTATTACTTTTATTTTTCTTTAATGGAGAAAGCAAAAGTAAAATAAATCCCAGGACCCAGCAGTCACACACAACTTTTTAACTGTTATTATAAGTGGCATATGGCTTAATACTTGGGTTTCAAGCAGTGAAGAATCAAGCTTGTACAATACCACTGTATCTCAGATCCCATTGGGCCTAACAAAGATGATTAGATATATTGAGTTCTTTTTGTCATTCAAAAAAGGAAAATCTCATACACATTGATGTTAGCTTCCTTTCACTTCATTTCAGTTTTCAATAACCAGTGTCATCACATGTAACAGTGTCTTCATAATGAAATTTCATGTTGAATTGGATTTTTGTCCTTCAAGTGAAACAATAATGTGAAACCATCTAAAGTCTGATCCTTGAAATAAGTTTTACCACTACAAAAAACAATATATATATATATATATATATATATATATTTCCCAAGAATGAGAATAAATAAGAAACAAAAATCTAGTTATTTTATATATATATATTCTGCCTTTCTGGGGAAAGATCTTCTCTTGTTAATCAAAAGAACTTGATTAATATATCTACTGTATGTAGAGAGAATGTTTTTCAAGAATTAGGAGACAATGAATAACAGGAAAAAATGCTCTGCATAATCAAATCCCTTTTTGATGACTTAAAAAGACCACAGAAGACTATCACTACAAATAGTTTTCATGTGTCATTTGTTCAGATGTCTTTGTTCTTAAACTGTATTTTTGTATGCAATTCTGTTCCATCTCACTTCCACTAGTTTTCCAGTTCTGTTTCTGAGTTTGGTAGTTCAGTGTTAAATCACCATTTTGTCTACACACTTCCTGTTCATCCAGTAAAACTAGTGAATCACACTGTGACATTAAAACCACTATGGAAGTGTTTCTAGTGTCCATGTAAGTTAAGATTTACCTAGACAAATGCTATTGAAAAGAACTTCCCTAAATCTGTTTAATGGTACAGATCATGATAATACAAATATATTGATCCTTGTAACCATTGGTGTGACAGAGCCTTGAAGCACTGAATCCTCTTGACTTGTTACTTTATACTGACATACTATTCCAGTTCTTTCCTATGTGGGTCAGTCTGTGTAAAAAGTTTTGAAATGGTATCCTAGGGTTATGATGTCATGCATTCATGTTCCCTTTTAAAACATCAGACATCTGCAAAACATTGGAAAGTACTTAGTAAAATATTTAATGCCATGGTTCTCTCTTTTATCAGCCTATTTGATGGGCTAAATCAGCGTTTCCCAAGATATCATCCACTGAGCAGTGTTTTGAAGAGTGTCAGCATATATTTTACTGGAGACAAAAATATATATGTATGTGCACATGCAAGTGTGTTTTGGTAGAAATTGATCAATGAAGTTTGTTTATTATGGGTTAAAGTTTGGAGGGGAGCCGTCTTTTGATGTTACATTCTGGATTCCAGTTTCCTACTACTGAATAATGGCACATGCCACCCTCATGGAAGACATAGATTGAGTTACCAGATCCCAGATTCAGCAAGACACCATCCAAACCATTGCAAGTATTTGGGGAGTGACCAGTTAATAGGAACACTATCTCTATCTGTTTCTAACTCTATCCACTCTAGCTCTACTTCTATCTCTACCCCTATCTCTGTCTCCCTTCTTCTCAAATAAATAAATGAATGCTTTAAAAAGTTTTCTTCTAAGTGGAATTTTGAGACCTTAATATGCTACCTTATGTTGTGCATGTCTTTCAAGGAAAATATAATTTATTGCAGTGCTTGCCATGTCTATTTGACCCTACCAGTTTTTTATGGAATATCAGAATCTCCTTTTAATGCTAACTGGAATGAGTAGAACTGGGTTGTGCTAGTAACTTTAACTCATCAGTGGGTTAAGCAAAGTAAATCTCACATGAGGCTATTTTACTGAGTCAGAAATTTAAAACTGTATATATCATCATGTTGCTGGTTCATGTAGTCACTGGAGCAAATCCTGGAAGGTTCACCAGCCTACAGTGGTCTGAGTAGATAATCTTCAAACCACAGGCTCACTGCACACAGGTGAGCTATAAAACTTGTAGTTTTGCACTGGCTTAGTGATTTAGGTGAATGCAAATGCCCATATTGTGTATGTCAGCATCTCCTATATTATCTAACACTTTCTTAAAACCGTTTTTCCATTGCAGGCATATAGAGTTCTTGGAAGGGTTCCATAATTTCTAAACAGCTTCATTGTCATATATTCACATACCATTATATTCACTATTCTGAAGTATACAGTTAATTGGCTTATATTTGGATAGTATTACAATAATCAAAGCAGCTTTAGAACAATTCCATCACTCCTAAAGAATACTTTCCTTTCTCCCTCCAGAAAGTACTGGTGACTAATCCTCTTTCTGCCTCCATGAATTTACTCTTCTGGCTATTTCATCATACCACATGTGGCATTTTGTGTTTGGCTTCTTTCACGTAGAATGCATTCAGGGTTCCTGCCTGTCTTAGCACTGGTGAGAACAAGTAGCCCAGTGTGATTAGAGAAGGTCATCAGGGGAAATAAGGCTTTCTCTGCTTTTGTGTTGCAAATTTAGAGCAAGAAGAAATTTTCTAGTGTTCTAAGTATGTTAAGAGATACCAAAACAAAAGGAATTTGTAACATAGTACAAACTGACACTTAAAATAAAATGGCTCTATTATGTGGAGCCTTCTCGAAAGCATTTAACATCTTGCAGATTGGTTTTTTGTAAGGTAGTGTTAAGTATGAACAGTGCACTTTAATCCTGTAAGCTGTTCATCCTTCTTGCAAAGCAAGGGGGTGGTGTGGCTATTATATCACATGTCTAAAGCTTTCCGATCCATGTTCTTACATCTTGGCAGTTTTCTATAATTTTATGAAATATTTTAATATGGAAAAGTCACTTCAATTACATAGTCATTATAAATTTTGCCAAGGTTGACTATGGATAGTTTTGTGTTCATTAGAGCACAAAATTAGAATTTTCATTGCTGCAACTGTAAACACTGTTGACTCAAAGGATTGGAGCATTTTCTTATAAAATTGTAGATAACTGATAATTGGTATTTTCACTGTGTCCCACATATTTTATTTTTTTTGAAACTGTTTCCTGGTCCTCCTGCCCATGGCATATTTCTTTTGACCTAGAGAATAAATGAGTATCTTCCAAATGCAGCCACTGCATACAGCACCTGAAGTAGTGGGCACAGAGACCACTGTCCCTGAGTCAGTATAAAAAAAATAAATTATTCCTTTAATTCTCTCAGCTTTAGTTGGCCTAAAATCTGGCAGTTGGACCTGAGCAAGTCTGGAATAACCATCTGGCATGCCTACATCTGTTCTCACATTTGCCAATCAGGATTTATCAAAAATCAATGGCTCGAAAACATGAAGCTCTTCAGAGGTGCTAATTTGTGGCTAAAAAATAATTCAAATGCAGCACCATTTGGTCCTCATAGAGTGTGGTTTTGATTTTGGGCAATCTAGTGCATCTATTTTCTCTCACTCTCTTATATTCTCTGTTAAAAGAAGAAAAAGTGGCAAGTAGTTCATATCTAAAGGCCTTTTTTCCCTATCCATCTTTGTAGATGTTGGAATGACTTTACTAGATAAGTTGCTATTGTCTGTTAATGGGTACTCATACATTCCTGTTCTCTTCCCATTTATTAGTATGTTATAGCAAAACACCAACACCTGATTGTATCCTCATTGCCATATATTTTCTACAGCTTTCTGCTTCACCCTTCAAGTCAATCACTTATGAAAAGCCCCTTCCATCCCTCTCAGTACCGTCCAGGAAAGGGAGGACAGCACTCTTATTCATGACAATGCTGCCTCTTTTCCAAAGTTCATTCTCTTGCTTCAAACTGAACACAGCTCATTGGCTTGTGGAAGAGGTTCAATAGCCACTGGCGGAGGAACATGTCTATTATGGGAAGTGATGTTTCTGCCAGATTTCACTGACAGATTTTGAAACTGGTGCAAACTACTGGCTGGCAATCTTTGAGTATTAATGTCTTTTGGCCCAAGCCGTGTTCTTTGTTACACAGGTGCGTTTCTATAAACTGCACAGCCATTTTTAAGATGAAAAAGCAAATAATGAATCACGAGTGTGTGATTTACACCCCACTACCCAGAAGAGCATAGGCCTCAAAGGCAAATTTTGGGTGTCTAGAATCTATATCATGACAGCCCATATATAATAGGGCGAATTTTACTTTAGTGCAGTTACATTTCTTTTTCATGCTTGTAGATTTAAGGATTAAGATGTTTTATCTTTGTGCCTAATATGTCTAGCACAAGCAGATTTGGCCTTAAAATGCCTAAGTTCTCACTAAAATGTGTTTCCCTAGTAATGTTGTTCCTCAAAAGTGCTTTTTAAGATCAGCATTATGATATGTGAGATCTAAGAGGAGGATTACTAAACCCTGTCAGTGTGGAAATTTAGAAAGCTGAAACTATCAAACAATTTCTAGCTCACTATAAGAAAAAGTAAAGGGTGTGTGAAAGATAAGATATGGGCATGTGTTAAGAATTGCACATTCCACAGAGACAGGATAGAAAATCAAAAAATGCTTCAACTGCAAATAAAACACATGACTATTTGCTTTTTGGTATGTGTGTAGTCTTTACCGACAAGGATTTTATTCTCCATGAGGGAATCCACAGTGTACCAAATACTTCTTCCCATAGGATCTCAAATCAGTGCTAAATCCAACGAAAGCCTGTCTGATTGCATGTCTTTATGAGGCTGCAAGGTGGCTGTGTTGTACAATTGGTCTATTAGACTATAGGAGGTGGAGGAGAACCGTGTGAGTACATTTATCACAGGTTAAAGGAAGCTAGAGAGCTTCTCTGGCTCTATTTATCTTCTGTATAAAAGTGGAATATGTCAAAATGGAGCCACAGTTTAAATGTTGGAAATTCCTTTGGCTAAACAAGTCCTGATTACATGTAAAACTCCAGCGCTAGCAAATAGATAATAACGTTTAAAGTGACCATTAGATTTTACAGCATTTTTTATATTATAACTGAATTGAACCTCAGGTTTATATATATCTTAAATGAGTCTCAATTCCTCCTAGCATGAAAGAGTATGGGACTTCAAATTATAAAACTGTTTTACTGTGTACACTTTGATTAGTTTCAGGGAAATATTTAATGGCTACACACCGTGATTCACTAATGATAGTGAATAAGGAGATAGTGAAATTGGAGAAAAATCTGTCATGTGAGTATCTGTGTTGTATACACTTTCAGCAAATATTTGTTTCCTGTCCCTAAAGGCAAATCTGCACCCCATGAGTTCCTTCTAGAAGAATAATGCTTGATGTTATGTGATTATAAAATTCAATATAACTTGGCAATTAGTGCCTCTTCCAAGGAAAGCATACTTCGTGAGTTGACACACTTGAATGGAAATTTTTTGAGCTCTACTCAGCTAAGCAATTTAGGGGATGCCAAAATGAGGATGCCAAGATCCACCCACAGCAGCATTAGAGTTTATTCAAGAAAGGAGATGGGTTCACAGAGGCAGATGCTTCTAATTCCAGGTAAATGTCAAGGCAAACGTGATAGAGAATCATTCATAAAATGCTAGAATCTGGCTAACACCTCCCACAAGTCCTGCTAATTCTAAAACCTTTTTGGATCATGTGGGCTTACACCACGTCTGTGGAGTTCGCATGTGCTGTGTTCCTCACCTGTCACAGAATTTTGAGAAGGAACTTCTTTTTTTAGAGATTACTTTTTTATTTGAGAAATCATCAATCCACTGGTCTACTCCATGAAGGGCCTTAACAGCTGGAGCTCAGCCAGTGCAAAGCCAGGAAGCAGGAGCTTCTGCTAGGTCTACCATGCAAGCACAGGAGCCCAAGTACTTAGGCTATCATCCAGTGCTTTCGTAGGTCGCTAGCAGGTAGCTGGATCAGAACTGGAATGGTCAGGACTCGAACCAGCCCCCACATGGAATGGCAGTGCCACAGGTAGAGGATTAGCATGCGCCTCTGGAAAGAACTTTATAGTCTGAAAAGTCTCAAACTTCCAAACCACCTTTCCTCAGTAAGTAAATGCACAAAGATATTTGCATACGCATCAAAGCTAACATTCTATTAAACATTGCTGAGGTACATCCAAATATTAAACAAATTATTGAAGTGTTTTCTTTTTAAGAGACGCTTCCCAATTTGCCTGCATCTCTTTCTGCTTTAAAATAAGCAGAGGGGGTGGGAGAAGCACTGGATCAGTGCTAAGGTTCATGTGACTCCGATTCTGTGCAGTGCGCGAATCTTTACCTGCTTATGTGTGGCTTCCTGTCAGTGAACAGCAAGAGGGAGAAATTTGAAAATATACAGTTGTTTCTCCCCACATCTTAAAGAACTCCTCATAAGGACATGATGTTAGTTTTTGAATATTTTTTCAGATTGAAAAAAATAACTTGAATTTTAACAAATGTAAAAAACCCCTCGCAGACAATAGGGTTGCTTAAGTGCAGTAAATGCAAGAAGCAGTTCAGTTTTTCCCCGCATTTGGGAGTGTTTGCACAGTGAGCAGAGGCTTGAGTGGCGCTGAGCGCAGTGAGCAGCATCCGCAGCCAGCTCTCAGCTTTTCCGTCTCCTCGCTGAGCAGCTTAAGCAAGTTGCTGCTCCACCTTTCATCATCTGTGACCGGGAATAGTGACAGAACATACTTCATAAGGTTGTGATACAGTTCATAATATTTATTATAGAGATTAAATGCATTGCTACATGTAAGTTATTTGGAGTTGTCAAGCTCTGTGAGCACTTGTAAGCACGCCTATCTGTGTACTGAAGAGCCTGCCATTGGGGTTCAGTGGCAAAAGTACCAGATCTGGTTTATTATGATCTAGATTTGAATTGGTTAGCTTTGTGTCCTTGAAGCTTTAAAAATAAATAATAAAAATGTTTTTTATATATTTGGTTTCCTTATTCCTAAAGTGGGATGATGCATCCTATAATTGCTGTGAGGATTACTAAAGAGAATGAAATGAAATTCTGAGTATGAGAATCCCTGGCATATGGTGAATGCTGAATGGACACCTGCTGAGTCTGCTCAGTGCGGGTCACAGAGCAACGGCCACCAAACCCAGGCTTGCTTCAGATGATCTGATCTCACTGGCATTTCCCTTGCCGCAGGTTAAAGCTCCACTGTTTCACAGGTACTGTTTATTATGCAGACAAAAACTTCAGTGCTGGAGAAGCATCACGGCCACACTACAAGGTCCATTTTAGTTCTAAGGCTGCTACATCCTAAAGAAAATACCGAAGTAGATGCTTGTGTCTTTTACCAAAGCGCCCTAGCCACATCAAAGCCTAAGAGTTCCGGTGGTCTCCTCTGAGGTGAATTCTTGCACTTCACCTCACACTGCTTGTATGAACTCCCTACCACTGACAGGGGACAACCGGTGCAATTTGACAGAAAGTGCTCTCCCCCTCTCCACTCATGTCCGTCCTTCTGCAAGCAGGAAAGTTGTCACTCTTGGTACAGATCAATGAGAGAGAAATCAATTTCACTGCACAGCTAAGATGGAAGTAGCCACAGATACTATGATTTCTAAATGAAGATGTGGCATATGGAGACCACAGTGTGGAATTTATAAATCGTAATTATAGAGGACAGACAGTGAAGTCGTCTTACTGATGCGCGCAGCAGTCTACTCCCTTCCACATCAGAGCGTTGCTAAACTGCCCTCCTTGCCATTTTCCTGATGGCAGAACCTCACAAAGCACTTTAATTCAGATTCATTGTTTTTTTTTTTTTTTTACTGGTGGATAGTTGAGTGACCTCTCAGAATAAAAGCCTCAAGGTCACATGGAAAGAATAGCTGATGCTAATTCAATGTTCAAAATAAAACATACATAAAGCATTCCATTAGTGTTTTCCTCATAGCTATGTTACCAAATATTTTAAGATCTCCCACCCTGAGATGCAAGGCCTCACTTTTTCTAATGACTATTCTTGAGCTATTTCCTTTTTCTGTGAATTCTAATGTTTGGTTTACCTTTTGGTGCCACTTTGAAAAATGTTAGGATTCTTCTTAGTCATATGCCTGATACTTACATTTTTCAATTTGTCCAGAGAACTATGCCATTGTAATGATATAAAGAAAATGATATAAAGGAATTTGGGGAAGGGGACATGGAAATCCCAGAACCGAAATAATAAAATAAATACATTTAATTTTAAAAATTGTCCCAAGAACTATTCAGTTCTGGAAAGAAGACAAATTGGAACCTTGACCATGAGCACTCATTAATAAATACTGGTGCTATGGTTAGTAAACTCTATTTAGAGACAATGTTACCAAGACAGAGTTCAAGAGGGAATTTGTCTCAGTAGAAATTTTACAACAGCCAGACTGTTTCATTTCATAATTTGCCTGTTTAAACAAATAACCCCTTTTAACACAATTGTTCTTTCCTTTCTTTCTTCGATTTCCTTGTCTTATTGTCTCTTTCCTTTTTGCTCTGGACCTGTTCCTTCTCTCTTTGCTGTTTCCTCTCTGTTGTCTCTTGTCTCATAGTTCCTTTTTATCTTTCTTACTTTTAAACACTGGAATAAGACTCAGCTTGGCTTTCATAGGATTGTGGGCTTTAGGACAAAAGCTACGGACACTAGAGGCTGTGCAAGAAATAAGGGGTTCCCGGGGCTGCCACTATGTTGTAGAGGATTAAGCCACTTCCTGAAGTGCTGGCACGCCATAAGGGCACTGGTTCAAATTCTGGCAACTCCACTTCAGATCAATCTCCCTGCTGATGCAGCTAGGAAAGCAGGGTTAGGGAACATCCATATAGGAGACCTTCAAGAAGCTCTTGGCTTTGACCCGGCCCAGCACCAACCATTATAGCGACTTGGATAGTGGGTCTCTCTCTCTCTCTCTCTCTCTCTCTCTCTCTCTCTCTGTCTCTGTGTGTGTTTTGTGTCTTTCTCTATAACTCTGCCTTTCAAATAAATAAAAATAAATCATAAAAAAGAAACGAGGAGTTCCCACTCTTCTCTTGGACTCGGTCATTAGTTTGACCGCTAAGTAGCAATTCAACTACCAGCAAATAAGTGACATTCTAGCTATGTGTTGACTTCCCTCATAAGGGGTCATGAAAAATGTTTATGACAAAAGCACTTCCACACTCTACTTTGGGAGACTGACAAATGGTGTTATGTTTTCAAATATTTACTACTGAATTGCAGTACATTTGAATGAACAATATTGGGAAAAATTACTCAGTAGCTCAAACTGTCATTTTCAGATGTGCCTTATTTATAATATGAAAGCAAAGATGATTAAGGATTCTCCTTGTATTCCTGAACATAGTATTCATAATCTTCTCAATGGAAGCTTTGGCTCTGTTTATCTTAAGCTTCTCATTCTTTCCATATCAAATACTGTGTCATAAACATAAACCTATCGTCAGCTTTAGCAAATCAATACCATAAGAGTGTGCAATGGTACTCTCTGCAAGGGCATTACACAGTGAAGGCAATTGAAAAAGAAGCTGCAATGGATATGTTAGGAGATAGCCATTTAGATCACAAAAAGGCCACAAAAGTCACAAGCAGTTTGTGTGAAGCAGGATTCATAATATAACCTACACAGAACTTGCTAGGAAGAAAGAAGAAAATTACAAACAATTTGTGGTTATAGTTTTTGCTGTTAATTCTATTGGAATTTAAAACTTGTAAAAGTTAGAAACATCTGCACGCCTACATTATATGGAGATGCTGTGATAACTATCATCATGGCAGCCAAACACTGATTATTTGAAGTGAATAAAGTCTTCATTAACTTCAGAGCAATTAGTGCTTCTTGGGTTCATTTAGGCATGGAATGGGAAGGTACCGCCAAAAACCAGTTGAAACTAACAAGTTTGGTAGTTATCCCAGAATGTTACATTTACATCTTTCAAAATCCTTTTCTAAATGATGAATGGATATCTGGGAAGTTGAGTAGATAAGGATGACATTTGATTTGGGGTCGATGTGGACTCCAAGATGGCACACGGCCGCAAAAGCTACTGGGTATTTTAGGCTATCAGACAGCCAGCTATGTCCATGCCTTCAGGTTCTCAAGTCCCAACTTTTGTCTACACTGGGGATTTTCTGGGAACCAAAAATTCTGTATGAATCATCTGTATTCAGGCCAACTACTGTGCAAGCACTTATCATCTTTTTAGTGACAAGGAAACTGTGGGCCGAAAATGTTTGTTAAAAGTACTTGAGAATTGGGCCTAGCGTGGTAGCCTAGCAGCTAAAGTCCTCCCCTTGAACACACCAGGATCCCATATGGGCACCAGTTCATGTCCCGGCGGCCCCACTTCCCATCCAGCTCCCTGCTTGTGGCCTGGGAAAGCAGTTGAGGATGACCCAAAGCCTTGGGACCCTGCATCCATGTGGGAGACCCTACGGAAGAGACTATTGGCCCCTGGATCTTGGCTTCCATTGGCTCAGCTGTGAACATTGCAGTCATTTTGAGAGTGAATCATCAAACAGAAGATCTTCCTCTCTGTATATCTGACTTTGCAATAAAAATAAATAAATCTTTTTTTAAAAGTAGCTGAAAATCGAATCTGGGTTTGCTTGGTTCCCCTACATGGAATCTTGCATGGACTGCACTCCACTTGATAAGTCAGTTGTGATCTGAGCCACATGTCACAAACATTTGTATATATGGGTCCCCTTTGGCATAAACAAACTATAACTTACTTTTTATGTTCTTCCAAGCGGGAGACAAGAGCTGACAGATTTCCTGGCCAGATATAATTCTGCACTTCTTGTTCTAGCTTTAAATTCTTCAAAAATAAGAAAACCAGAGAATCTAGATGGCGGAATAGGGTAAGGACATGTTTAAACAGACAGAGAAACATTAGCCAGTGTGAAGCAGAGAGGGCACATTCCAGGAAATAGGAGAGGACAGAACAACAACAGAGTGTCACCTGGAGACTGACAGACATAGCAAACCAGTAGACACAACGGTGTGGTGTTGCAATGACTGACACCCAGCAACACTCAGCAGCTGGCAATCTGAACTCCACCAGCAGCGGGAACTCCACCAGCAACCAGGTGGGAAGGGACTTTCACTGGGAACTTGGGAAGTAAACCCAGACAAAGAACCATCCGTCCTGCTGGTCTGTTTGATTTGACCAGGAGCGGAGACAGCGCAGCAGATCCCAGAAGGACAGTGCGAGAACAGGGTGGATTTCGCAGCCCAGTCAGCCCCCTAGAGCTGAATTGGGTGCCATTTTGCGTAAGGAAGCAAAGGCAAGGGAAAGGACTGAGCATACACTGAGCTGGGAGTGAGCTCATTTCTGATTCAGTGAACTGCATCAACGTGGCATTGTGCAGGTTCCACCCAAGACAGGTCAGGGTAGCCCTAAGACCTGACGGCCAGCAGATCAAGAACTCTAGTAGTGGTACGTCAGGCACCATTTTGTACAGTGTGGCAAAAGCTTTGGGACTGCAGGGGACAACAGTGAACTGTGCATGTGCTGATCTCACGAGAACTCACTGAGTTCAGCGAATTGCACTGGTCCCACAGGAAAACAATACCGACTGTGGCATTGTATGGGTCAAAATAGGTCCGTGTGGCACCAGACCTAACGTTCAACAGGTTCTGGCAAGATCAGCGCCACCAACAACCTATGTAGGACACCTGATGTCTCGCTAATCCTGGGACCTGCTCCAACTGGAAGTGGGAGAAAGGTTGCAGAGACCACAGTGCAGCCTCAGCATGATATCACAGGAGGTGGAGAGTGGTGAGCCAGGAGCCAGGGGCTGTGGAGACCACAGTGGAAATCTAACATAAGAACCCAGATCTGGAACTCGCTGGAGGTTGTGGCACAAGTGGCGGAAAGCAAATAAAGTTGTGTACCAATGGCAATAAGTAAAATCGCATTGTAGACCTGTGGGTGACAGAGTTTAGAAACCTGACCCAAGGAGAAGACTCTGCTAACGAGAAGTACAATGACCAAGAGCAAAAGAAAAGACAAAAGCACAATGAATATTACTGAAGACTCCCCTGCAAAGGAATAAAGTCCTATGCTAACCTCAGAGTTCACTGAGGAAGACATCGAGAAAATGGGGCACACAGAATCCATAAGACTCATTTTAAAGCTTCTGATGAACAATGAGAAGCACATACAAGAGTTCGAAGAATTTAAGGAAGCAATAAAGCAAATCAAGGCTGATATATCAGAAATGAAGAACACAGTAGAGCAAATTCAAAGTACAATGCAGAGTCTCTAAAATAGAATGAAGCAAGCAGAAGAAAGAATCTCAGAATTGGAAGATATTTCCTGTCATCAGGGCGAAGCAAACAAAAAGCTGGCAGCAGAGCTGGATCAGGCCAAAAAAGTATTCAAGAATTGAAAGACACTATTAAGAGGCCAAATAGAAGAGTTATGGGAGTCCCAGAAGGTACAGAAAGAGAAGCTGAGTTTGCAAATATATTTAATGAAATAATAAAGGAAAATTTCCCTAATCTAGAGAAAGAATTGGAAAACAAGATCCAGGTGGGGCACAGAACTCCCGACAGGCTTGATCAAAAGCGATCCTCACCAAGACGCATGATCTTCAAGCTCTCTTCAGTTGAACATAAGGAAAAAGTCCTTAAATGTACACGTGAAAAAAATCAATTGACATAGAAAGAAATGCCAATGAAACTCACAGGAGACCTCCCACAGGAAACTCTACAGGCCAGAAGAGAATGGATGACATATTCCAGATTCTAAAAGAAAAAAATTGTCAGCCTAGGATAACATATCCAGCAAAGCTTTCTTTTGTCTTTGAAAATGAAATAAAATTCTTCCACAGTGAAGAAAAGTTAAAAGAATTTGTCTCTTCCAGACCTGCCCTACAAATGATATCTAAAAATGTTCCCTTGACAGAGAAGAGAATTAGCACCAAACCAAACCAAAGGCAAATGTGAAGAACATCCCAGTAAAATGACAACAGAAGACTAAACCAATGAACAACCCATTCCTAAAATGACAGGACCAAATTACCACCAATACATATTAACTCTGAAAGAAATTTGCTTAAGCTCAATCAAACATCATAGATTAGTAGATTGGATTTAAAAACAAAACCCATCTATTTATTGTCTGGAAAATAACACCAAAAGTAACAACAAAAATCAGCGGAAACTGTATCTTGTGGTTTTTGTTGTTTTCTGTTAGTTTCATCTGCAAAACACTTTCTTCTGATTAAATCATTCAATATCTCTTAGATCATACAGTAGCATCATTTTCTTCAAGAAGGTTCTTGATTTTCATTTCTTCAGCTACACGTTAGTCATTTAGTAACATGTTATTTAACTTCATGGTGTTGCTAAGTTCTTTTTTCTCCCTGATGTTGATTTTGTTTTGTGGCTTTTCATGTAAGGGGATGTATAGTAGCTGTGTAATGGAGATTATCATATCTAGTAACATGTCATTTAACTTCATGGCATTGCAAATTTCTATTTTTCTATTGTTGATTTTGTATTATGACTTTTCATTTGAGGGGATGTACAGTAGCTGTGAAATGGAGACTAACATCCAGATGTGAAGATCCAATGTAGTATGCATTTCTACTTCCAGACAAAGATGGACTTACAATGAAACTGTTCCCTATATCTTGACAATAGGATACCGGACACTCTGCCATTGTCCATGCCTGCAATGATAGACATATGACTGTGTATGAAGAAGTATATGTTAGTAATGACATAGAGGAACTAGGTGGGGGGAGTGAATTGGGGAGGGGATAAGGGAAATGCCAGGAGACTATGGAATTGTATCATAAAACAATAATAATAATAATAAAATGTAAAGAAAAAACTGACGGAAGAAAAGTAAAGCTCAAAGAATAAGCCTCTTCCATACCTGCCCTATAAAGATATTTAAAGATGTTCCCTTGACAGAGAAGAGGATTAGCACCCACCTAAACCAAAGGCAAATGCGTGAAGCATCCCAGTAAAGTTACAACAGAAGACTAAATCAAATAATAAACAGCACATTACTAAAATGATACGATCAAATTACCACCTATTAATATTCACCCTGATTGCCAAAAGCTTAATCTCATCAGTCAATCAGCGTAGATTAGTAGACTGGACCAAAGAACAAAGCCGATCTATCTGTCACCAATAGGAGACATATCTCACTAACAAAGACCAGTGGAAAGGATATCTCATGGATTTTGATGTTTTTGTTTCTATTTTCATTTCTTCAAAATTGTTTTTTGTCTGATATTAAATTCTTCACTGACTCATAGGTTATACAGTAGCCTCATTTTCTTCAAGAAGGTTCTTGATTTTCTTTTTCATTTCTTCAGTGAGACATTAGTTAATCAGTAGTATGTTATTTAACTTCATGGCATTGTAAATTTCTATTGTTCTTACTGTTGTTGATTTTGTTTTGTGGTTTTTCATTTAAGCAATGTGCAGTAACTGTGTAATGGAGACTACCATATTCAGATGTGAGGATACAATGCAGTCTGCATCTCTACTTTCAGATCAAAGATGAACTCTCGATGAAACTGATAAGTACATCTTGACAATAGGATGCTGGACTCTGCCATTGTCCATGCCTTCAATGATGGGCATATGACTGTTTGGAAAATGAACTAAAACTCTTCCACAGTAAAGAGAAGTTCTAAGAATATGCCTCTTCCCAAGCTGCCATACAAACGATACTTAAAGATGTTCTCTTGGCAGAGGAGAGAAATTGCACCCACGAAATACAAAGGCAAATGTAAAGAACATCCCAGTAAAATAACAACAGAAGACGAAATCAATGAAAAACCCACTGCTAAAATGAGAGAATCAAATTACCACCCAATCATATTAACCCTGAATGTAAATGGCTTAAAGTTATCAATCAAACATAGATTAGCATACTGGATTAAAAAAGCAAAACCCATCTATTTGTTGCCTACAGGAGACGTATCTCACCAACAAAGATCAGCAGAAGCAATATGTCACAGATTTTGATTATATTTTTAGTTTCATCTCTTCAAAACTCTTTCTCATTAAATTCTTCAATGACTCATAGATCATACAGTAGCATCATTTTCATCAAGAAGTTTCTTGATTTCCTTTTTCATTTCTTCAGCAACACATTAGTCATTCATTAGCATGTTATTTTGCTTCAATGCATTTTAAATTTCTTCTTTTCTTCCTGTTATTGATCTTGTGGCTTTTCATTTAAGGGGATGTATACTAACCGTGTAATGGAGACTATTATATCAAGTAGTGTGTTTTTTACTTCATGGCATTGTAAATTCTATTTTTCTTTCTGTTGATTTTGTATTGTGGGTTTTCATTTAAGGGGATGTATAGTAACTGTGTAATGGAGACTACCATATTCAGACGTGAGGATACAATGCAGTCTACATCTCTACTTCTAGATCAAAGAGGGACTCCCAATGAAACTGTTTACTATATCTTGACAATAGGATGCTGGACTCTTTACCATTGTCCATGCCCGCAATGATGGACAGATACATGACTATTCATGAAGAAGTATACTATAGCAATAGTATAGGGGAACTCACTGATGAGGGAGGGATTTGGAGAGAGGATAAGGGAAATCCAAGTGCCTATAGAACTGTATCATAAAATGATAATCATCATAATAAAAGTAAAATCATTAAAAAACCAGTTATATTAGAATTACAAATCATATAGCATGAATCTTCATGATTCATTGTTAATTACAAACTAATACACAGTCTACCCAGATCTTTATTTTGTTCTGAGCACAGAAAGGAGTTTCTTGTTTGTTCAGTTAACACTTCTTTTTTTTAAATTTTACTTCATTTTATCATTATCATTTTATGATAACATCTCATTTTTCTTTAATGGGCAATATGTCATTAATGAAGATATATGCAGTGACATTTCATCACTGTTTTACTGAATCTGAGTTCAGAAAAACAAATAAATAGTAATACTTCCTCTTTTAATATCATCGGAAAACCTGACATCCCTCAGTTATTTTTAGGTGTTAGTCTGGTTGAAGCAAGAATGTATTTTTGCAGCACTGATACAGTGAAGTACCGTCTTCAAATGTCCAAACACGTTGAACTGTGTGTTCTTGTAATCTAAGTAGCCTTTCTAAGTCTTGACAGAAAGAATGGTTTCTGTGTTTTTCAGAACCCACACTCATCCCAAGAAGTCGTTTTTGAAGTGTACTCTCTAATGACAGCTCACTAGTCTTAGTTTAAAGGGGTGCCAGCCCAGAACCTATGGATGAGTGGTTGTTATCCCCTTCATGACCTACAAAACCAGAGGTGAAAATAAAACTGGATTCATATGTAGTCTTCAGGATTCACAGTCAGCATCTAAAACACTTTACAAAATGAGTCATGTTCCAGTGTGTGAGTGTGGCTAGGCATCCACTGCTAGGCTTAATGACCCAAGTTGGCACACTTTGCCTAGAGGTATGGGGAGGGGAGGGCAAATTATGTAGCATCATAGCTTTAGGCAGAAATGTGACATAAGAGGCCAGGTGTCAGACCTAAGTCATTCCGGTACTACTGTATTGTAGTTTTCTGACCTTGAAGTATACTTTTCTCCAAGGCCATCAGTTTTTTCAGTCACAAATGGTGATACTAATAGACTTATAATCTCTGCAACTCCCTCTTTGCAAGGTTACTTCAAACAGAGAGGATGTCCTTGATTCCAATAGTGTGTAACCTTTAATGAGGTATTAAACTAACATGAGATTATGCATTTTCACCATGTGTTAGCTGTAGACATGGATAAAACATCCAGTCTCAACATGATTTGACCTGCAATATTCACTAGAGATTATTGTGCATGGCACTAGAGAATAGCCTATGTGTCTGGAAGACTTTTCACTCTGAGCCACATCAACTCTTCTCACTTAGGGAGGAAAAAGTCCCAAGTTGTGGTTTTGGTAGGTGCTGGAGTTGTACATAGCGCTTGCCATTTCTGTGCAATGATGACTCTTCTCATGGGCTGGCAAGAACCTTATGTGTCCCAGAGCCTGGACCACTTGCCTGCACCACTGTGAACTGTGTGGCATATCTGGCTCAACATTCCTTCACAAGCCTGAATACTAGTACTCACTTCAAATAGCAGGGTCAATTGGCAGCATTCCCTTACCTATAAGTCATAATATCTCCAAATTTTCTGTCCTGTGTCTGCTCCCCATTTACCACTAGCATTCGAGCCTGCTAATTAGAATTGTACTGATCCCAAACTTTGTGTATATATATATATATATGTATGTATATATATATATATATATATATATATATATATATATATATATATATATATCACGATTAAAGCAAGGATTTGTTGAGGTCTTTGGCAATCAGACCTGGAAGCATGTCTTTCACCTTGCTCAATGTTAACCTGCAGCTGATGCAGATTAAAATAACACAGGATTCTGGTCTTATGGCCACCACAGCAGTGATATTTTGGCAGATGCTACGGGCTGACTTCAGATTACAGATTCTTGGGACAAGTAATATTTTTGAAAGCTGCAAGTTGCCCCTACACAATGGGTTCACTCATTTCATCAAAGACTGCATACATTTTTCAAGTGGTTGTCCTAAGATGAATTTGTAAAAATTCAAGTGCGAGATGTGTTTGTGATTTGTATTCTGAACATTGAGCTATTTCACAGGATCTGTCCATTGCACTGCACTGAAATTTAAATATCTGTGCTTCTTACACTAAAAGGGAAAAATTTGAATGTTGTAATACCCATTACAACCAATTTATCAGAGTGATAGTATATAAATAGTGCTTCTTCAGCTCATTGGTAGCCTTAATCATTACCTGATCATAAATCACACCAACTAGCGTCTGGTAATCTGCATGCCTTGCACCATTTATATCATCTCTATCAATTTATGTTGTTGAGAATGTTTATTAAATATGTTTAGAAAGGAGAAGGCAAGTAAATACCTTGCTTTCCCTCATGATTGGTAATGAAGGTTAACACACACTGTTTTACCCTTCTCCAAGTATTGTATTACAGTCAGGGAGGAGTTGGATTTTCTTTCTGAAAATAAAATAGGAAATTGTGCCTTTTGCCTGAGTGATGGAGAACCAGCTCAGAACAAGATAGTGGGAAGGATTCACTCCAAAAAGAAAGGTGTGGTGATCACTGTTTAGCCTTAAGCATTATTTTTTGTACTGCTTATTTGCTAATATAAGCCATTTTTTGGTACAAAAGCCTTTTATTTTCCTTGAGGGAGCTCCCAAAAGTTCGTAAACAGTGAATATAATGGAAACGTTTGCAATGTATATTCTATTCAATTCCAAACCCAATTTTCATGTTCCTACCATCCTCCTGTATTTTCACAGATAATGCTGTTTGTATATTCTATTCTCCTGGACACTTTAAGTCCATATTTCTACATTAAAGAACTTCACTCAGCTCTGGGAAATCCCCCTAATTTCATGGTGTTTCATCTTGTATGAAATCACTTCTTCCTAGAGACAAGAAGGGAGATGATAAATTTTAGTAAGCACAGCTCCAACCTCTGCCACTGCATTACAATCAGTGTTTCACAATAATTACGATGTTTTCAACAAGAGTCATAAAAACAAAGCAGATGTACAGTCTAATAGTAGGATTGTTGGCTGAACAAAAATTTCAGAGATATGTCAAATTATCAACTTTAGCAATAGAGTACATTTTATATACTAAATTTTTCCTTCTTCATTGTGTTAAATCATGATTTTGTACTAAATGGCATTCCAGAAGATATTTATCAAAGCAGGGAAGCTGTGGAAAGGAATATTTCACATTCACTTTAATATTTCTCCTTTTCTTTTGATGTTTTCTTGCCTAGAGATCTAATTCCATTAAATATGTACATTTTTTTGTCTGGGAGTCTTCTTCATGTATCTTTCAAATAAATCTTAAAAGTACATAAGGTCTGTAGGCCAGATTTTTAAAGTGCAAATGAGACACACAGTAGAATATTGTCTGTGAGGGCTTCCAAATTATTGATATTCGTGCCGAGCTTTAACTTGTACTTTCTGTGATAATGATAAGGAAAAAGGTAAGATTTCGATATGCCTTCCGTGGCATACTATCAGACCATGTTAGTAACATTTAATGTCTGAAATACATGAACATCCTTTGACTTGTCTCCATTTTCATTGATTTATTAAGCATTGTCAAGACCACAATTTTGTCTAATGGACAAGGTAAATAAGTATAACCAAATGTCAAGTTAGCTTTGTACCAGATAATTTTCCATTATGCCTTTGCAGATGGATATGACTTGATCACTGATTCACCATGAAACATTCCTAGAACATCCAAGTGTTAGGTAAATCGAGAGAACTGTATTTCAGATATTCTAAACATTCTTTCTATAGTTATTAGGTTTTCTGCTGCCAAGTAACAATCTAAAGATCATAAGATTAGACATTAGAAAGAAAAATGTGAGAACCCTGAAAGAGGGAAAAACAGAAAATCTCTTGGTCTTAAATGCATAAAAAATACAGACATATCCTATTCAGCCATAGACATTTGGCTTGTCAAAGACATCTTTCCATAGGAAAAGTTTGTTCATTTTTCTCCGCTCACAACAACTTACAACTTCTACTTCTGCCTTGTCATTGGATAATTATGGTACCTTTACTCAACTAATTTTTCTATAATCAGAGATAAGGATGTGTCAAGGTAACCGCATGTAGGATGAAATGACAAAATGAAGGGAAAGCACAAAATACGTTGCTTTTGCAAAACTGTCATCAAAAGGATAGCCAGAGCATAAATGATACTGTTTTGGCTTCAAAAGGGTAAGCAGGTGTCTTTGAAGTCCCAAATGAGCTGTGTACAAGCTTGTACAAACAAGCACAGAATCAGGCCTGTTTGTTATTCACACAAACAGAGTTTAAACCATCTGAATTCCACAGTTCCCAGAATTCAGATGGTGCACAATGGCCCATAATGAGCAGCACCTGTGCTTACCTCAATTAGCAGACAGTTCTGAACAATGGCAGAAAGGCTTACTAGAATTATTTTTCAATAATAGATTTAGTTATGTCTTTCATAATTGGATTCAAAAGCTCAAAATTTCATTTTTCAATGTATTCATAAAATTTGTATGAAAAAATCTGGCATTTATTCAAAAGAAATAGTCTATGAGAAAAAAATTGCAAAACAGCCAAGTGCTGGTAACTAAGCAGCCAAATTACAGTCCAAGCACTTGGCAAATACACCGTCTTTTTATTATTTCAGTAATTGAATTTCTGTTAAGGCATGGAACATAATTTAACATGAGGAATTTATTTATAATACAATAGTGTTTCAGTTATAAATGCATTATTATTGTCACTTTTAATGGAGTCTTATGTATTCCCTCAGAGACTGTGGCAGACGTAGACAGCCACTGCACCAGTGTTGTTTGTAGACAATTGAATTAATTGGAGACAGGGTCATTAACTCGACCTGAATACCTCTGATTGCTTCTGTAAATAAGGTTAGAGAGCAAATGGCTAATCTTTGTTGTCATTATAGATTCCTCTTACATTTTCACACTGCCTGGTATATTAAGATCATTTGACTAAGCAGCTTTTCAGACTCTCCTTACATTTACAGTATTGTCTTGCATGGCACATAATCATAATTGTATCAGAATTACATTACAATCCCCATATCTTTATAAAACCTGATACTAGAAAAGAACCTATGTTGAATCGCAGCTCATAAAAACCGTTAGACCAATAAATGAATATACCACAATGTATAAATGATCGTACTAAAGGAAAATAAAATCACAAAGCAAAGTTTGCTTGGATCTCTTGCAGATCCATGTACAATTTGGAAACACATTTAACACAGGATGGGTTCCCAAAGATGCAGTCTAAGGGGACAGTACAGCAAAGAAAGCACAGATTAAAATCTTTTTTGTGTTTCTCTGTATTCCATGCCCTTTCTTGTCCTTTCCTAACAACCTTAATAACATACAAGTTATCTGTAGCTTTGTCCTTATTCATTCTGGAATGGAGTTGTTTGTGAATTATTTCAGATGCAGATAATAAATACTTTTACCTATTTGGCATGTAATGTTCTTTTTATAACATTATTTTATTATTTTCATGCAAGATATTTAGAAGAGATTTAGAGGGAGAAGGCTTCTCCCGGTGTAATGATTGAAGAGCATATCCTGAGCACATCTCTAATAATGATTTTCCTGAATCATTTTAAATTTTATCATTGTATAACATATAATATAATTAAGAAATTAACAATATTATGTTCAATAATGAGCCTATTGTGCGCAAGATACCACAAAAATGTGGAAGAAAAGCACCAGGGGGCAGGGAGCAGACAAGCGGAAGAGGAAGGAGGAAAGAAGAGGAATTCTGTGCTTTGTTATTTTTCTTGACAAGATAAAAGGCTAGCTGAAAAGATCGGAGAGCTCATCAACCTAGATCTGTACTAGACAGTCTGTGCTTCCAAAAGAGTAGGTCACTTCTACACAAACATGGATCCTATACCAGGAATTTATCATTGTCATCTCAAGCCACGAAAGTCTATCAGGTTTCCTAAGTTTCAGGACTGACTGAAAGCATAGAAAGTTTCATTGCATTTTTGATGAGCCATACCCAACAAATACAAGAGGGAAGCAACCATCACTTCAGGTCTTTTAGAATTTAGGGGTTTACACATATTTCAATACTAGCCTTTATGAATACAAGGAAAATTATAAGTAATATAATTATTATCCTACATATGAATGTTCTTTCATGTGCAATTAAGACATGGCTGGAACCTACTAAAGGTTAATATAAGCACTGACTGGAAAAACGATATCATATTTATTAAATGACTAAAGGGCCAATATGTACTGGAGAAGTCAGGATTTCTGTTCTGAGTCAACTAACAGCAATGGTATTTTAAAAATTGACTACACCTCATTTGAATGTTGGAATTGATCCCAATATTTTTGTTTTTTTCTTGCCATATTTTTAAATTTTTATATTTTATTAGTTTATGATTCAGTTCCAAAGGCTTTGGGATTTCTCCTTCCAACCCCCTCTCACTGTTTCCCCTATATTATTACAATGGTATAGTCCATCATAAATGGGCATAAGTCCATCATAGTTCTATTTGAGTGTATCCTGATATTGTAGTTATGCATAATGGCAGAGAGTCCAGCATCCTATTGTCAAGATATATCTAACAGTTTCATTGGGAGTCCGTCTTTAATTTGGACGCAGAAATGCATACGCATTGTATCTTCACACCTGGATATGATAGTCTCCATTACACAGTTACTATACATACCATTAAATGAAAAGCCATAAAACAAAGTCAACAACAGAGAGAAAAATAGAAAATTAATAATATGACATTAAATAACATGCTGCTGAATGACCAATGTGTCGCTAATGAAATGAAAAACAAAAACCTTCTTGAAGAAAACAATGCTGCTGTATGACCTATGAGCCAGTGAATAAATTAATAAGGAAAAAAACTTTTTTGAAGAAATGAAAATAAAAACAAAAATATCAACACCCCCTGAGATATGTTAAAACAGTAATGAAAGGGCTATTGGTCTTGTGTTTTGCATGAAGGTTGTTTTATATCAGAGAGAACATATGATGTTTGTCCTGTGAGATTGGCTTATTTCAACTGAGCATAATGGTCTCTACTTGGGACCATTTGGTTGCAAATGGTAGAATGTCATTATTTTTGATGGCTGAATAGTATTCTGTAGAGTAGATATGCCACAGTTTCTCTATCCATGCCTCTTTTGATGGGCATCTGTGTTGAATCAATGCTAAAATCAATGCTGACATTATTTTATTTCTCTTGGCATCAGCCTTCCTGCTTTTTAGGTAGTAGATATATACATTTGCATATACATTCCCTTTAAAACAAAAATGCACACATGCACACACTCAATACATGTTCACAGACAATACATGTGCCCACACATTCTTCAGACATTTTGAAATTAGTCATAGTGAAATACATATTGATGTACAATTATAGTCAAAGAGATCATTTTGACATTTAACCTTGCTGGTAACTATTTCTCTACCAGGGCTTTATTTGTGTTTTTGTTTTGTTCTGTTTTTGTCTTAGTTTCTAAATGACAGAGTAATATGGCCAGGTTTTATCTTCAGGAATCTGGCACCTGGAGTAGAGTTGGGCTCACTAAAACAGCACCGGGGTTTCAGATAATGATACCATCAGACCATAAATAAATTGGTATCTCACTAAGCCATGTCTTCTATGGTTTTCAAGTAGGAATACTTTTTTTGGGGGGGGGGCTTTTTTAAAGATTTATTTATTTTTATTGGAAAGTCAGATATAGAGATAGGAGGGTAGACAAAGAGAAAGATCTTCTCTCTGATGAGTCACTCCCCAAGTGACCGCAATGGCTAATGCTGCACAGATCTGAAGCCAGGAGCCAGGAATTTCTTCCAGGTCTGCCATGGGGGTGTAGGGTCCCAAGGCTTTGGTTCATCCTCCACTGCTTTCCCAGGCCACACGCAGGGAGCTGGATGGGAAGTGGATCGGCCGGGATTAGAACCAGCACCCCTATGGGATCCTGGTGCATTCAAGTCAAGGACTTTAGTCACTAAGCCACTGTGCCGGGTCCTTTGTTGGGACATTTTAACTATACCTCCAAGTTCGTATCTACACTATAGTCCCTGAGACATGCCTTTTTGCTTAACTGTTGGAACTCCGTAGCCTTATGATTTGCTGTTAAATCTGCTAAAATTATATGACCACACACTCAGAACATATAAATTCCCAGGTTTTTCTGATGAAGAAATTTCTCATAAATTAACTCAAAAGGTATTTTTAATTGCCGGTTTTTAACCCCTTTTTATTGTAAATTCTTCCTTCTTTGGAACTACTAAGTTTCCCAAATTCCTCCGCATAAACATTCCTGTTAATGACAAATTGAAGCACACTGACCTCGTCACTAATAGCCTGTTTGTCATTATCACAGGTCCTACCTGTAGTTGGTGAAACACAAGACCTTGTTTCCTTTTCTTTCTGGATCAGCTTTTAATTGTCTTTGTTAGGTGAGATTGTGATTGTTCTTTTTACTGATCTGGATTTACTTGTACACACTGACATTCCCCCTACAGGAGTCTTGAATAAGCTGGCTTGCACTTTAAGTATCTTCTTATCAGTGGCTATGGAAAGACTTTGTTGACGCAAAGGCAAGATGGGAGCAAAAACAAATCAGAGTGCCCTTTCCCTCATTTGCACTTTCCCTTCTTGAATTTAGCAGTGAAAGCAGAAGGTCAGAGTTTCAGGCAATGATATGGGACTAAACAGTCAGTGTTTCCTTTATTGTCATTCAAAATAACAGATGTGAGAAATTCTTTTGAAAATAACCAGGCTTTTTGAGTTAAAGTGTTTTTTGTTAAAGTTATAATACATCAGGTATAAATATGACATTGATAGTCTTAGGCAAAGAATAAAAGTGAATTCTAGTAGAAACTGTCATTTCCCTCACTATTTATTAATGGTCTTTGTGATTTATGGTAAATGCTGGGGAGGATTTTCAGGCACATTTATCATGGGAAGAGACACCTTCTTGATCTTAATGTGAGAATGTCATAATTAGCAATGCATGTGGGCTATGAGATTTAGTTCTGTCTTCTGCGGAAGTCTTTCAACATCACATTTAATCCCAAATTGATTGAGTATTTTTTTCTTCCATGAGGAAATTAATTATGCTACTGGAAAATCACCAACTACAGAGGGAGTTAATATCAGGCACAATGTCTACTGGGCTGGTTAATGTATCAAAATGATATGACAAGAATTGTTCATGTCCCACAGAAATCGGAATAATGAATAATAATTTTAATTAAAAGCATGGAGTTATATTGGTGTGTAGCACTCATTTTCTGTTGGAGCCCATGCTGTTTATTACTCATGTTCATGCATGTATATATACTCTGTGACTCATCTACTGCCATTGTTTTAAATATTAATTACATAGAAAATATTTATTCAAATAAGTTGCATTGCCAGTTAAAATGAATCTAAACAGAGTAGTATTGTGACATGACAGGTCAACAACCTTACGGTCAGTTTAAAGTCTTAAAATTCATTATCTGGCAGCCTGTTTGCCTAGGTATTTTTTTATCAAATGATGCTTACACTTCTGCATGCCTTTCCTTTCAGCAGTCTGGTTTTAGTATTGATTTCTGTTGAGAATAAGCAATACATAGACATTTCATTGTTAAGTGTTTTTCTCTCCCAGGTAGCATGGTTCATGTTGCATTTATAGACAATATAAGGCCATAAGGACAGTTATTTATTAAAAGAAAATTATGTGCACATTTTCATTCTAGTAGCTTGAAGATGTATACAATAACTTTACAGAATGGTAGCTACCATCATGGCATCTATAATTTACTGTGCAGGTTAGCACAATCAAATAAAATAATTTAAGAACAGTTAAATTATAAACTGGTTTAGTTAATGAAAATATGTAAAAACATGGGGACATCTGTAAGAATTAAAATAATTTAGCAAAGAACTCTTGCTATTTGAATTAAAACCTGAAAGATCCGTAGTCAAGTAGAAGAACATTACTTCAACAGAGGTAATAGGGGGAAAAAGCCACTGTGCCAGCAAAGAATACAAAATTAGGAGGTGTACAGAGAATAGTGGGATATAAGACTAGATCGAAGGTAGATTTCAGAAAATCTAATATAGAAGAATACATCTATCTGCCACAAGGAGATAATGAATTCTGCAACCAAGACATTTTCTAATACAACATGCTGCCGCAGGCCAGGTACAAAACAGCTAAAGCTTTTAATCTTTTTAGAAGAGTAAGAAAAGAGATTTCTGTTTGCAGTGGGGAGTGGGCAGGGTAAGGGTTGCTGGTGACAATTAAGAAGCAGTTTTAGTATACTGAAGAGTCCCAAGCCCTAAATACTGGATCTAAATAAGCTTTCAGTAGTGAATATGTGAAACTAGAAAATGTTGCCCACATCTTCTTGAAGGTTCATGGAGTAGGACAGTTGGTGAGTTTTTCTAATTAGGAAAATACCATATGGTCTGGGTGTCCATCTGGTGCAGTGCCTATCCCCATGGCAATGTATTCTGTTATTGATTCTTCCTCTTCTTGGGGTTTAACACAGCAATATACAAACATCAGCTTTTGCCATTGACTTAAATTTTTAACTTGGGTGCTTACAACATATTTTATACATGATTGTGAAGAAATATGTAAAAAGGAATTTGGGAGCTTCACTTTAGAAACTGTGTATATGACTTTGAATTGGCCAACCACAGCAAAATGTTTCTAACATAAATGATCAGTGGCCTTTGATATTTTCAACACCAAATGTTTGCAACCTGTCTCATCAGATCACTTGAAGTAAATATCTGGGAGTGATACTGAGTTCCTGTTGCCTTTGGTATGACTTAAGGGATAGATTTTGCAGTGGATTTCTGATCATCTCATTACCTCAAAACAGACTTGGTGTTTAGGCAATAGTCACAGCAGCTAAGAAATCATGGAGCTTCATCAGTATAGTTGAAGGATAACTGTTCCTTCTACTTCCCAATGTTATTGTGGCAACAAAATCTTTTGCCACAAATGGTAAGGTCATCAGAGTGTCTGTGCTAAGAAAGTATTCTGATCTTTTTGTTGATATCCTATTGAGACAAAAGGGCATGGTGCAATTAGGAGGTTAATGTGCCTACCTGCAAATACAAGGATGAATTTGGGGAGAATTCTCCCTGAGATATGTAGAGAAGATTTTATGGCTTTACTCAGGGGGGTGGTGAATGCACCAAGCACTTTACAGAATATGTGGCTGAGAAAGCCTCTGGCCTGAGAGGCTGACACTCTAGATTAGGTGTCTGTGTTACTAGTGAAACACATCAGACATGAAGGAGAGCAGATAATACTGATAAGGAAATTTGGCACTGAGAAACATCAAGGAAAAAGTATTGTCTAGAGAAAGATTGGAAAAGGGATGCCCACTAGTCAAATGGAACAGTTGCTTTAAGCATGAATGGGTAAATGGAAATTAGCAAGGTTAAAGGCAGAGGCTTCCTCTGAATTTATCTTCAATGTACCTGAGCCTGCCACAGTGTGCCCTATATTTTCCGAGGGAATTGAGCCTAATGGCCAGCTGCCATCTCTTGACAAGTAAATACCATCTTCAGACTAACTGTAAACAGAATAAGGAAATTCCTACATAGAAGCAGCAGGTTTAAGTAACCCAGATGAAATACTCCACTCCACCAAGGAATTGTAACTGACATAATTCTTTACAGAAGGCTGTGACCTTATTATATATTCCAGGAGGCTGGCCCCTCTGGGTATCTTGTGAGTATAATCTGCAAATCAAATTCATTGTCTAGTTTGGCAGAGGAAAAGGCTCATGGGATTAGAATCCACATCCTACTTCTTGCCTTCTTTCTCTCCCTCACTCTAACTTTTAAAAATGGACTTTAAAAGCAAAAGGTACATGGGTTGGGAGAGCAGAGAAATCTTCCACCTTCCTAGAATGTGTGAGGAAGACGTTAAGTATAACCTATCAAGAATATAACAGGTAACTTATACACAACAGACTTGAATCAGCATTAGACATCAGCAAAAACTATAAAGACATACAGTGGGATCCAAGAGCCATCCTGACAACCTCTTAACAGGAGGTCATATGCGCAGAGTGGGGGTGGGACCCCAGAGTGGAGCAGGAGGACAGGAGGAGGCTTGTATCCCAACCCTGGAGACTCCCCGATCCTCGATCCTCACCAAGGAATAGCAGTATGGACACCAAAGAATATATCCCAACTGCCAAGGAGAGTACGGGAAATTGGAATGCCCTCATAGGCCGAGAACTCTGAGGTCATCCACTCCCTTTCAGATCTCCCACATGGGATGGAAGATGCCCAGATCCTTCCTCACAAGATCTAATGTCATTGGAATAACCAGGAACCCTGAGCAGACCTCAGAAACAGAAGAACAGTAAACTTCCTTTGGGACTCAGGAGGGGAACTTTCTCTGGTCCTTACTTAGTTCCAACTTTGGATCCCCACCCTCTCTTGCTCCGGAGCCCCCTCCAAAATAATTAGGCTAGATAGACAGAGAACAACAAGGAAAGCTTAGAAATAGACAGGAAATGGTCAGCTTGGACTCACATATATCTTACTAGGTAGGACACAAAGATAAGTTAATCCTCACGAAGGTATTGGAGATTTCTTTGCACATTACTCCTGAAACTCTTCTGAATCTCAACTGTTGACATATGCCTTGTTAGAATTATAAGCCAGTTTGGACTATCCAAACATCCGCCAAGTTCAGTAAAAATTATGCCTCAACACTATAAACTGCTAAATACAAAAATGAAAATAGACACAAGACAGCTGAACAGTACCCTATACACCGTTTTAAGGTGTATAGCAGCCAGTTGTGTATAAACTAAAACTGAAATGTCAATGAAGTAATCACATGATGTGGTTAAGAACTTACATTTTCTAGCATATTGGTCACTGAATACCATACCAATTAATTCCATAATGTTGTAAATTGTTGTTGGTGTTATGTTGTGGCTTTTGATTGGACGGGATGATATTCTGCCAGCTCTGCTTTCAGATCAGAGATGGTCTCCCCAAGAAACTGTTGAATTGACCTGGACAATAAGATGCTGGACTCTATGCATGGTACATGCTTGCAATGAAAGAATCCTGACTGGATTTGAACTGTACTACTGCAAGAAAGTAGAGGAATCCACCATGGGGGGGAGGGCATGGGAAGGGGTTTGGAGAATCCCAGAGCGTATGAAACTGTGTCATAAAATTAAATGAAATTAAATTGCTGTTTTCACAAAAAAAAGCAAAAGGTACAAAAATACTTGGGTGCATATGATGATTCTCCTCACCAGTTTGACTTTTGTCTGGAACAGCTCTGTTTGCAGAAAAATCAATTCAGAGTGTTTATTCCAGAGAAAGTAAAATATCAGTTTGTTCTCCTCTCTGCAAATCATGTTTTGCTTAAGACACAATGGTTCAGAGGGTTAAGATGGCCGACCACACAGGGTTGGTGTAGGGGAGAGTGCAGAGAGGGACAGAATTGGGCAGAGGAGAGAGCAAGAAGTGTAGAATTGCAGGGAAAGGTGTCCGAAGCTCCCCGGACCTTGTGGAACAAAGAGGATCCACACAACTCGGAGGGGCAGCCCCTCATAAAAAGAGAGGGAAAGGCCCCTCAAGACAGCAACCTGCACCCAGAGCTGCCAGAGGTAGATACCACTAGAGACCTTGAAACTTGGTGAGTCAAGAATTCAGGCAGGGGAAAAGCTGGCGGAGCCTCAGCCGACCCAGAGGAGACAGAGGGAGTTGGAAGGAACTTTACAACTACCTGGTGACCACCAGAACCCACCTCAGCAGTGGCCACAGACTGCTGGAATGGCTGAAAGTCCCAGTGGTGGTGGCGAAAATGAACACAGGGGCGACCAGGGCAGAGGTGTTATCCAAGCGGGGGTCCTGAGACCCCAGTCCTAGAGAAGGGAACACCTTTGGAGAAGGAACAGAGGGGGAGTGAAACACACAGGCTAGAGCCATGCGGAGAGTGCCCCAAACCTGCTCAGTGGCCCCCAGCAGTGCAGTGGGAAAAGTCTGCGGGAGTGCCAGAGGCTTCAACAGATGGTGGCAAACGCTACCCCCAGGGGGAGCTCTGGAGACCTCAGTGGCCATGGCCACCAAGACCACAGAGGTGATCCTTAGCTAGAAAGACCCTTAGATCCCCCTGGCAGCCCCTTCAGAGCCCATGGTGGCGGCAACAACTGATCAAGACCACAAGAGTGCCAAAGGCCCCAGTGGCAGTGGTGAGTGTGAGCACTGGGGTCTCGCAGAGAGCACCCTGAAACTGCTCCCTCCCAAGGGCACTAGGGCCTGAGAGGTGCTGAGGGTCTTTCAAATCCCCTCAGATCAGAGACATGGAGCCCCTAGGCTATGAAGTTTCTCTCCTGCTCTCTGCCTGTAAGGGCGCACTTGGGTCAGTGCTGTAGCCAGTAGACTCACTGGAACCCAACTGTAGAGGTACAAATCCAGGGGTAAACAAAGCTACCCAGTCCCCCACCTTTGCCTGCCACCCCCCATAAACGCAGAGAATTACGCTGCTGTCTGCAAGCTGTGCAGCAGTAGCTGGACCACATCCGCTCTAGGCTACTATACTGAGATCAGAAACTAATGAAGACTCAAACACAACATACCAAAAATTGTGTGATACTGCCAACCCAGTTTTAAGAGACAAAATTCTTGCAATTGGAGCCCATATCAAGAAACAGGAGCAATAACACATATATGAGCTCAGTATACACCTGAAGGATTTAAAAAATCAACAACAAAACAAGCCTCAAAATAACACAAAACTTGAAATTATCAAAATAAGGGAAGAAATTAACCAGATAGAGACCAAAAAAATCCATACACAAGATCAGTAAATCAAAAAGTTGTTTCTAAGAAAAAATAAACAAAATAGACACCCCCACTGGCACAACTGACAAAACAAAAGCTAGAGAAAATGAGAATTAATAGCATCAAAAATGCAAAAGGGAACATCACAATGGACACCACTGACATACAAAGAAAAATTAGAAGTTACTACACACAACTATACGCAAACAAATCAGAAGACATCCAAGAAATGGAGAGGTTCCTGGACTCCCACCAACTACCAAAACTTAAGCAAGAAGCAACAGAAAGCCTAAACAAACCAGTAACAGAGGCAGTAATTGAAGCATTAATCAAAACCCTACCAACAAAGAGAAGTCCAGGCCCAGACAGTTTCACTGCAGAATTCTACAAAGTATTCCAAGCAGAACTGACCCCAATCCTCCATAAACTCTTCAAAGCAATAGAAGGGGAAGCAATTCTTCCAAATTCATTCTATGAAGCCAACATTACCCTAATACCAAAACAAGATAGAGAATCTGACAGAGAAAGAAAACTACAGACTGATATCCCTGATGAACATCGATGCTAAGATCCTCAACAAAACACTAGCCAACAGAATACAAAAACACATCAGACAGATCAATCATCCAGATCAAATGAGATTCATCAACCATGCAGGGATGGTTCAACGTACGTAAAGCTATAAACATGATACACCATATCGAAAAACTCAAGAACAAGAATCATATGATTTTCTCAGTACTTGCTGAAAAGGCTTTTGACAAAATCCAACACCACTTCATGTTAAGAACACTACATGAAGTAGGCATAGAAGGAACAATCTATAACATAATTAAATCAATATATGAAAAACCCAATGCCAACATCATATTGAATGAGGAAAGACTGGAAGCCTTCCCACTAAGATCTGGAACCAGACTAGGCTGTCCACTGTCACCACTACTATTTAATATAGTACTGGAAGTACTTGCAAATGCTATTAGACAAGAAAAAGGAATCAAATGAATTCAAATGGGAAAGGAGGAAATCAAGTTATCTTTCTTTATAGATGACATGATCCTATACATAACAGAGCCAGGAGACTCAATAAAGAGACTGTTATAAATAATATAGGAGTTCAGCAAAGTGGCAGGGTATAACATAAATGAAAAGAAATCAACAGCCATAGTGTATGCAAACAACCCCAAGGCTGAAAAAGAACTAACCAGCATGGTGTCCTTCAAAATAACAGAACAGAAAATAAAATACGTAGGAATAAACCTAACAAAGGATGTGGAATACCTATATGAGGAAAACTACAAAACATTAAGACAAGAAAAAGAAGACTTCAAAAAGTGGAGAAAAATGCCATGTTCCTGGATTGGCAGAGCAAACATCATCAAAAGCAATATACACATTCAACGCAATTCCAATTAAAATACCACAAACATACTTCACAGAGCTGGAAAAAAGGATGCAAAGGTTCATCTGGAAACACACACACAAAAGCATGAATAGCCAGAACTATCCTGAAGAATAAGAACCTAGCAGGAGGGATCACCATCCCAGATCTCCAGACATATTATAGGGCAGTGGTGATCAGAACAGCCTGGTACTAGTACAGAAACAGGGAGGTAGATCAATGGAGTAAAATAGAAAATCCAGAAGGAAACCCACACATGCACCACTACCTAATCTTTGACAAGAAAACAGAAAACAATCCGTGAAAAAGAGGAAGGTCTCTTCAATAGATGCTGTTGGTACAACTGGCTAATAGCATGTAGAAACAAGAAGCAAGACCCATACCTTTCACCATACACAAAGATCAAATCTAAATGGATTAAAGATCTAAACCTACACGCAGAGACCATCAAACTTTTGGAAGGAAAAAGTTGGACATACTCTGCAAGACATTGGTGTGGGCATAAACTTCTTAAAAAAACCACCAAGTTGGGCCCAGCACTGTGGCCTAGCGGTAAAAGTCCTTGCCTTGAACGCACCGGGATCACATACAGGCGCCGGTTCTAATCCCAGCTGCTCCACTTCCCATCCAGCTCCCTGCTTGTGGCCTGGGAAAGCAGTCGAGGACGGCCCAAGGCTTTGGGACCCTGCACCCATGTGGGAGACCCGGAAGAGGTTCCTGGGTCCTGGCTTCAGATCGGCTCAGCAACAGCTGTTGCAGTCACTTGGGGAGTGAATGATCGGACAGAAGATCTTCCTCTCTGTCTCTCCTCCTCTCTGTATATCTGACTTTGTAATAAAAATAAATAAATCTTTACAAAAAAAACCCCACCAAACCAAAACAAGTCAAGACCAAAATAAACAAATGGGACTATATTAAGCTAAGAAGTTTCTGCTAAGAAGTCTGATGCTGTAGGCAAATGTGCTTCTCTTTTGGGGGGGTGGGTAAGACTATTATTTCCATATTGTTTCCTTCATTTTTAAAGGGGGATATTAAGGGAGAAGGCCCACCCATTTCCCCACCTACCCTAGGTAAAATTAGAGTGGGTGAGGGTTGTTTGGGCTTAGCCACAGCATCAGCTGGCAGAAGCTGGCACTGGGGTCTAATTCTGTCAAGTGAAACTGCAAATGCACTTCTGATCAGGAACCTGGAGGACAGAGAGGGCAATGAGGAAGGATGAGACAGAAAGTCACTGTAGATGTTGATTCATTTTTCTGTGTTTTCATGACAGCCCTTTTTATTTTTAAGGTGATTTATTGATAGGTTCTTAAAGTAACCAAAACTACATGGTAATTATAGCGCATTTCTCACCAATTCTCATTTTAAAATGATATTAATACAGAGAACAAATTAAATGTAGTTTGTAGATACAATTCTAAGAATTTCCAGTTCCTTCTTTCCTTCCTTTTCTTTCTTTTCCTCTGTGTATCAGTATTGGTCCAAATATAGTTTTGTCAAACTTTGTTTTAAATCTTCGTCAAATCACTGATTAAGAATGACATATACTATGGTCTCAATGGTCAGTGGTTATTTTAAAAGTATGGTATACCAATGAAATAAGCATCTTGTTACTTGTTCATTGCTTGTAATCTTTACCTATATTCCTACTGAACTATGGTCTTTTTACTTTTTTGCTTGATACTGGTTCTTTTGCCCCAAGTTCATCCTTTTAGAACTCAGTGATATTCTGCAGCATGAAATCATTCCATATTATCTGGTAGATTGACATTGAATCTCTATAAAACTGGAGAAGAATCATTTTGGTGAAATTCATGAAAGTTTCAGCTAAAGGCAAGGTTATAATATAGGATTTCCCATTAGACGTCTCATATTACATGTCTTTGGCAAATCCTGGGCCTTTTAAAATATGCTGCCAAGGCAATGGGGACTTGCATGTCACATTTTCCCATGCACATTTCCCACTACGAATTAATTACCTATTCTGGAACTTGTGCTTCTTCATGGTCACACAGCTTGACAGAGTGGCCAATTCACCATCCCTATTTATCTTCTAAGGAAGGAATGTATGGTTTAATTAGGATTAGACTCAAACAGTACCAAAATAGATGTTTAGTTTGCTGGAGGCTATTCATCTGAATTATTGAAAAGTCTGACTTATAAAATAAAAGTGCAGTTTTGATCCTCTGAGGTTTATTCAGTAGTGCTGTGATTTCTAAGTTACTGACTAGAGCAGATTGTATCACACTTGTGTTAAGGAAGAAATTTGATTACACAAATGTTTCCAAGTGAATTTTCCCCCAAGGTCTATGAACAATCTCCCTTCAAATCCTCTGTACACTTTAAATACATAAATATTAGAATCTTCAAGTTACAAGACACCTTAAAGATCACCTAACCAAAATTCAGACCCACAGTAGGAGCCCTGCTGCTATTTCATTTATACACAACTCCCTGCTAGTGACCTGCAGATGCCTGGCTCACTAGCTTATCAGATACTAGATTCTTTCCTTGGCCAACTCTAGATCTTCAAAAATTTTCCCTGACGTTGATGTGGAATATTCCTGACTGTATTGGATTTGTTGATTCTCTATTTACCTTGGAAGACTCTGAGAACAAGATCATTCTCTTGACCATTAAACAGACTCTCAGAATGTTTCAAGAGTATTAAATGAACCAAACTCCTGCCTACCCCAAAAGTTGTTGTGGATGAAGTAGTCCTCATTTTTTATTAATATTTTTAAAATAATCTCCCCTGGCTATGCACCTGCTTGACATACATGTCACAGATTTTAATTTATTGTTGCATAAAAACCTGGTCAATGTAAGCATGGATTATCTTGTCTACAGACTAGGGTTCCTGTACTGTTTCTTAATCCCCATCTTTTCCTCCTGGTTCTCTCAAGCCCCACATACTAGGGCCAACCTCACCTAGAGAAGGGATCTTAAATATCTCCCAAACCTGTATCCCACTGACCTGTTCTTTGGTCTCTTTCCAGTCTTGGATCTTCCACAGCTGTCACTGAAGTGGTAGGTCATCTTTTTCCCCTCAGTCTTATCTGTGATGATGCAGACAGATGAATGCAGTCAAAATTAAAGTGAGACTTCACTTTTACTCAGTGAATATAGCTTACTCTGAAGAGTATAGTAGCAAAAGCCAATATCCGAAAGAGTTGAAGAGTTGATTTTGAAGTCAAATGTGGATCATTTGATAAATTTCATTACCATGGGGTGCAGTTATAAAATGGACTTTAATATTTATAGACTATGGAGTTAGACAGTCTAGCAATACATTTTAATTTTTAATACCATACATTATCTTGGCTGTATTCACTGGCATTGTTTTTTACTGCAGTTTACCAAAATGTGAGACTAAATGATGTGTGGGAAATAATCTTATTACAGTTTCAGTGAATGAAGACTGTGTAAATTAATCATTAGTTCTTCATTTCCTAGACAAAAATAAATATTACATGAACTAACTTCACTCATAACCACTTTAATGTACATTTGGAAAATAAATTAGTGATATTAAAATAAATGTGGCAGAAGTTGGAATTTAATTCATCATTTAATGGATTCCTATGAAGAACTCAAAGTGAAATTTTGTGATTTTTTTGAAGTTGAAATTTGCACAGTGGCTCCTGGACAGCAGTGCAGCTCTAGGCTAATTATTCTCATACTAATTTGTGTTTTGCTTGTGAAAACAATTTTTCTGTCCCCTACTCACTTGTGCCCCTGAGAGCAATCTCATCTGGGTACAAGATGGGTCCATAGGAAGTACAGTGCTGACTTCGATGTGTAGCTTACATTCATTAGCAACCTTGGTGCAGACAGAGTCTCCAGTACCCCCCTGAGCAGCAAGCAGCTAATAAAGCCACAGGAAGGTGTTGGAAAGAGCCACTGTGGTTCCATTTAAGCAATTGTCATTCCATTCCACAGATACCTCTCCATTTTCCAACTGTGCAACTGCCCTGAGAAAGCAATTTCTCATTAAGCACCTAAGTCCTCACTCCCACTGCAAGTTCTCATGGTGCGCATCCTAAATTAAAATCCGCCTTCCTGCTCGTCCCCAAGTATCTGTGTTTGCATAGGAAAAGCTGATATGTTTCTTTCCTGAGCTTCCTATGCTCATTTCCCCTAAGCGGTCATTGTCAATGTTGACTGGTCATTGTATCCTATTTAGTAGCACAACAACAGTTGTTTCTGTCAGAATTCTTAGGAGGAATCATTTCAATATGTTTACTTAGATATAAGATTACAGTCATTTTTCAGATATGGTTTGTATTGTGTCCTATAATCTCTTAATCACAATTTTGAAACTAAAAAGTTTTGAGAGTTGTCATTTTTCCCCTGGGCTGAGAAAAACTACATGAAAAACCTTACATAAAGTAGCATAAAGATATTTGTATTTGAACTATGGTTATGCAACAAGGTGGAGGAATCCACCATGGTGGGAAGGTTTGGGGAGGGGTGGGGAGAATCCAAGTACCTATGAAACTGTGTCACATAATACAATGTAATTAATGAATTAATAAAAAAAGAAAAAAAAGATATTTGTATTGTTTCTTTATTCCTTTTACTATGAACATTAATCTAGAAAAAATTTTAAAGGAGCTCTTCTACAGATTCTACTGGGAGTTTTATATATAGCAAATTCATCTTAATACTTTTTAAAAAGTAAAATACTTTAGTTGCAAAATGTATCTGTCCTCAGAAGGGATTTGGATAAGGTATACTGGCATATAAAGATAAACACACACATAAACACACACACCAACACACACATTTTCTGCTAAATCCACAAAGCTTTTGTTTTGATTTAACTGAGAATAAGTTGATTTTATAAATACAGCATCTTGCTTTATGAATAATACTTCAGAGCAATAGGTTTTGATAGAGCAATTCCTGAGATTGTTTTGTTTCTTATAGGAGTTGCTCAAAAATAATTCAGAAAAAGAGAATTCTGTCCAAAAAGTCCCATTGTCAATCTGGAGTCTATTTTATTTTGGTAATACCAAGATGACCAGCTTCTTATAAAGGGCCAGAAATTAATGCATAAATGTGAAAGACTATTAAAAAAACAGCCTTTTCAGGTGAAAGTCATAAATGTGGATACACGTGAAATCTAATCCCTCAATCTGCCACCCTGTATTTTATGTATTGCAGATACACTTTTTGGTATATTCAAAACTTCACCTGAGGGATTTGAGACTAACTTAACGTAATCTCTGGATAAATTTCACTTGGATATGTTCTCTCAATCTTTATTTAGTAACCAAAGGGAAAAAAACAATTGATTAGCTTTAAGAAGGATTTTTCATAAATATGAAGTCATTAGTTACATTAAAGGGAGATCTGCAGAGGAGTGCCGGGAAATAGGAACAGTGAGTGAAGGATCTATTCCCTTCCCGCATGGTTGAGGCAGCACACTCACGCTCTTAGGGGAGACAGTTCCCCATTTCTTGTGCCTTCTCAATCTCTTGGCCTATTTAGCAGAGCAGTGTACTTGCAGATAGCATTTACTTAGCAGATAGCATTTTAAAAGGAGCTTTATCTCCCTCCATGAAAGAAAATGCCTACCTGGGAGACTAAAGAGCCAGTTTTTCAGGATGGAAGGTACAATGAATTCGAAGGCTCTCAACGCTGGAGCAATGGAGTGACTGATGAGGAACTCATGATGGCTTCTTCCCACCCCCAAGCAATCTGACTGTGGCTCCAGTTCAATAGGCAAGAACTTCAATTTAGAAAGAGACTTCTGACGATGTGTCATGGAGATATGAGCTCATTTGACTTTAAGCAAGAAACAGGACTCCTGATGGACACTTTCTCTCAGATTTGAAGGTGAACCATAGGACCAAATGATCTCCAAGTTAGGAGTGCAAGTTCTAAGAGAAAACAGCAAAATTCAGTTCAAAAAGACAATGAGATGAGGGAAATAAAAGTGAGGACACACCCTAACATGCTAAGAGGCGGCTGAGGTTGATTTGTTACGGGCACAAAAAGCAACCGACTCATCAGGAGGAGTATTGATTCTCAGTCAAGGCAGAGTAGTAAATGGTGTTACTTTACAAACACTTTTCGTAGTCAGCTTTACAAATTTAAAATCAAGCTTTGGAGATGACTTGTACCCTTGAATCATATCTCTTGGTAAATTTTTTACAAAATATTTGAAGATTATAACGGAGCAGACTGAGAAGGGCATTGTCTCATTCCCTTATTCATGCATCCCAACAGACAGCAACTGAGGACCAATTCCAGTCAGCTTGGTGCTGAGTGCTGGACCTCATCAGTGAATACACAAGGCATAGCCACTGCCTGTAGAGGGAGCCTGGAGGCCAATATAAGGATAGTCTTAACTTTAACAAGCTCAGATATCAAGGCCAACCCCTTCTTCTCTGTGGGCCTCAATTTCCTCCAATTAAAATGAAGGCTGAACCCATCTTTCCTTGTGATAGACTGTGCTGTGTCTTTAAGATCAAACTCTTTTAACAAACCTATTGAATTTTAAACAAGACAGTAACAGAGAATGAAGCATTATCCTAACTGAAGAAACAATGGGGCTATTGAGTAGCTATGTTTCTACAGCCTCTGGATAGCATGCATCCTTGGCATGGCTTTCCTGAAAAGGAAGACAGTGTTCTGAGAACCCAAAGAACTCAAGAATATACAGATCTAGTTCTAATCAAACTTTGTACCTTGAGCCAGTCACTGCGCCTTCTGAACCTCACTTTTCCCTGGAAATCGTACACTCTATTTTCCTATAGATCACAGATTGCAGATCTTTTAAGAGGAACTAGACTCTTTCCATCTAATTTGAGATGGAATGAGGCAATAAGTTATGTCATTTTTCTTTCAGCCCCCCCTTGGCCACATCCCAGCCTCCAGTGGTAGCACAAGCTGGTGGAGGGTCTGGCAGCTCCAGTGAGTCAGAGAGCAGCTCTGAGTCGGATTCAGACAGCGAAAGCAGCACCACGGACAGCGAATCCAATGAGCCACCTCTTGCGGCTACTCCTGAGGTGGGTGAAGGTGGCAGGATCCCAACGACCATGTGACTGTACCTCAAGCAGCATTCTCAACACAATACACACATACACGCGCGCACACATACACACACACACATACATTCAGCACAGAAATTAGTACAATAACTACTTCAGCAGAAAAGTGTGCGGATGTTTGATAGAATTGCTTTGCTCTAAAGTACATATTGGTGTAGTCCCTGCCTACAGTATTTCCTTACTGGGTGACTGATTTGCAGTGTGACTTGCTTAGCTACTGTGAGTTACAAACTTCCTCATACGTAAAATGAAGAGGAGTAATCACTGAACTAGCGACTTCTGTTTTGATACAACCAATGGAAGCCATCAAAAACCACTTCTGGCAACATAATGAATGTTTTCCTTAATAATGATGGGGAAGTCACATATTTTTAATTATGATAATTTAGGAACACATTTAAAACAGACTAAACTACCAAAATAATGATATTGAAATAAAAGAGTTGACTTTTCCCTTTGCATTTTCTGGACTAGAGCCAGAACAGCTGCCCACTTCTCCTGAATCAATACCTGATGGAACAATTGACTCCCAGCTACCCCACAGCTCTTCAGACACTTGTTTTTTAGTAATCAGGAAAGAGTAATAGGAGGATGCAGTAGTAATATTACTATAATTAACAATAGCAGACATTTACCGAACATGGGCCATGTACCAGGCACTGTGCTAAACTGGTAGTTTGAATTTTTTTATCCCATTCTCATAACAAGCCTACAGCATGCTTGCTATTTTGATAGCAATTTTAATGGGTAGAGGATGAGGTTCCACAAAGCTAAGTAAAATAATAAGTTCATGCAGATCGGGAGTGATAGAACCAGGACTGATGCTGATACTGATGCTGGTACTGACAGTGGCAGTCAATGTGGTTTTCTCAGCTCTCACCTGCCATTGTCCTGTGCAGGGCGGCATTGCAGCTACTCAAGTGTTTTGATTTCTGTCATCTATTGGCTAGTGCCATAAATCTCAACTAATGACTTCAAAAAGCAGTGCCACTCTCATGCATACCATGGTCCTTTAAGTTTTGCTGACAGAATTCAGAGTTTGGGATAGAGGACCTGAATTATAAACATAATTTCCATGGCTTTTCATTTGGCATTAATGTCTGCATCCCTGTCCCCATAAACTGTTTATTGTCCATATACCAGGGTAAGTGCAGTGGATTTTGTGGCAGTCAGATCTTTTCACCCTTCTGTAACAATACAATACTTGTTTCAATTGCCACGAGTTGCAGCATCACATAGGAGGTAGTAACACGTCCTGATGGATGGTAAGTTTTTCCTTTTGAATTACACTTGAAGTGTGTTGAGATTTCTTTGAGAATCAGAGACTGTGGAGAGAGTGAATGATGATTCCCAGCAAAAGGTTTTATGAACAGGTTTCCCTCCTGCGTACCCTCTGAAATATCTCCCTGTGAAGAACTGCTTATTTTCTGATCAGAGCAGAGAATGCTTTCAAAGATTTTTGAATTTTAGCTTAAATATGTAGACTACAGCTCATTTATGATACTACAGTATCTGGCTATCTTAAGCCATCTGGTTATTATGGGTATAGCATTTACACACTCGTGTGCATAAATATGTGTGTGAAGGTGTGTGTAAGTGGTACTAAACATCCAAAGATTTTATTAGCAGTCATGTGTTGAGGATTGTGCTGAATTCTACCCAAATGTGAAGTGCATTCTTGCTGATCTTTTTCAATCTGCAGCCTGAACCACCTTCAACCAACAAGTGGCAGCTGGATAAATGGCTTAATAAAGTGACATCACAAAACAAGTCATTTATTTGTGGCCAAAATGAAACACCCATGGAGACCATTTCCTTGACGCCTCCTATCATCCAGCCAATGGAAGTTCAGCTCAAAGTGAAGCCAAACTCCAGTCAGATTCTGGCTGAGCCTAAGGAACGCCCTCTCCTCAGCCTCATCAGGGAGAAAGCCCGGCCACGGCCGGCCCAAAGAACTCTGGAATCAAAGGCTTTGAAGCATAAGCTATCAGCACCAATCGAGGCAGCTTCTCAAAGGACTATGGGGAAAAAGCAGCCCAGGAAAGTGGAGAAGACCACCAGCATTGAGGAGTTTAACTGGCCCAAACCGAACATTACCAGCAGCACTCCCAAAGACAAAGAAAGTATAGAGCTTCCGGATCCGCCCAGAGGCCGGAACAAAACTGCAACCCACAAACCAGTGCCTAGGAAAGAAGCAAGGCCTAATATCCCTTTAGCTGCTGAGAAGAAGAAGTACAGAGGGCCTGGCAAGATTGTGCCAAAGTCTCGGGAATTCATTGAAACAGATTCATCTACATCTGACTCTAACACGGATCAGGAAGAGACCCTGCAGATCAAAGTGCTGCCTCCTTGTGTTGTACCTGGAGCTAATACTGCCAAATCCAAGGAAGCCTGTGGTGCCAGTCTAACCCTGAGCACCTTAACCAGCTGTAGCAGCAGCAGCAGCAGCAGCAGCAACTTATCCATCAATAATGAAGAGCCAACATTTTCACCGATTTCTGTCACACAAACTGAGCTGCTGTCCCCACTACGAGATCAGGAGAATCTGAAAAACCTCTGGGTGAAGATCGATTTGGACTTGCTCTCTAGGGTACCTGGCCACAACTCACTCCAAATAGCAGTGGCCAAGGCAGAACACAAGGAGATTACCTCAAAATCCAAGCGTCATACTTCTACCATAGCCGGGGAAAAACTGGGCCCGAAGGGCAAGCGTAAGCACAAGGTAAGATGGCCAGTGGGGCTGCCCTGTGATCTTTAGCAGTGGCTGTTATCCAAATTGATCTTCCGGCTTGTCCTCAAAGAAGTGCATTGCAGACTGTAGGCAATAATGCTTTTGACACATGTATTTGACACACAAACAGGAAGAAAGTGCTACGAAGGATCACAGTTTGGCATCTAATGACAAGAATATCCATTGTGGTACTTGTGGGATTATAATGCGTAGGAAACAAGAATGAGAAAAGAGTCCCTGTTCCTAGACAGCCAGTCCCTATTGTCAGCTCCTTAACCTACTTGTGCTTTTAGGAGACCATATCATTACTCTTTACTTGGCGGCCCCTGGCTTAGCAGGGTGCTCACATGCCCTCAGTGCTCAAAATATTTTTCAGCACCTTGTTCATTTCTCTGGATAAATGTTGCTTGTACCATCGTTGCTTCCACCATACCCATGTTGTAGCCAACGTGCTGAGAATACTTGTTTAGGTGATTGGCTTGGCTTATGAAAAGCTCATTTATAGCAGGTGCAGGCCGAATTCTAGAACTGCAAATTATTTTCACAAGCATGAATCCAGAATGGCCCTTCCTATTTTTAAAAAGATTTATTTATGCATTTGAAACAGAGCATGATAGAGCAGTAGAAAGAGAAACATCTTTGCTGGACTATCTGCCATCGTCTGTACCAGCAATGCTGGGGCACACTTAAATAACAGACTGATGGACCTCTGACTGCTTATGAGGACTATACTATTGTAATAATATGGGAAAATCAGTTGGGGGAGGGAATCATGGTGAGGGGTGAATCCCAGACCCTGTGGAATGGTACCATAAAATTCAAAATAAAGAGAGAGAAAGAGAGAGAGAGAGAGAGAGATCCTATTCGCTGGTTCATTTCCTAAATGGCTGTAATGTTCAAGGCTGGTTAGGCTTAATCCAGCAACCTAGAACTCCATCTGGGTCTTCCACACATGTGGCAGGGGCCCAAGGAATGAGTCATCTTCCACAGCTTTCCCAGGTCCATAAGCAGGGAGCTGGACCAGAAGTGGGATAGCTGGAATTCAAAGCAGCTCTAATATGGATGCCAACATTCCAGGTGATGGCTTTACTTGCTGCACCAAATGAAGGCCTTAGCCCTTTCCATTTGAAATATATCTAGAGAGGTAAATCTGTGGCCAATAATCTCACTGTGATGAATCACTGGATTTCAAAATATTTTTAGAGTAACATTGTCTTGTGGGTAGTATTCAGATCATCACATTTCTAATGAAGAAACTTTTAGTTGTTTCCTCATTTCTTCTATTCCTTTCCAGAAACAATTTGTCCAGAAATGACTCAGATTCCTTAATGAGGAGCAGTCCTATCCTTGACCAGGCTGTGTTACAAAATAGGATATTAAAAATTACTTACATCTTCATTCAGCCTTTCCTCAGTGGTTAGGAAGAGTTTATTATCTCTCAGCTGCAGTAGGGACCAAAATGTGGGGTCCTTCTCTTACCATGGATTTTTCATGAGAACTCTTAGTGAGGACAATAGTACAGCCAGGGGTGGAAAAGTTGCCTTCAGCAGCAACACATGCCAAGTTCCAAGTATGCACGATGGTTCATTTCTTTGCAAGTTGGTGATTGCGTAAGCAATCTGTATATAGCAACCACCATCCTTAGGCTGCTTGCACAGGGTTTACACAAAATTAGCATTAAAATGTTAGCTGCTGAACTACTCATTGTTAGGGGTGTTGTTGATGGGATAAATGCCTAGAAATCATAGATTTATTTTGCTTTAGCTATGAGATTCTTGTGCCACTCGGTCTTTAATCAGAGGCTCACATCACAGTTCAGTGTTCCCAAATGACAGAATCTTGATAGCACTCAGCTAGGCAGGGCAGCTTGCTTTTCTCTCTGACCAAAGGTGCACATTTAACCCCATTACCTATTCTAGAAGCTGGAAGATAAGCAAACTGTCCTGCTTGTTTCAAATATGTGAACTATACTGGAAAGCATCGTGTATTTTAAGCTCTGTGCATTTTATCCTGCTAAAGCCAACAGAAGTTTCAGAGAAAGTCCCCGAGAAGAAGCAACGCATGGAGGAGGCCACGACCGTCTGCTTGCTGCCCCCTTGCATCTCACCAGCCCCGTCCCATAAGCCTCCAAACATCAGAGAGTGAGTGTGCGCAGTCTCTGTATGATGTCTTTGTGTAAATGTTCGGACTGTTAAGAAGTTCCAGTTAAACCTTGTTTGTTGTTGTTTGTGTTTGGTGGGAGGAGAGTCCTCTCTGAGAGGACTGCTAGGTAAGAAAGCAGGTTAATGAAGTCTGACAGCTCTCCAAGGTCACTGACCTCACAAGTGTCGGATAAAGGCTGCCAGTTTAGGGGTGACTCGGAGATGGCTGTTCTTCATGCTCGCTCAGATTGATCACCAAAACTAGTGAAAAAATCATTTTATACCTATGTTTTTTTAGGGAAAGTAAACAAAATAAGAGAAAAAACATCAAGGTACACGGATCACTTTACCTAGACCATCTGCTTCTAGCCAGCCTTCGGTGCTGGTGATGATTAAACAGTCTCCCTGCAAAATCAGCCATTTGATGGTACGATGATAATGCAGCTGCTGCTTCTTAGATAGCATTGCTTCACGTGAATAGGAAGCTTGTGGACCAATGGCCGCATTCTGAACTCCACCAGGGCCAAGGGAATGACACATCTGAGAGGCCAGAGAAAATTGGGAATTTCTCTCCTCAGATGGTTCTATGTCAGGAAAAGCTGTGTAGTGCTGAAGGTTCATTCCAACCAGATCCCATCTGTTACTATGTGTGAGGTCTGAGTCAGACACGAGGCCTCCTCGTTCTTCCTCACTCACACAGCATCAGCCCTCCCTGGAGGAGTTCTGCCCTCTGTTTCCACAAAGCACTGTGATTTAGTTCTTTCTGGCTTATAAATATCACTTAACTAACAATCATGTCAGCTACTTGAACCATTCCGTTTCGGTAATTATTGCTATAAATTTATTCAACATTAGAGATTGCTTGCATCAAAGCCCAGTTCAGGAGCCTATTAGGAACCCAGAGCAGAGAGGCAATCTGGCTAACTGCTGCTAACAATTGATTTCACAGATTACTGTTTAACATCAGTGATATGGCATCAATCTGCCACACATCAGATGTTGGAAATAAGTTATCAGCTTGCATTGGTCTGAATCCTTCTTGTTTTGAGTTGAAAGCTAGAAAGAAACCAATCCTTATGTTATATATAACATAAGGATGTGTAGGGTCCTGGACTGCCCCTTTCAATGTATTCACTGATACAACTGTTCCGAAACCTCCCTTCACATGCTTAGAGCTCTCAGACGTGTCAGTGCAGCAAGCTGATCCAGTCTTTGGGTCAGGGGAAACCAAGGTAAAGGGGGTTTGTTTACAGTCCGTCCAGGCATGTGAGGAAGCATGCTGCCCAAATGGTCAAGCAGCCATTTCAGGACCTTGGACAAGAGAGAGCCATGGTGGCAGTACTACCTCAGTTTTCAGGCTTTTACCAGTTCATAGTACCTAAAGGCAAAAGGAAGAGGCGGGAAGCAATGAGGCATTGCCATGACCATCAGTCTCCACTGCTAGTACCCGAAAGGATATAGTAACTTGTCACTTTCTTGTAGAAGACAGATGACAAAGCATTAAGTACATGTCTAGTAATTGGAATTTGTTCTGCTAAAATGGTGTTTTTAAACCACAGTACTTACCATCCATCTGCCTTTCTAGTAGATAGGAAACCACTGTGACCACTGTAGCATTTATCTTTCCCAGAAGGGCCAGAAGCAAACTCTGACGTTCATTAAGTAAATTAAAATCTCTGGGCCATCTAAGCCCCAGCCACTTGGGAGACTTAAGAGCCCTGGCCTCCTCTACTCATTTCTACCTTATTGACCTTTCAAACCAAATCCTTAGAGATGTTGAAGAGACAACACCCACTTTTCTAAATGAATACCCTAAACCTAGCAAAGATGCCACATCAAACTCTAACAAGTAGTTTCCCTTGATCCAGCCCAAGGAGCCTCCTGAGCACCCTCCTGAGCACCTTGGCACTAGAGTCATCAGCAAGGCCACTGACATGTGGAGTGAGGGTGATGATCTGCTTCTCTTCTGCTGTCTTCCTCTGGCCTATTGAAAGTCAAATCAAAAAGCAAAAGAATGCTCTAGAAAATATTCCCTGGGTATCTTTTGCCAACGAATTTGTTAAACACCCCATGGCTCCAGATCACTATGAGGTACATGAAGAGGGGGCCAGTTCGCTGGTACTCAAACCACAGACAGCACTTACTCTGCACTAGTCAGGTTAGTGGTATAAGGGAAGGATTTGAATGACTATAATAAACAATGACACAATATCCCTCTGAAGCAGCTCTTTCCCTTGCATACCTACTACATTCTCAGCCAGCTCAAGTAATCAGGAGTGCTTACAACTAACTAATAAAACATTTGTCTCCAACAGATGCCACAACAATACTTGATATCTGTATATATACATTTCCAAAGATCCTATGCCTTTGTAGTTATCATATTTAATGTGGTCTGATGTTGATGGAACTTCTGCATGGACAAGAATCTTTATATGTTCACTATCATTTTAGTCAGACATCACAACTCTGTTAAAATGGCTGTACATGTCAAAACAATTTTTAAAACCCATTGATATTTTAAATTAATTTTAACCTGTTAATGTAATGAGAAACAATTGCTACATATCTTTTAAATTTCACTGCATGACAGAAATTAACATAGAGCCACATTTATGAAACAAAAGCTGGAGAAAATAACACATATTGTTACATTTAATAAGTCTGTGCAACACAGCAGAAGTGCAGCAAGGACACTGCATTGACTCCCAGTATTTCAGTAAACCAAACCACTTGAAAGCTTGTTCATCTTTGATTTGTTGCTCTTAGATATTATAAATCCATATTTCTAGACGCTGACGGAAGTTGACCAAGAGGAGAATATAAATTCTTGTTGACTTAATTTGCTATTGAAAATTGTAGTCAATAATCATGAAAAGTAAATGGCTGCACAGTGCAATATCAGTTGTCTGAGAAAAGATTAAATTTCAAGTAATATTCATTGATTAGTCTAAGACGATAACCAAAATGAAAATCCATGACCCAATTACCATGGTAAGCAGCTAGCATAAGATTTCAGTTGTTCTGCTTTATTTAAAGTCTCAGTTTACTAGAGGGTACCTATTTAATGGACAGATAAATCAGTTTAAAATCACAGAAATACTTTGAAATTGCTGATGCCTCATGTCACTAATGAAGGATTTCAAGTGGAATTTTTGTAAAACAGAGCATGTCAGCACTTCAATAAACAGTTTAAGGTGGAGGGCCCATTGTGGTTTAGTATTGGGTAGAACAGTTTTACATATAATTTCCAATTTTTCACCATTTAGTGTGTTATTTATTTGTAAATGATGTATAAGCATAGTATTTCTTAAGAAAAATATTCTTCCACTGATTGCTTATTTTACCATTTATTCCATTATTGGGCAGTTAAATCCTAGGATAAAATAGGTAGGAATATCTTGAAAATGATAGGAATAAAGTCTGTATTTTATTTTCCATAAAAATCTAATTAGTTATAATCTTGAAAGGTTACAAATATCGCCCTCTAGCACACTCCACTGGACATTTACATTCATCACAGAGTTCTGCTTCAAAGACTTGTGTTTCTTTTGGACACAAAGGAATGTATCTCTCTTCTGAAGATATCTATGGAGATACCTTTATCTATGTATGCATTGCTATATATACTCTTCACCATGAGTAAAGGATCACCAATTAAGATATCACTTCAGCTGAAAGTACCAATCTCATGAGAAAATCAGAATAAAGGGAGAAGAGAACTCATGATAACCCACACTTTCTGTTTGCACAGAAATAATTCATCCAGGAGAGCAAATAGAAGAAAGGAAGAAAAACTATTCCCTCCTCCACTTTCCCCACTGCCAGAGGACCCTCCACGTCGCAGAAATGTCAGCGGTAATAATGGCCTTTTCAATCAAGACAAAAACTTCTCCGTGACTGGACAGATCATCTCTACTAAAACTAAGAGAAGTGAAAATAAATTCTGTGCTACCTTCAGAGGAATATCTGTAAATGTAAGCATCTTGCAAGCAGTATTATAACTGGCAAACAGAAGCAACTTAACCCAACTCATCGAGTTTGATTTGTTTGGTTTGACCCAATGAGTATGCTGCAGGAAAAAAAGAGTAGAGGATGCAGGAAAAAATATATATAAAGGAAAGGATTGTGTATGTGTTTGTGTGCGTGTGCGCACTTGTGTAAAAATATATAAAATGGGAAAAATCTCTCTTATTTCAACTCAGGGTATATATTTTTGGTTCCAAAATAGTTCTCCATTTTGCTTCCCCAAACATACTGCACACATAGACATTCAGAGCCTATGGCCAGCCTTTGGTTCAATCTCTTCATATCCTGGTAACGGGGAGGGTACTACCATAAAAATAACCACATATCTGGCACATGAGAGACACCAATCAGTGAATAAAGGAGTAAAAGGAAGGACTGGAATTTCTCAGGGTCACTACACTGAAGCTGTAACTCCAAGTACAATCTTTCCAACACTGAGCATTGCAAGTGTGAATTGCTCTTACACTGACTGAATAGGATGGAATTTAAAAGGTAAATCTGTTGTTGAAATCATACCATAATGGTTCTAAGCCCAACTAAAGAATTACTCAGTCCTTTGGGCTTTCTGCACTGCTGGATAAATTTTCAGCATGAATAATTCAGAATGCGTGTTACATTCATTTCCACACAGAGGTTTTTTTTTTTCTTTGTCTCTAGTACAGGTACATAAACTGTGGAAAACACCAGCAACAGCATCTTGCTAGTACAAGTTCATAAGAAATGTATCTATCTTTCCATGTAAATACATGTGTTTGCAGACGCAAAATCTACATGTATCTAGTCTCCTTTAGGTGCAATATGAATACAAAGCAAATCAGTGAGAACAAGCCTTTGAATGCTGCAAATTTTTGGGCCTTAGAAGTGCATTTTTATACATTATTAAAAGGCCAAGAAACCACTGAGCTTTAAGGAACTAAATTTATAGTCTTCCACCACTTGAAATGGTATATACATATATTTATACATATATTTATGTATCTCCTATTAAGTTTCATCAGTGATATTAAGAAATTACTCCAGTATGAAATGCAGTATGTGTGAAAACCTATGTGTACATGTATGTACGTATATAGTACTGCCTTCCACATTTATAGATGGTGACCATAGTGCTGGACACACAGCCTTCTATTCTACACAGTAACTGCATTCCCCACTCTAGTTTTAATATTGAGTATCATTAATATTATAAGCCCCAACTGCTGCTGTTTCCTGTTGCAAACTTTTAGAGCACACGCAGAATATCCAGCAAGTTCTCTTTGGATAGTACCCAGTATGTTACCGCAAATAATTAGATGTTATTATTAATACACAAACATAATTATGATAATGGTTATAAGAACATGCAAAGTCATCTCCATACAATCTAAGAAATACTAGGGAAATGTGAAAAATGTAGTTGTATCTACTCCTAGAAATGCATCATGCTTTAGAAAATCACTAGGATCGCCTTTGATGAGAATGAGCCCAGTGTTTCTCTCAGGCTTTGCCTTCCATTAGTGGTTTGAAATCTGAGACATTTTGTGATATACTCTTCATCATAGCCTAGTTACTAAGAGACTTGACTCTTAATTGTTATGGTGCTATCTGCAACAAATTTGCTCCGTTACCTTGGGCAAATCATGAAACATCTCTGAGTTCATAAAAGGAGTGGATTTGACTAGGTCTTCTACAACATTTCTTTCAGCTCTGCAGTGTTTCACTTTTGTTTTGTCAGTCTTCCCCATTCCATCTAAACATTATCTGCTATTAACTCAGTGGATGAATAATGTGTACAAATGACCTTTCTACGCAGCTGACATAACTATAGCTGAATTCAACCATTTCAAATTAAATGTGCCACAGCCAACACCAGTATTGTATGATTGTGGACATGATGGTTTATGGCTCTTGTCATGACCACAGATATATCATGGCCACAGAGAAAAGTGGCATTGCTGTAGTTGATCTCATTGCTTAATCTGGGCCACTCTGGATCTGGCAGTGGAAACATGGTGCTGTGTTAGAGGTTCTGCTTCCTTTATATACGTTGGTTGTATAACATTCGTAATGATTTTTAAAATAATTTCTCTATATCCAAAACATAACAATGTATAGATATGTTGCCTTGAAGCACATTTATCTCAGTGAGCTCTAACTGGTAAAAATTATTTTAGAAATAGAAAGTGTATGATGAAGTAGACAGGGTCAGCTTGCAGGAGTGTATCACATTGGACTTTTAACGTTCCATGCAAGTTGAGTGCACTGGATTGTGACGTAGAAGGAGTGTGTCATAACTCAGAATTGGCTACAGAACCTACAAAGGTCTCAACGTAGTGTGTGACCAGTGAGACTTTCATTCAAAGGATTAGAATATAAATTAGTGATTGTTGTTTTAGTCAAGGGATAGAGATGTGCCTGTGCATAGTCCAAGAGAATTAGGTATGTCCAGCCATTGAGATAAGACAATTTTCCTGTTGATGCCAGTACAGGTTGAATTGAACCTTAATAGATGAGTAGGGTAAAACAATTAAATCTGATACATGACATGAAAATGGATGTGCAAAATGTGGTTTGTCCATACAATAGAATATTATTTAGCCTTAAAAAGAAAGGAAATTCTGTCATGTGCAACAAAATGAATAAACCTCTAGGACAGTATGCTCACTGAAATAAACTAACTGCTAAAGGACAAAACTGTAGAAACCTAATTTCATGAGATTCTTAGGATAGTCACATTCAAAGAGACAGGAAGTAGAATGGTGAGTGTCACAGATTGCAGTGAGGACAAAATGAGAAATTATTTAATGGATACAGAGGTTCAGTTTTGAGGGATGAAAACAGTCCAAGATTAGTTGTACAAAAAGTGAACTGTATACTACACAATGCAAAGATGGGGAATTTTATGATATGCATAGTTTACCACAATTCAAAAAATTTTAAGATCAAGGCAAAATGGAAATTATTAGATTAAGACAAGTTTTAAGAAAGAAATGAAATTTCTTGAAATTCTGAAAATCTAACACTGCATAAATCAACTCAGGAAAGTGAAAAAAAATAAACAGGGATATGTGAAACCAAGGTGCATGGAAAAGAACAAAAAGAGACTGTGCAGAAAGATGAAGCCAGATCAGGAAAGACTTTAAACATCAGCACAGGAGCGATACTTGAGTTTGCATTTGAATGAAAATGCACTGAACTGAAATGTTCAAGCTCTGCTTAGGAAGCTTCAGACGGGAGGCAGCAGATTAAGGGTAGATAGAGAAACTAGCTGGGGGAGGTGGGGTGCTTGGCCTCCTGGGAGACTACGTATTATTGCCAGTATCAAACAAGAAGAGCTTGTGCTTTGAGACTTTAAAGGATGAAGGGACAAATTTGAGATATGCTGAAGAGATACAAAGAGTATCTTATCTGTCTATGGCTAATCCATCAAGATTAGTGATGATAAAGACTAGTGATGATAAAGACTAGTGATGATATATTTTTAAGTAAAAAATATAGCTGTCATTTTCTTTCAAAATGAAATCGTTTTAGAAACCTCAATATATAAAACTAATAAGACAGCAGCTCAGAAGGGATACTAGCTAGCTAGTTCCCAACCTGCCAGTTCTAAGGACCCAACCCCCAAGTGGTTACCAAAATTTCCTCAGGAACTGTGCCACACTCAGTGGGAAACTTCTTACTAACCTGGAGAAATCCAATTTGGATGACAGAGAATACTTCCCAACATTCACAGAAAGGTGGAACTGGATCACTTACCAATATGATTTAAGAGAAATTTGAGTCTTCCGGAAGGGGTCCCTGCTGACATGGGGCTTTGCCGAGTAAGACAGAGGTGATCTTTTGAGAGTTACTGATTTCAGGTTGAGCCTGCATCAAAGCTCAGGAGACTGACAGATACGGTTAAGAAAGAAGGGAGCTGAGCAGTGAACTTGGAACATCATAAGGAGCAAGAGGAATCATGAGAAGTATGGTCAGGGTTAAAATAGTCGGAAGTGTTCATAGCTGCCAGGTGAAAGGGCGTGGTCTTACAGAGAGTTTTTGGACACATTGTCACATTGTTACAAATCATAGCACCTACTTTCAGTTAGACCCTATTCTCTGTAACAATGACAATTTAAGGTGAAGCACTCCTAAGTCTTTTTCCCTTTGATTTTTGACCTGGTTAAAATGAGATTTCACCATCTCAGGACTTCAAGATGAAAAGACACACTTGACTTAGCATTAACTCAGCTAGAAACTTGTTAAGGGTCTCGTGTGAGTAAAGGGGCTGCTTCAGCATGAGGTCACCCAGGGTATCCAGTATTGCATTATGATGTCTGTTGTCCTGGTGACTTGTCAAACTGTATCTGATATTTTGCAGAGTGACCCAAAGACTTTGTTCTTCCTGCAGAAGTTTCCAAGACTCTTTTCTTGATCAGAAATATCTCACTGGCATCAAGGAATCCTCTCCCCTACTTTCTTTCTCTGTTCCACTATATTCCCTGTTCGCCTTCTCCCGCACATTTCCCACTGGATTTAGACTTGCACGGTGTTTGTAAAATATACCAGCATTATCTACTTATCTTCAAGCTGCGAGCATTGTTTTTTCTTATTCTTACTTTGTTTTCCAGTGTACTTAACATTCAAGACATTTGCAAAAAGATATTCTGAAAAAGCTGGATCTAATAGGAGTTATTTTTCCTCCTTTTTCTCAGGAGGGAGACACTCCAAAAAAGATACCCTCCGCCACCATCATTGTCAGCAACACTGCTATTGCTACTGCCACTGTCACTGCTACTTCCATTGTCACTGCCACTGTCACAGCTACCACCACTGCCACGGCCACCACAACAACCACTACCACTACCATTTCCACCATCACCTCTACCATAACTACTGGCCTCATGGATAGCAGTCACCTGGAGATGACGTCCTGGGCAGCACTGCCCCTTCTGTCCAGCAGCAGCACTAATGTCCGGAGACCCAAGCTCACTTTTGATGACTCGTATGTTATCCCAAGATTATCACTGACGTAATGTGGGAATGGTGAATGGGGAGAGGTGGGTGCAGGCAGCATGTGTCACCCCGGAGGAGACCTCAGCATTCTCTCCTGTATCCCTGAAAGTATGTCCCTTGCCCTCCTCTCTCACACAACTCTATACTTTTCAAGAAATGTCATTGCATTATTTAAATAATACAACTTTGATACTGATTTCAAAGGCTTATTTGGAACTAGTTTTGTTTTATCTATTTGGGTAACAATAACGATGGACCGCTAATGGCCCATAATACACTTCATCTTTCATTTGTGTTATTATTTCAAGGTTGGTTACGATATGAATGACAGTATTAGTCTACCTTTTCCAAGGCATTGTAGAAGAATGGACTTATCACAAAAGAATAAATAACTAAATTGGACTATTGTAATGAAAAAGTGAACTAGTGGTTTCTGAGAGCTTGTTCCGTTTGTTTAGGGTTCACAACGCTGATTACTACATGCAGGAGGCTAAGAAGCTGAAGCACAAGGCTGATGCACTGGTAGGTTTCCTTCCCCTGAAGCCTTGCTCCAAGGTATTATACACGGAAAGAAAACAGAGCAGGAAGTTTACGGATGAAGTAAAAAAAAAAAAAAAAAAAAAAAAAAAAACCCTACCTACTTTATGACGCATTGGTGCCCTGATACAGGGAAATTGGAATTTGTTGATTCTTTGGCACTATAATTCCCTAAGTTCTTTGAGCTAGGAAGTCCTGTTACTGCTTTCTCACTATTCTTCCTTTTGCACCATGTCAGAAGCTTAATGATATTTACTACTGTCATTATTTTCAAACTGAATGTGAAATGTTTTGAAACTTCTCTAAGGATGATGGAAACTCCTATTGACTCTGTAAATCAAAGCTGTTTTGAGGAAGGCTAAGATTGTTAGAACTTGGTTAAGAGACTTCAAAATTTGACTCTAGGAAACATGTCTGTAGAAATATTACATCTCCTTGCTGCATTTGATTGTATGTTTTAAGAACGAGATCCATAGCAAGCCTGGGACCCTGAACAGAGAAAGCAAATGGTATCATCTGCATTTCCCAAGTGCCTCCAAGGGTGTTGGCCACCTGCAGCAGTGATGAGCTTATTTAAAGTAATTGACTCTCCTAACAGTTGATCTTAGGCACATGTGACAGTCACACCAAGAGTCTTAAAATGGTCTTGATTCCCAGGCCATATACAAGATTATTGAAATCAGAATTTCTGGGACTGAAGCCACAGTAGGGCACAAAGCTCTCCAGATGATTCCCAGATGCTGTCATTTGAGAGCAAGTGTCAAAGAGAATAAATCAGGTTTCTTATCTTTGATGACATTTCAAATCAAGATATCAATTCAACCCCACTGCTTGAAAAAAAAAAAAAAAGTAGTCTTACATCGTTGTATTTCATCCAGTCAGGACTTGGCTACACCAGGGTGTTTGAGAACCCTGTGATGGCATATCATGGTAATTTCTGCACCATGCTTGGTATATAACCAACATCAACTGCCCATGGCCCTTATACCTGCCACTTTCCTCCTTTCTGTTGCCCAAACCCCCAACCCCATAGTCAGAATGTCCCAGCTAATCTTTATGTAGTATTAGTTGTTTCTTGGAAGTATTTCACACACAAAATATTCCCGCACTCAAAATTGACAAGGCAGATTGGCTGCCAGCTCCACTAGACATGCTAGGCAGACAGAGTATATATGTGATCACTGTATGGGTAGTGACATACTTAAAGCCCACTGGAATCAATGTTACTGAATCAAAGACAAAATATTTCATCCATATGCCCTCAACTCCACAGAACTGCAGAAATGCTCTGATCGTTGGCACCTTTTCAAAAATCAGGTCAGCGAGCACATAGATGTCCCCTTTGACAAGCCGTTATATGAGGTAATGAAGATTCGGACACACGTATGAGGGCATGTGGGCAAAATGTTTGAAGCACATGTGGGTACATGTTTGAAGCACTGAGAAAATTTAGAGCCACAGAGATGCTATCTATGAGTAAGATGACATCAGTCTACTTTCCACAATTGTGTTCATTTGTTAGCCCTAAGCACTTTAGATCTATACTAGCACTACAAGCACCCTTGTAATTCAGGCCCCTCCTTTTATGAGTGCGGGAACAAGGCCCAGAGACAAGCTAGAAACTAGCTGTTAAGCGACAGTGTGGCCATGTAATTTTCTCTCTGGACTTCAGCCTCTCCTTTGGGAGAAGGGATAGGGCCTTCATGATAGTTAATGAGCATTCCAGCTCTGAAGTTGGGAATGAAAAGTCACTGTTAAAATCTAGGATGTAAAGATTAATTTCCCAATGGGAGACCCATTCAGAGCCCAATGACCTAAGGGAACTATCTCATAATGCAAAAAAGAAAATTTTTCATTCATACATGCAGATTCCTGTCAAATCATTTTGGATTTTGTTGAAATCAACATTTCTTCATAATATCTTGCAGAAAGAAAAGAAATGACAGAACTGCTTTGGTACAAAAAGCTGGAGAACATATTGTAATAAGAGTCATTAACAATAAGAGATTCTGCAAGACGTGTAACTAGTAGTTTCATGATTGTACTGAATCAAGTGCTAGAATAGCTACTTTTCCATTTTGAGAGTCTAAGAATATTCATAGCTTCATGAAAAATATTTTGATAGAAGGCATACAAAGGAATTAAGACAGCTAAATCTATATTATAATGGTTCTTTTTACATAAAACAACATATTAGTGAATTTCTTACATTCAGCTATCAAAAATTGAAAATGTTAAATCTTCCTATAAAATACTCACCGTAAAAGTGTCACATATAATATTCATTATACATAAAAAAGAAATCAGTATGTCTAAGTCACTTTAATCATGACCATTATCGGGACTAAACCCTTTTGCGATTAAATTTACTCAACTAAAATATTTAGTAGTGCTATATTTGTTTACGGTTTTTGACACACTATTTCAAATCATCACTTACCATGAAAGTTATGTGATTATTGCCTACATAGTTCAGATTCACATTTTTCATGAAAATAGCATCAACTTATTACTCTTCTCCCAGGGATGCGTTGATGTGCATGCAACAAATTCTAAAGCAAAGGTTATATGCATCCCTTGCCTGTGAGGCTTACAAAAAGCAGAGCTTAGTTGCAAGCACTACCTCTATGACTAGTCAATTTAGTCAATTTAGTGAATAGAACCTAATTGAGACATTGCTTTGGGTTCTGGCCCATTGAAAAAATGATGATAATAAAATCATGAACCACGTGAGAACTCAGCTGTCTTTGTGTTCTCAAGTAACCAGTTTATTGTTAACACAATGTAATTCATATATTGATTTCTCTGCATATTTGTTTCTGAGCCAGAGAACTGTTGGCATCTTGGATTAGTAATTCTTCACTGTGGGGGATCTTCTGTGCATTGCAGAATGCTTAGTAGCATCTTTGTCCCTCTCCTCATTAGATGACCTAATTCCACTGTTTACCACCAAACTGGCCCAGACTTTTCCAGATGTTCCCTCAAAAAGAGGCAAAATTACCCCCAGGTGCAAAGCACTCATTTATGTTAAGGGGAAATGGGGAGCATTGCATGTTGACAAGTCATCTTCCTATTTCAGTTCGAGAAATTCGGCAAAGCTGTGAATTATGCTGATGCTGCCCTCTCCTTCACCGAATGTGGCAATGCCATGGAACGTGATCCCCTGGAGGCAAAGTCCCCGTACACCATGTACTCTGAGACTGTGGAGCTCCTCAGGTGAATGACCCTTCAGAAGTCATCTTCCTAAACACATTTCAGCCAGAATTAGAAATTGCTATGTTTTAAAATAATATCATTTCCACATATTAATGATTTGTCCAAGACATCTTCTTCTTAGAAGTCATCTTAATTAGTTCTTGCCATTTTTATTAATGCTGTGGAAAATTTATAATTGATGGACATTGCTTTTCTAAATGATTCCCTTCAGAGATTTTAATGAGAGCAGTATAATTTGCAATATTCATAAAATTAAAGTGGAAATGTAGTGGGTAAAAGTAAAGTATAATTTAACCATTTGGTGTTGGCTTTTCTTTTCAAAAGTACAAATTCATACTTCAAAAAAAAAGCTGTTCTCTTAGGATTTCTATTAAAAGCCACATTTTCTAAAAGTCCATATCTTGGTTATAAAAAAGGGAAGGGATGCGGCTCATGCGTAGAGGCAGTATGGAAGGACACAGGTAGAGCAGACTTTCCATGCATCTGGAGTAAGGGAAAGACAGTGGTGGGAATGGGGTGATGGCAAACATGCGAGCATGAGAATAGTATATGAGCATGACATATAATAAGTGCATACATTGTTGGTTTGAATTTTCGATGATATTTTGTGGCCTGTTCTTCTCAGTAGAGTAGAATTAATGGGTTGTCAAAAAAAATCCTATGTGTACAAGTATGTCTAGTGGTTACACTGCAGAGCAGAACACCTGCATTTGTATTAGAATACATCAGTTTGAGTCTGGGTTCCTGATTCTAGTTTATTGTTGATGCACATCCGGTGAAGTAGTTGTGTACGTGACATCCGTGTGCGGGGCCTGTAGTAAGTGCTCAACTCCTGATTTCAGCCAGACATTTGGAAAATAAAGCAACGGAAGTGAGCTAGCACTCTCTCTCTCTCCCTCTGCCTCCTTCCTGCCTTTCCTCTCTCCTTTCCCCATTCCCATTATTTTTCCTCTCAAGTAATTAAATAAACAAGTGATTTCTTTAATCCCAAAAAAGAGCAAGCAGGGAAAAGGGAAGAAATATGCACTCTGCTGTTTTCCACTGCTCTGCAGCTATGTATGAAACAGTTCATCTTTTACTAGCGAAGAAGCAGCATCATTTGCTGGATAAAGTCAATAATCTCTTTTGAATGAATGAGCAGTTCTTTGCTTGATAGGCCTTTATGTCCCAGGCTCCTCTGGCTCAATTAATCAATAATGCCAAGGCATTTTTTCCAGACTTGCTCATATTGACATAAACCATTAGGAATCCAAATATATTGGTCCCTAAACTTCCAGATAAATATTGGACATATTTAGCATGCATTTTTCCCAATGAAACATTCTAAAATATCAAAATAAATGATTAAAAGAAAGCAAGACCTCTGCTCACATAAAATCAGAAGCTTTGTCAGAATAACAAAAGCAGGGATTTTCTGAAGAAAGTTCCAGGTTTGCCTGCCCAGTGAGTCAAGGCATCTTTCTCCTAGTGCTGCTGTATGATATAGGTATCAAAGAGTGTCAGGTGTTTGACTTAGTTCATAAATCCTCACCATTCTGTAACTGTCAAAGGGGCACTGATGTCTCAGTTTTCAGTCAAGGCTTCCTTTGATTGTCAAAGATGCATAACATGAATGTTATGGCAAAAAATATGAGGATTCAAAATTGAGGGGAAATATTAATGAACAAACATGGAGATAATTCATGCTCTACATTCATTAAAAATGAAAAGATTTTATGATGACATTTTCTTAATTAACAAGAAAATGTAGCTATATGATGCCTGTAGTTAGGCAAGGAAAAGTGAAAGGATACTGAACGTCCTCTAAGCTACTAAAAGAAGTGGAAATCGGTCATTGTGAACTGACAGTAACTTGGCATTGTGCAGTAATTTATATCTTTTGATTTAGCATTTCAACTTAAGGGAATTTGAATTTCTTCTACTAAATAAAATGATTATAAGAGAAGAACAGTTTATCTGTATGGTGTTTTTTGGCAGTGTATATGATAGCACACAATTACAAGCAAACCTAATAATCAGTAATGGGAGAGAAATTAATTGCATCATGGTCTACTTAACAGTATATAGCCCATGCCCATGTAAATACAGCAAAGATAGAGAATATACCATTGCACAAACATTTATAATATGATGTTAAAGCAAAACAAGCTGCAAAATTGTATGCATACCGCAGTTATGAGCACGCATATCATGTGGATGAAGCTAGTAGGGAAAGCTGTGATAGAACTGTTAGAATTTGGATGTTGTCCCTTTCTATAAACTTTATTATTCTCTTTTAGGAAAACGCATTCTCAGAAACATTTCAAAAAGCAAAAATAAATTTTATTTTATAGTGAAAATGCATAGTGTCATTAAATACTATTTGTTCCCATCAAGTCATTTATTTCCTCTTAATAGTTTATCACCAAAATGCTGTATTCTTCTAAGTATGACTTATCTTTCAATAAGTAATATTTTATTCCTCATGGAAGTATATTTCAGTGGTACCTAGTGAGAATCAATGCCGAAATTATTTACATTAAGTCAACATTCTAAAACTTTACTTTGAGGCTATTGGCCATTCACGTGCAATGATAAGAGCTGTAACAGAGAAGTCCTGTTTCCCCCATAGTAACATGTGCAATGTTTCAAGAGGACATTGGCATTGATACAATAGTATTTAGTCCAGATTTTGTCAGTGTTTTTTTTTTTCAGATTTTAACAGTTTTGTATACAAGCATTTGTGTGGCTTCTCTATATTTTTGGTGTTTACTCTTACAATATATTTTAATGAGAGAAATTTCAGTTAGGAATAAAATGAGTTAAACCAACTAGAACTTCTGGTTCATTTAAGCAATATAAACTCCACTTTCAGATCACTTCAAATGTGGATACAACTAGACGGTAACTGTGATATGGACATAGTTTTAGTAGTGCGGTATTGTGCTGACAAGATTTTTATTACTTCCTCACAGTGTATTGGCTACAGAGAGCCCAGTTTTCTTCATTCACATCATTATAGTTGCTTTGAGCCTTGGGAAGTTGTAATAGAAATATACTTGTGAAAACAAGTGGCCATCACAAGGACTTGACGTTTCAGTCTCCAACTGTCAAAGTTAGATTTATTACAAAATAAAAATCCCTTTGCTTAATACTGCATCAACAGAGGGACCCACATCAAGTATTCAACAGAACTGGGGTAGTGACTGAGAGGTGGGTTGACTGGAAGGCTAGGTCTTGGAGGTATGAACTTGGACCCCTGGTGTTCCCAGCTACTGACAACGGAGCATCAAGTGTGGCAGCTCAGCAGCATACAGACCCTCCGCATTCTCACAAATGAGAACTCATCTGAGCTGCCTGAACACACACTTTAAGCATCCTTCTGCCACATTGGATTTTTTTTTTTTACATATACTCCCACAAGTATCTGTGAAATTGCATCAAAGCTCAGGCAATGATTTTATGCAATGAATTGATTTTCAAGATTCTAAATGTCCAAAATGAAATGAGCTTGGCTGAAAGTGGAAAAAAAAGAAAGAAAAAGAGAAGAACTACTCAACCTTTTATCACTGGTGTGGAACAGTAGCAATTAAGAAAATTCCAAGACAAAATATACAAGAATCATAAAGTATCATAAATTGAGAGCATGAAAGCCTTAAAATGCTTTGAAACTGACCTTCCATTTAATTACAAAAACACTTTGCATAGGAATATACTCAAAACCTCAGCCATTAGAAAACACCTTTTTACTGTGTGATTGAGGTTTCCCTAATTCTCAGATTAGGTATAGCTGTATAATATTTATGCAATCCATTATAAACTGAGCTGTGGCTGATATTTTTGCCCACCTCTCATTTAATATCAATCATGAGCTAGAGTCTTGCTACAAACACTGTTTTGTCAGCATTTCTGCTTAGACATAAACTCCCAGTGATTCAATGTCATTGTCCTAGGACATGGGCTCAGGATTGAGCTGATGTGTCTGGAACTCAGGGCGGGATATCATGTAAGTCCTACTCTGCTGTTTGATCATGATTTGGTAGATGTTTTGAGAAAAGCTTTAGTCCTTCTCCAAAGCAAATGTGGACCTAACTCATTAGTCCATCAGAACACCAATGACCAAGTAGATTTCTGGGAAGGGGAATACAGATTCCATTTGAGCTTTTACTTTCTCTTCAAAGGTATGCAATGAGGCTGAAGAACTTTGCAAGCCCTTTGGCTTCAGATGGAGATAAAAAACTGGCAGTGCTATGGTGAGTCACATGGATGCCACATCCTTAAATGTCCCAGAATGGGCCCAGCATGACAGCCTAGTGGTTAAAATCCTCACCTTGCACATGCTGGGATCCATGTAGGTGTCACTTCATGTCCTGGCTGCTCCACTTCCCATCCAGCTCCCTGCTTGTGGCCTGAGAACGCAGCAAAGGACAGCCCAAAGCCTTGGGACCCTGCACCCATGTGGGAGACCCAGAGGAGGCTCCTGCTCCTGGCTATGGGTCAGCTCAGCTTTGGCTGTTGCAGTCACGTGGAAAGTCAATCAGCGGATAAAAGATCTTTCTGTCTCTCCTTCTGTATATCTGCCTTTCCAATAAAAATAAATATATTTTAAAAAGTCCCAGAAAGATTTCAAAAATCAAGATCCACCTAAGCTACTTACCTCAGCTCATTATTTTTATTTTGTATTAAACCACTAAAGGGTTACCAGAAACTGCCTCTGTCATTGACTCAGCACTTATTCTAATCTATACAGTAGTCAACATGAGATTTTAATGTTTTCCCCTTCCTGTGTTATTTTCTTTAGTTACTTCTATGTCTCAATTTAACCACAGAAGAGTAAGTGCAAGATTGAATGAGCATTTTTGACAGTTTATTGGTTTCATTAAGCACTGGCATTAATATAATCATTTTATTTGTCACCATAGCTATCGATGCTTATCACTTCTCTACTTGAGGATGTTTAAGCTGAAGAAGGACCATGCTATGAAGTACTCTAGATCCCTGATGGAATACTTTAAGGTAATCTTTATTCTGTATGATTCATAGATACATGGTGGTAAAAGCACTAATGGGATATAGTAGGCATGAAAAAGCTGTTGCTACCAAAGGCTTAACCTTCCTTTTCCTACTGGGCCGAGGCTCCTCACCCAGCTTTCAGGTCTCCAAAAAGAGCTTAGTTCTGATTTTATTCCGAGGACAGAAGATACATTAATACAAACCCTGATTATTTTTCTTAACTGAACAAATAACACCTGGAAACCTCCTGTTACGGTCAGAGGGAATTTGCTTTGTATTGCACCTCCTGAGGCGGCACAGATTTTGGCTCCGGGAATGGTCGGCCTCTCAATAAATGAGAGGCCATCTCAGGAATCTCTCAACAGCTAGGCTAGTCACTGTGGCCACCTGACTCTGGGTGGACCTCCACAACCCTATGGCCATGGATACCACTGGAGTGTGCAGTGCTTGCAATTTAAGGCAACCCCCTTTCCTGGTTATCAAAAGAAAGAAAAATAAATCCATCATCTAGGGAGCTGACATACTTAATTTCTAAAAAATATTAAATGTATACCACCACATGCCATGCCAAAGTATGATAATGTGCCAAGATAAAAATGGCAAGCAGTACCATGATCCTAGGCCTGACTGCCATACTCCACAATGCTGCTCCTATCATCCGGCAACGGCCACAAGTTAGAGTTGGGGAGGTCTCTAAAACAGCATTTTTTTGTCTGAGTATGTGTGACCTCTTGGCTAAATTGTATCAAAGCCATTTGAAACATCAAGGCATGACCTTATATCAAACATCCAGTGAGTTGTAGTACACAATCGTATGAGGACTTTGTGACTTAGTTGGGAAAACAAGAGCAAGATCCCCAGCTATTCTGTGGTATTGTGCCATACAGCTGGTATTCATGTAGGTGAAAGGAGGCTACATTGCAACAGTGCCTCATCTACTATTTCTACTCTCTCAATCTATGTTCTAGAAAGGTGGTTCTTGAAATTTAAAGGGCATCAGAGTCTCCTGGAAACTTTGTGAGAATTTTGTTTGTTGAGTGGTGAACTGCATCCAAACAACATCTGATTGTTTGAATCTTGGACATAGTAACAAAATGTGCCATTTTAATGAGGGTCCACATGGTGCTAAAGCTGCTGGTCCTGTGGACACCTCAAGATGTACTGCTATAGTATTTTTCCTCTTTGGCCTGTCCTATATGTCAGAGTATTTCAAAACCACCAGGAAGATACTCAATGAGTCATCCATCTGGGAGTATTTTCAGCTTCTTTGAGGTTAAAAACTGGAATCTGCAGAATGCACCTTAGCTCTGCATTTTTGCATCTTCAGAAAAGCCTTACTTTCCTACTAGAATCCTGGAAATGCTGTCTCCCAATCACCCCCCCTTTACAAAAGGGGATGGGCCAGATGCCAAGAAACAAGGAAAAACAGCATCATGACCATGACTGCTGAGACCAAGCACAGCTCCAGTGCCACAGGTGTCCTGGCCATCCGCGCTGCCTGAGTTCCAGCCTGCTGAGACCATTACATGGGCCTGATTCCTGCCCTATGCTGTGATACTTAATGTCAGGTTTCCCACTTACCTACATTTAAAAGAGCAGGTGGTAAAGCAGGCCCATTCTTTCAGTCAGCCAGTTCCATCAGAGAAGCAAAAGAATGTGTTAGAGTCCCATGTCCCATTGCAGTGCAGCCGACCCTGGACCAGTTGCAATGCAGGCCACAGGAAATATCAGCCATGAGAGTTTTCAGCTAAAGGTAGCATATCAAGGTGGTTCCTGCAAACAGGCAGCCACAGCAATAAAAACACTGCTTGGTTCTCTGGTACATTCCTGAGCTAGCACATGCAGCCCACCCTGCAGCCCAGGAAAGAAGTTTGCAACTGGAGTTAAAGGTGAAAACCTTACTTATACTCTGAAGAGCTTGTTTTGCAGAATAAATGTCAGATGAGGATAATTAAGCCACTTCTTGGAGATCTGCGTCTGATTTCACTGGGCCTTTTAGTATATAAGATCTTTCATCAAGTGACTTTCACGGTCCTGATTGGAGCCCACTAATTATCCTACCCAGCTATTTTCATCGAGTGTGCGTTGTGGTATGCTGACGTGCACATACATCCAAGCTCTGCATCCTGAAATGCTGCAATCAATATTAATGTACTCTAAATCACACTTCCATCTGCTTCTGAATTAATAAAACACAAAATAGATGTCCTTATTTCCCTCTCTCTTTCTCTCTGTTTTAGCAAAATGCCTCAAAAGTCGCTCAGATACCATCTCCATGGGTAGGCAATGGAAAGTAAGTATCTTATGAAAATTGCTTTTTCATGCAAGCGAGAGAATAGACCCTCAAATATATTGCATACACCAATTCTGAGACTACAGTTATTTTTGTGCACACACAGAATTCTAGCCAAGCTTCGGTTAACAGCAAGATAGAAAAGTTTATCATGCTGTGGTTCCAAGTCCTGTAACTCTTTTATCTTACAGCCAAATTATGGCAATAAAATATCTTCTAGTGAGATGGCAAGCACTGTGTCATTTCGGGGAGTCATAGTAAAGTTAACTCCACTGTAGCGATTTTGTCAATGATTCACTCAGTAATGAAAGTTCAATCAAATATTCATTGATATAAGGTAAGTGCTATTTAATAAAAGCAGAGGCAAAACAAAAACAAACCAGGGGGCTCGGTAGCGTGGCCTAGTGGCTGAGGCCCTCGCCTTGATCCCATATGGCCGCTGGTTCTAATCCCGGCAGCTCCACTTCCTCTCTGTCTCTCCTCCTCTCAGTATATCTGACTTTGTAATGAAAATAAAATAAATCTTTAAAAAAAAAAAACAGAGGCACACTGGTGCTGAAAGTGGGAAGACATTTAGCCAGTTATGTGTGCCTTCATGTCAATTTGTAGGTATAATACTAAAAGATCTTCTCCTAAAGCATAAAAGCACTAACTATAATGCTGTTGTTTGGCCCCTGCCCGTAGCTTTATTTAGAGTTGCACCTCCAAACAGCAGTTCAAGGAGATCCAGAAATCAGTGGGGCCAGGAATCCAGAAATCCAAGAATCAGTGGGGCCCTTCTTGTCTCCGAGGCTCTCTGTCTTTACCTCTAGGCTGAAGGGGCTGGCCCAAGGCCCTCTCAGGCACACTGAGGGAAGGTTCTTAGACTGACTTGGAATGCCAGTTCAATATCAACCATGAAGTGATCAAATTGGCAATGTGACTTTGATAACTTACCTGAACATCACTGTCTCCTGATTCCAAAATCTCCCTCACCTCCACATACTCACCTCCACCAGTAGTGGGAAGGGAATCTAGTTGACTGTGAATAAACAAGAATATTTTAAAATTCATGGAAATGATAGAATTAAAACATGAACTTATTGGGTGTAATTTTTTTTGGAAATTTATGTATAGTTTTTTGTAATATATATTTGCCATAAAGTTTTTGAAAATCTATGTGTATTTTTAAAAAGAGCTTATTTTATGTCTCTGATCAAAACATTCTTTAAGAATAAAACAGTTCCCACTGCCACTTTATAAATATCTATAAAGCATACTCCAAGTGTTTGAAAAATGACCACTACTTTGAAATCATAAAAACATTAAGAGTGAAGCAGCAGATTCATAAAAAAAGCACATTAACTCAATTACTGTATGGAAAGATTGAAAGAAGCAGTGTTTAGGTGGTTGAATTAGGCCATACTCTTAGACTGGCAAATAAAAAGGAAAGAATGATTTTCTCCGAAAGTCGAGAAATAAAAATAACCATTGAAAGGCCCAGAGAAAGCTGCTTTCTCTGAGCACAAAGTGAAGCAAGGGCAAGGTCAAGTAAGCAGGTATTAAAGGATCACTGGGAGAAACATTAAAAAAAAAATATGTATCTGAAGCGAAAAACTCAAACACATCCTAGGCTTGTGAAGTCACATTAAAAGCCTCCTGAAATGATGTTTTGAGCAGCTTCTGACTGAAGAAAGCACACTCCCTTTGGTAAGCTAGAGCTTTTGAATGAGGCAGCTCCATACAGCCATCCAGCAGTTACATCCCATTCATTCAGCAAGCACCTTGGCAAATGCAACTCTTCCATGCCTGGCACTAGGAGGGGTTGGGAGCATAGAGCTGAGTTGCATGTGGACTCTGCAGTTCAAAAGCACACAGGCTTCCACTAAGAAGGGGATAATAGGTGTGAATGAAGTGTATGGAAACCCAGGAGAGAGAATCTGGGCCTCCCTGTGTGGCCAGTGAGGGTGTCCTAGCTGCAAGCAGGACCAAGGCCTGCTTTCTGAATAAGGGAAGCTGCAGCCCCAGCAAAGGGCTCTTAATGGCACCCTTCTGGAGAGGCCCGCTCTGAATTCAAAACCCAGCTAATCTGGCCAGTGATTGGGAAATCAGATGCTAAGAAGGGATCATGAGGGCTCCTGGGGAAAGAATGTAGGGAAGGGTGAGAACAGACCTCTAGGAACTACCGACCCTGGGAGTGCCTGAAGGAAGTGGAAAGAAATAGTGTGGAGAAGGACAAAAATGTCTTCACTATGGAGCAGACATTTGAGAAATGACCAGATGCTATATATCTTGGACTTGACAGGTCAAGAACAAAACCAAGGCTGATGTATAGGAGAACGAGAAGGCAAACAGATTTTGACATTTTTAATGATGAAATTCAATATATAATAACTTGCGTAATAATTAGTAAAACTTTTAGTAAAAGATGAAAGATTTATACGATCTGAAGGGAAACCAGAGTATAATTACTAAAACTTTTAAAATGCAAGTTTAGTAATAAGAATGGAATTGTCTTTTGAATAACATTTTGCCTCATTAGGGTTCAAAATGAATATATTCAAAGCTTAACCCTCTACATAATGATTCAACAAGTAGCAAGTGGGAAAAATCTCTGTTCCTTGAGACTATAGAAAAAGGGCGACAACCAATAATCAAGTCCCAAAATGTAAACTTGGCTCATACACCAACCCCATGATGATACCTAAAATTGAGTATAAGCCACTGTAAAAATTAAATGGAAAATAAGATAGAGAAAGGGAAGGTAGGGTGGGAAGTATGATTATGTTCTTAAAATGACATTTATTAACTATGTGATATTTGCTCCCTTTTTGTAAATAATAATTTTTAAATAATACTAAGTCAATATTAGATCATCATAAAAACCGCTGTTCTTTCTCATGAAAATGGTGCAGCTGTTCTTCTTTTTAAATTGCTTCTGACTTACAGGCTGTGGAAAACAGAATGGTGAGTCATCATTTCCAACCCCTGAAGTAAACTTAATGGAAACCAGATTGTGGAGAGTTTAAAAGAGCTGTGCAATAATCTACAATGTTGTATAGAGGTGATAAAGCGAGCTAGGAAGAATACTGAATTTTTATGCAAGAAGGCTTTTTGAGGCCTCCAGAGGAGGAGTTTCAATAATTAGGTGATTGCGGATGCCACGTTGAAGGAGCCAGAATAAGGGATATCCCCACTTACTTGATACATTGACCGGTGTAAGCAATTCAAGCAGTCTGCTCATCCTGGAAGGAATCAGCAGATCAATCACTTCCCTCTAAGCTTACAGAGGATTGTGCCTGTGTGGACTTCTATGTCTGAGTCTTGTGGGGGAAAGGGAAGCAAACCAGTGTGGATAGAAAAGTAAAAGCAGAGATCGATACCTGTGTCAGGTGAAATCTTTTGACAACTGTACGGTAAACATTTCAAGGTAGCATGGAAGAAGAACCAGCTTTGGAGGAAAACTGACCTCAGTAAAACCCTAGCCCATCCACTGAGTTTGTGTCTGGGCCTGAGAAATGAGTTCAACTTCTGTGAGATCTTTTTACTATCTGTTAAACAGTGGCAGCAGAACTTCTTGCAGAGTCATGGGCAGACTTCCGGAGCATCTTGCTGAATCCCTGAGCACTGTCTTCGCCACAGTTAACTGTTCAACACAGGGTGGCTCCTGATACTGCAGTGATTATTGACACTGTCACCTTTTTAAATTTCAAATTATAAAATATCCTGCTTCTAAGCACCTGCAGCTTTGGTCTGTGATTCCCTTTGGGCACTTAACAGAAACTGTTGGGTTTCCCAACTCTAGTAGACTGCTTTTCCCTTTTCAGTAAGGGTCTGTTCATCCTTTTGTCATCGAATATTTACTAATTCTCATTATGTGTGAGTGATCCTGTCTAGCCCTTTAAAAACATTCACCAGTTGTTTTTTTTTTTTTTGCTTTATGCATTCTTCTCCCTCAATTCTTCGTAGCTTATGTGGTAGATATGACATAAGGAATAGATGAAATTCTATCTATTGAATTGATGAAATTCTATTTGTTAATTCATTGGTATTCATTGAGTAGCTGTCATATGCCGGATAGTGTTCTAGCTGCAATAGTTCAGGGCAAACCAGACAGAAATCTGTGCCCCAGTGAGAATAGATTCTGTAGGAAGAGAAAGGCAATTAAAGATATTGCAATATGCTAGATGGTGGTAAATGTCACATAGAAAGCTGCATATGTAGGGGAGCTGCACTACAGTCTTGAGTTGGAATGTTTGAGAGGAAAGCTGGGCAAGCATTCTATGTAAGTACCCGGGGCAACGCCCGTATGTGGGGGGGGGGCATGCCTGATGGCTCCAAAGAACAGAAAGGACGTGAACATGGATGAGACATGAGAAAGAATGGGGCTTAGGCCAGGGTGATAGTGGCAGGAGCCGTGGAAAGTGTGACCATGCACATTGGCATGAGTGAGAACTATGTGAAGAAACACTAAAAGAATACAAAGCATGGCGTGAGCTGAGTTGGAGTTGGAGAGGAGTCTGAACTAAAGTTTGTACCAGTCCTCTTGTCACCGGAGTCACAATTTTTAATTTTTGCATTTCATTAGTACAAAGAAACTTCAAAGAGTTCATGGAAAAGTGGAATAAAGAGAACAGAAGAGTTTATTACACTACAGAAGTTGTTGAAAACTATGCAGGATTTTTTCACATTATACATTTTCCATGAACTTTACGAAGACCCCTCATGGATCTGCTGTGCAGACATGCTCATTAGAAGCTTCAGGAATGGAGAATCAAGATGGCGGAATAGGGTAAGGGCACGTTTAAATGGACAGAGAAACATTTAATCAGGATGAAGCAGAGAGGACACATTCCAGGAAATAGGAGAGGACAGAACAACAGCAGAGGGGTACCTGCAGAATGACAGACACAGGAAAGCAGCGAAAACAATGGTGCAGTGCTGCAGTGATTGATAATCTAGTGGTATTCAGCTAACAGTGATCTGAACTCCACCAGCAGCGGGAACTCCACCAGCAACCAGGTGGGAAGGGGCTTTCACTGGGAGCTTGGGAGGTGAACCCAGACAAAAATCTATCCGTCCTGCTGGTCTATTTGATTTGGCCAGGAATAGAGACAGCATAGCACATCCCAGACAGACAGTGCAAGAACAGGGTGGATTTCACAGCCCAGTCAGCCCCTAGAGCCGAATTGGGCACCATTTTGTGTAAGGAGGCAATGGCAAGGGAAAGAACTGAGCATATGCTGAGCTGGGCGTGAGCTCATTTCTGACTCAGTGAACTGCATCAACATGGCATTGTGCAGGTTCCACCCAAAATAAGTCTGGGTCGCCTTCAGATCTGACGGCCAGCAGATAAAGAACTCTAGTAGTAGTACATAGGGCACTGTTTTGTACAGTGTGGCAAAAGTTTTAGGACTGCAGGTGGCAACAGTGAACTGCACATTTGCTGAGCTTGCAAGAACTCACTGAGTTCAGTGGATTGTACTGGTCCCACAGGAAGACAATACTGACTGTAGCATCCAATGGGTCAAAATAGGTCCGTGTGGCACCAGACCTAATGGCAAACAGGTTCCGACAAGATCAGCACCACCAACACATAGCTATTAGGACACCTGGTGTCTCTCTGATCCTGGGACCTGCTCCAACCGGAAGAGGGAGAAAGGTTGCAGAGACAACAGTGCAACCTCAGCATGATATCACAGGAGGTGGAGAGTGGCGAGCCAGGAGCTGGGGCTGTGGAGACCACGGTGGAAATCTAACATAAGAACCCAGACCTGGAACTCGCTGGAGGTTGTGGCACAAGTGGCTGCAAGCAAAGAGTTGTGTACCAACGGCAATAAGTAAAATCGCATCGTAGACCTGTGGGTGACACAGCTTAGAAACCTGACCCAAGGAGAAGACTGCTAACCAGAAGTACAATGACCAATAGCAAAAGTAGAGACAAAAGCACAATGAATATTACTGAAGACTCCCCTGCGAAGGAACAAAGTCCTATGCTAACCTCAGAGTTCACTGAGGAAGACATCGAGAAAATGGGGGACACAGAATCCGTAAGACTCATTTTAAAGCTTCTGAACAATGAGAAGCACAAACAAGAGTTCAAAGAATTTAAGGAATATGTTATGCAAGAAATAGCAGCAATAAAGCAAATCAAGGCTGATATATCAGAAATGAAGAACACAGTAGAGCAAATTAAAAGGACAGTGGAGAGTCTCCAAAATAGAATGAAGCAAGCAGAAGAAAGAATCTCAGAATTGGAAGATATTTCCTGTCACTAGGGGGAGGCAAAAAGCTGGAAGCAGAGCTGGTCAGGCCAAAAAATGTACTCAATAATTGAAAGACACCATCAAGAGGCCAAATATAAGAGTTATGGGAGTCGGGCCCGGCGGCATGGCCTAGCGGCTAAAGTCCTCGCCTTGAACGCCCCGGGATCCCATATGGGCGCTGGTTCTAATCCCAGCAGCTCCACTTCCCATCCAGCTCCCTGCTTGTGGCCTGGGAAAGCAGTCGAGGATGGCCCAATGCACTGGGACCCTGCACCCGTGTGGGAGACCTGGAAGAGGTTCCTGGTTCCCGGCATCGGATCGGCGCGCACCGGCCCGTTGCGGCTCACTTGGGGAGTGAAACATCGGATGGAAGATCTTCCTCTCTGTCTCTCCTCCTCTCTGTATATCCGGCTTTCCAATAATAATAAATCTTAAAAAAAAGAGTTATGGGAGTCCCAGAAGGTGCAGAAAGAGAAAAAACATCCAGGAGGGGCACAAAACTCCCAACAGGCTTGATCAAAAGCAGTCTTCACCATGACACATGATCATCAAACTCTCTTCAATCAAACATAAGGAAAAGATCCTTAAATGTACACGTGAAAAAAAATCAACTGACACATAAAGGAATGCCAATTAAACTCACAAGAGATCTCTCACAGGAAACTCTACAGTCAGGAAGAAAATGGAGTGACATATTCCAGAATCTAACAGCAAAAATTGTCAGCCTAGGATAACAACCAGCAAAGCTTTCTTTTGTCTTTGAAAATGAAATAAAATTCTTCCACAGTGAAGAAAAGTTAAAAGAATTTGCCTCTTCCAGACCTGCCCTACAAATGATACTTCAATATGTTCTCTTGACAGAGAAGAGGATTAGCACCCACCTAAACCAAAGGCAAATGTGAAGAACATCCCAGTAAAATGACAACAGAAGACTAAACCAATGAGCAACCCATTCCTAAAATGACTGGACCAAATTACCACCCATACATATAAACCCTGAATGTAAATGGCTTAAGTTCAATCAAACGTCATAGATTAGTAGACTGGATTAAAAACAAAACCCATCTATTTGTTGTCTAGAAGAGACACATTTCACCAACAAAAATCAGCGGAAACTATATCATGAATTTTGATGTTTTTGCTTTTGTTAGTTTCATCTCTTTAAAACAGTTTTATCTGGTTATTCAGTGACTCATAGATCACACAGTAGCATCAAGTTCTTCAAAAAGGTTCTTGATCTTTCTTTTTCATTTTTTCAGCGACACATTAGTCATTCAGTAGCATGTTACTTCATTGTGTTGTTAATCTTTCTTTTTCTTCCTGTTGTTGATTTTGTTTTGTGGCTTTTCATTTAAGGGGATGTATAGTAGCTGTGTAACGGAGATTATCATATCTAGTAATGTGCTATTTAACCTCATGGCATTGTAAATTTCTATTTTACTTCCTAATGTTGATTTTGTCTTGTGGCTTTTCATTTAAGGGTATGTGCAGTAACTGTGAAATGGAGATTAATATATCCCGATGTGAGGATACAATGTAGTATGCATCTCCACTTCCAGACAAAGATGGACTTACAATGAAACTGTTTACTATGTCTTGACAATAGGATGCTGGACTCTCTGCCATTGTCCATGCCCGCAATGATGGTCATATGACTGTGTATGAAGAACTATACTTTAGTAATGATATAGGGGAACTCGGTTGGGGGGTGGAATTGGAGAGGGGATAAGGGAAACGCCAGGAGCCTATGGAACTGTATCATAATATCATAATAATAATAACAAATAAATTTTTAAAAAGAAGCTCCAGTCATAGAGCCTAGGAGGACCACAACAAGCCCTGGCTCTGTCACATCAAATAGGAAACAAAAGAGGATGAGAGCATCTCCAAATGCTCCGGTGGGATACATTCCCCAAAGCTTTTTCAGATGGACAAGGTAAAGAGAAATAATTTGTTTTCAATTACGATGTTTAGATATGATGAGAAATCATTGAATGCAGCCTCTCTTTTCAACAGAGAAAAATGAGACACAGCAATATAAGGGATTCAACTCTCGAGTGTGCAGTAATTCCATGGCCTAGCCTGCGCTAGAACCCAGGTCTTCTGGGATTCCAGAGCCACACTAGCCTTCTTTAAGCAAGCACAGAACCTGACAGCTTTGTCATTTTTACAGATATTACAAATGACAACATACTGCTTTCTTCAAGTAAATTGATTTTTAATAATGATTGCCCATCACTGCAGAAAATGCCTGAAAAACAGCATTTGAAAACTTCTGTACTAAAGAAATCCAGCATTCACTGTGTCAGGATCATTGGGCTAACTTTTCTGTCTGAAGTCCTTTACCTTAGACATTCCTTTATCACTCTCTTGCTTAGCAATTAAATAATGATATCAAGAATTAACAAAGTATCTAAGAAATAGTCAACATGGTTTAGAAGTTAAGCCACCTCTTAAGGCATATATTTTCTTTTTCGAAGTAACAATTCATGTCCGTGTGCACCATTGATTAGGGTGCAGAGGCTTGTATGTATTCCCATGGTGCCTTGGCCATTGTGGGCATGTACAAAATGAACTAACAAATGGAGCTTTTTCTCTGTCCTTTGCCCTGCCTCCCAAATAAATAAAACTTTTTTTGCTTGTCATTACTTTTTTTCTATTTTCCTTCCATTATTATTATTATTATTATTATTATTATTATTATTATTTTATGATACATTTCCATAGGTTCTAGGATTTTCCTTCCATAAATTCCTTCACCCACACACTGATTTCCCCTATATAATTAATATATTATAATTCTTTGCAAATAGTCATATGCCCATCATTGAAGGCATGGACAATGGCAGAGTCCAGCATCCTATTGTCAAGATGTACTTATCAGTTTCATTGAGAGTTCATCTTTGATCTGAAAGTAGAGATGCAGACTGCATTGTATCCTCACATCTGAATATGGTAGTCTCCATTACACAGTTACTGCACATTGCTTAAATGAAAAACCACAAAACAAAATCAACAACAGTAAGAACAATAGAAATTTACAATGCCATGAGGTTAAATAACATGCTACTGATCAACTAATGTCTCACTGAAATGAAAACAAAAATCAAGAACCTTCTTGAAGAAAATGAGGCTACTGTATAACCTATGAGTCAGTGAAGAATTTAATATCAGACAAAAAACAATTTTGAAGAAATGAAAATAGAAACAAAAGCATCAAAATCCATGAGATATCCTTTCCACTGGTCTTTGTTAGTGAGATATGTCTCCTATTGGTGACAGATAGATCGGCTTTGTTCTTTGGTCCAGTCTACTAATCTACGCTGATTGACTGATGAGATTAAGCATTTGGCAATCAGGGTGAATATTAATAGGTGGTAATTTGATCGTATCATTTTAGCAATGGGCTGTTTATTGTTTGATTTAGTCTTCTGTTGCTATTTTACTGGGATGCTTCACGCATTTGCCTTTGGTTTAGGTGAGTGCTAATCCTCTTTGTCAAGGGAACATTTTTAGATATCATTTGTAGGGCAGGTTTGGAAGAGGCAAATTCTTTTAACTTTTCTTCACTGTGGAAGAATTTTATTTCATTTTCAAAGACAAAAGAAAGCTTTGCTGGTTGTTATCCTAGGCTGACAATTTTTGCTGTTAGATTCTGGAATATGTCACTCCATTTTCTTCTGACCTGTAGAGTTTCCTGTGAGAGATCTCTTGTGAGTCTGATTGGGGTTTCTCCATGTGTCAATTGATGTTTTTTTTTTCACGTGTACATTTAAGGATCTTTGCCTTATGTTTGATTGAAGAGCTTGATTTTTTAAATTATTTATTATTTTTAATTCATTAATTACATTGTATTATGTGACACAGTTTCATAGGTACTTGGGTTCTCCCCACCCCTCCCCAAACCCTCCCACCATGGTGGATTCCTCCCCCTTGTTGCATAACCACAGCTCAAGTTCAGTTGAGATTCCCCCATTGCAAGCATATACCAAACATAGAGTCCAGCATCTTATTGTCCAGTCAAGTTCAACGGCTTCTTAGGTATACCCTCTCTGGTCTGAAGACAGAGCCAGCAGAGTATCATCCCAGGCAATTAAAAGCTCCAACACACCATCAGCAAAAATTTACATCATTATGGAATTAATTGACAGTAACCAATATGTTAACCATGAGTAACCAATATGTTAAAAGTAAATATGGGTCGTGATGAAGATTGCTTTTGGTCAAGCCTGTTGGGAGTTCTGCGCCTCTCCTGGATTTAGTTTCCCCATTCTTTCTTCAGTTTAGGGAAATTTTCCTTTATTGTTTCACTAAAATAATAATTTTTAAATAATTTCAATAATTTTAAATAATTTTTAAACCCAGCTTCTCTTTCTGTGCCTTCCAGAACTCCCATAACTCTTATATTTGTCCTTTTAATAGTGTCCCTTAATTATCTTAATTATTGAATACTTATCTTAGTTTGACTCAGTTCCTATTCCAGCTTTTAATTTTTTTCCCATTGTTGCAAGAAATACCTTCTAATTCTGAGATTCTTTCTTCTGCTCCTTCATTCTAATATAGATACTTTCCACTGGATTTTTAATTTGCTCCATTTTTGCTCCATTTCTAATAATTCCACCTAATTTTGTTTCAGTGTTGCTATTTGCTATATGACATGTTCCTTAAATTCCTTAAACTCCTGTATTACATTCTTTTCATTGTTGATCTGCTGGCCATCTAGTCTGGACCTATTTTGGGTGAAACCTGTATTTTGCCGTGTCAGTGTAATGCACTGAGCCAGAAATGAGTTCGCTCCAAACTCAGTGTATGCATAGTCCTGTTCCATAACCTTTGCCTCCTTAAACAATATGGTACATTATTGCTGCTGTAGTGGGATACAGGGCTTGAGATTAACCCTGTTCCTGCATCATCTTTTTGGGATTTGCTGCTCTCTCTTTGCTCATGGTTGAATCAAACCAATCAGCAGCACGGGCAAATATCTGCTGTGCTCCCGGTGCACTCTCCTCACCTGGCTGCTGGTGGAGCTCCAGTTGCAGGTGGAGCTCAGATGGTTGCTCACTGACTGACACTGAGGTGTCTGACCACTGCTACACCACACCGTTGTCTCCTCTGCTTTCCTATGTCTGTCAGTCTCCAGCTGCCCCTTTGCGTTGGACTGTCATGTCCTATTTCCTGGAATGTGCCCTCTTTGCTTCACCCTGGCTAATGATTCTCCATCTGTGTAACTTCTCCTTACCCTATTCAGCAATCTTGATTCAATAAATAAAACTTTAAAAGACGTATTTTCAATATTGCAGGAAATTCATTACATCCTGTTATACCAGACAACTACAGGATAAGTCCGAGGATCCAGATATGCTTAGTTTGTGGAAGTGCTGCATGTATCTCATATTGTTGTAGGTATTGCGTGTATGATAAGAAGAGCACTGCTTCCAGATCTAGTCACCATCACTTCAGCATTTTGGAGCGTTATGATTTGCATGTTGCAAACCACGTGTGTGGATGTTCTGCTGGTCAGGATGCACATCTGTTCTGTGAACAAGTGTTGACCCTAAAGAACAGTACAGCCATCTCAAAAGTCTAGATTTGCCAACAATGCCAGCTAATAAGGGGTTGAAAGTGATGAAGGTGGGAAATGATACAGGGTTTCTTTGCTGATATACTATATAGTATTCAGGGGAATGAGGGGAGATGAGTTCATTCAGCATTACAGACTCATGGAAATTCAAGCACATCATCTTCACATTTCTTATACTACCTCAAAATGCTTTGTTCTGATAAAATAATACACTTGCCTCAGCATTTGCTCAAAATATGGGCAAAGGGAGCCTAAGTGACACAGAGATATTATACAGGAAGCTGCCCATCTTTACATAACTCTTCCTGGTAAGCATGCAACAGGCCTGGACCATCAAGGAAAAATTACCCCACACTGCATGCAGCCAGCAGGTGATTTCTTGTTGCTGCTGTTGAATAATGCAGTTAAAATCTGTGTCCAAACATTGGGATAGCCCAGTGTAGAAACTCTGAAAGTTTCTCTTCACAAACAGCATGCAGGTGAGCAGTCAGCAATTAACTGCCCCTCTGTGTAGCACACTTCAAAGAATCCTAAGGAGATATTTGCAATTCTACTTCTCTGGCTTCCCTGATATTGCTCCTTGGGAGTCTTTTATGAATTGTGCTCGGTTTATTGTGGTAACTGTATTTGGAACAAACTGTCATTGTGGTTTCCACAAAACACTTTGATGATAGACCAGTATTATACATCACGTGTTTTCTGTCAGTAGCTATTCTGGCAGCAGGTAGAGAAATCATCATAGCTCTCTGAGTTGTTTCTTCCTCAGAAGCATGGCAACACTCATCATATGTATTCAAAGTAAGATCTACATTTATGGGTAGAACCATGCCAGAGAAAAATTCACCTGATTCTCACTGGTATTTTAAAACAAAAGTAGCAGTGTGCACAGAGGCCTCAGTGGTTGTCAAAGGTGGTGAAGACATGGGTGTCTCATGCCTGAAAAGAAGGGGCTTCATCTACAGCCTGGCCCTGTAGCCCTGTTTGAATGTGATATGCTCTCTCTACTGGCACCAGAGCCTACAGTCAAAGCTATCAGAGTACCCCCAAAAATCATGGAAATGGAATTACATGATAAGTTTATTTTGATGCAAAAATTGAAGTGCATGTACATGTTTTTTGTTTGTTTTCTGTAAAATACATCTCCAAAAACTTTTAGAAGACACTGTGTATTGTGCTCAAACAGCTGTGGGATGTTGTCTACGCTATACTGCACTGAGGGTTTCATCTGTGTACAACATGCTAACTTTCTCTCTGGCAAATGGCATTCTGAGGAGACTCCAGCGTGATCAGGCTCAGCCAGAACCTGCCTGTCATCCTTTCCATTAGCCTAACAAGGCTTGTCTTTCCATTCCTCAGGAACACTCCTTCCCCAGTGTCTCTCAACAATGTCTCTCCCATCAACCCAATGGCGAACTGTAACAACGGCCCTGTCACCATCCCCCAGCGCATTCACCACATGGCTGCCAGCCATGTCAACATCACTAGCAATGTTTTACGGGGCTACGAACACTGGGACATGGCTGACAAACTGACAAGAGAGAACAAAGGTATGCCCATCTGCTACACCCATTTCTCATACAGACTGATGGAATCAGGTGTGCTTTGAAGGACTTGAGTTTGGTGGCTTTACATGTTCCCGCTCTTCTGGTTTCCAGGCCTCGGATGAGGGAACGGGAGTTTGCCCATAAGAGAATGAAAAGGCCTGGGATTTTGTTCTCTTTTAAAGTAGTCTGAACTGCGGTGTTGGCAAATAAGCATTTCGGATTTTTACTCAGTAACAAGGATCAATACAGGAAAACAAAGACAAAGGCAATAAGAATGATTTGCAAATCAAATAACATCCTGCTGGCTGAAGCAAAGGTTGCTACCTTCATCACAGTTACTAGCTCCTGTTGAGTACGTGATCCTGTGGCTTGCATTTGGAAACAAAGGCCAAACCTGAGCTGCTATTTTTTACACACTAACAGCTGGGATGAAGAAGCAGAACCCTTCCTGTGCATGATGAAGTTTGCTATAAAACAAATGCAAAAGGAACTCTGCTTAACCAGAGAAGGAGTCAGCCATCTTTGATGGCTCACTCTGCCATCTGTGACCCTGTCATTTACGTACAAACCTAGTGTCACTATCCTAATGAAAATGGGAGGTAAAAATAAAGCACGTTTTTCCTCTGGCCACTCACTTGACTTGACTGAATCAGGCCCAGTGGTCACAGGTTACCCCACTGCAGTCATGGTTGTGGCGAATATGGGCCTTTCTGCCAGTTTGGGGGCATCAGCATTATTTACCATAGTTTCAGTCTGCTTATATTCTCTTAAAAACTGCCATTGTCATCTCTGGTGTGGTTCTATCTAATGTCTAATCATGGAAAGAGGCACATTCTGCACAGCTTCCTCTTGCTACTCATTGCTATCATATTGCTGAGTATATTGGGTGAAAACCCCACTGGAGCACTGGAGTAGGAATGATACAGTTTGTGCAGCTTGCTAATTGAAGTTTAATTCCTGCCTAGTTCATGAACTAAGTGAGCAACATCAGCAAGTTACCTAAATCTGTGAACTGCTTATATAGTAGGCTGTACTGTCCATATAAAAAGTAAAATTAATGATTGACCCTCAAACACCTTCAGTGAGATCCTAAGCTCAGTTATCTGAGCAAAGGGCTATTCATAGCTTCTCTACTGTTCAAGGTTTCTGGAAATAAAGAGATGACTGGCTCAGAAAACCAGACTGATCCAAGGGTTTTAGAAATGCAAGCAAAGACATGGATATCTTAAAATTGCCTAGCTTGCCTGCCTCCACCTTTTCTATCTTATTTTGTTTTGATATCTGAAGGGCTGTTCAATATTTATGGATTTCCTCTAGAAATACATTCACTTTCAAATCTTTTAGAGTAACTCCTTTAAACTGACTATAGAAATTTCCAGGAGCAACATGGTGAGTGTGCTGTTTGAGTGAAATGATGCTAATATTGTCATTAGCTCAGTGTGTCAGTTGCCAAATCCTCTGCCTAATACTGAGTCAGCACAGCTCTGTCACTGTACCAGCAGAGAGAAAATGTGCCCCGCTAATGCTGCCAGTTGGGCCCGTCCATGCACTGCAGAAAAGAGCTAGTTTTGAATCCTCTGCTCAGAGCTTGAGTCTCACAAACTTGTCATTATTTGTTCACTTGGATTTGGGGATTCTTCTCACATCTGGCTTGTTCGTATGGAAATAGAGGAAATGAGGATCTTCCATTTGATTGGAATTCTGCATCCCTATGAAGACAGCCATGCACACCTCTTCCCAGTCAATGACGCAATGCAGACCTCTGTAAGGTCAGCTGTCCTAATAGAAATCCTTCACTCCTTCCTGACCAGCACACCCATGGAGCAGCAGCTGACTTACTGAAGGTGGTCTCGGTGCTAAAATGAATCAATAGAACTCATGTTGTCCTCTGCCCTTTAGAATTCCTGTTGCTGACCAGCCAAGCTATTTGCACTGCTCACTTGAAGCAGTTATTTTAATAATGACCTGAGTGTCTAGCTCAGAATACCATAGAAAGGTCTTCACAGTAGACAATTCATTCCACACTCACTTTCTTCTGTAATATTTTCCTTCATACTGTATTACATATGAAAATATTTTATATGTGAAAAATAATTCATCCCTCTATCAGCAGAAATCAAATGAAGTTGATGCCTAGAGAGGAATCCACCTGGCCCAACTGTACTTTTTGAAATATATTGGTGTGTGTTTGTGTGTGTGTGTGTGTGTGTGTACAGCAAATTTCCATGGAGTTGTAATTACTTTTTAAAGTCTTTTGTCTGAGAAATATGTGCTGGTTTTTAAAAGCTTGCTACAAACTAAGATACAGATAATTTATCTTTTATTGATCACAATAACACAAGAATTATTTGTACTACAGAGATTTTGGAGTTCATTAAGGATTAAAATAGCTGTATTTTATGACACTCTGATCCCCTTGTGGGAACTTTGTAAAGCATTATTGAATGTCTGAATGAGTGAATGGACAAATGAATAATCGCTGTGTATGTGAAGGCCATTTTTCAATCTGGTGCATATTTCCCATGATATCGTCTAACGTCCTGACCAAGAACTGCTCTGATTTCCAGAATTCTTTGGTGACCTGGACACGTTGATGGGGCCTCTGACCCAGCACAGCAGCATGACCAATCTTGTCCGCTACGTTCGCCAAGGACTATGTTGGCTGCGCATCGATGCCCATTTGTTGTAGTTGATGCACTCCCATCTCTAACATCACCACCCATTACTCTACCTCTGCCAGCACACTGATGGTCACTGGTGGAAGTCCACTCATTTGGGAAAGTTATCTTTGATTCTCTTTGTTCTTATGCTTCTTTGGATATCTGTGAAAAACTGAAATCATCGTAAGTGGACACTACAACTTGAGAGCAGTGTATGTTTTATCACTTAGTCATTTTTCAGCATTTGATATGCATTTCTCGTATGCCACCATTTATTTTGTACTTTGTAGAATGCCCACATTGTTTTAAGTCCACACTACCCAAAACAAATAATGGGAAATATTTGTGTTGATGAAAGGTTCCTGAGAAATCAAATAAGCAGTTTTACACATGCATGAGAACTTACACATAGAGACCTGAAAAGATTTTCAGCAAACTATGCTCTTAGGTCCAGAAAAGAGCATATTTTAGAATCCACTGATAAACTCTGGTGATTCCCGCAGACTAAATCTTCACATGAGAATCTTCATTGTCAAACTAACCGGTTAGATGTTGTACCAATACCACAAAATCAAGAGTCTTGACAAAATAAATGAGTGTAGCAATGCCACTTGTAAAGTGGTGCCATGCCATGTCTGAGCAGAGGATTTTTTGTTAACATCCTTTCCAGAGCCCCAATTTTTTTTTTTAATTAGTGATGAAATGAAAGGACAACGTTTCTTTTGACAGCTTTAACGTGTCAGCTGGCATAAATATTTTTTAACTCCATGATCTGAATGAAGCATAAATAATCACCTGGGTTCTCTTTAGCAAAGTTATCTTCTTGAAGAGAAGTTTGCTATCCAAAACGCTACACTCTACTGTTGGAATCAGGGAGATAAGATAGTTCGCAAAAATGTCTGACAAGAAATTCACACCTCTTCCTCTTTTGGCAGACAGGCCCACAACTAGAAGGATTGTTAACATATATTTTTCTCAAATCTTTTGAAACAAGTCAAATTATGCTTACCTAGAATTAATAATATACAGTTTGCTTCCTAATGGCTTTGAAATCTGGACTTCTACAATCATTAGCTGCATTTTCCATTCCTCAGGATTTCTTTACTCTGTTTTCTTTTTTTTTTATTTTTCTTTCTTCTCATTTTACTTTTTTGTCACATTAGCTTTTGACAAACATACAATCACTGATTTTATTCCAGGTGATATCAACATGAATGATTTACACAAAAATTCCAAAGAAAACTCCAAACTCTCTAGTAGCTAGCTTTTTATAGAGAAAGGTGGGTCTTGGGTAATACATCACGTTGGGATTCTCTGAATGATCCCTAAGGAATGGAAAGAGTTCATCTAATTTGGCGACATTCCCCTCTTCTTTATGACCCTCTGTATTCATTTTTTTTACCCCTAAGCATCACAATGTAAATATCTTTGGTGTTGCAGTTCACCAGATGAATCTCCATTGAAGTATACACTACTCACACATTAATTGCTTGTAATTACCTGCTGGTATATAATTTCATGTAACCTTTAATCTGCTGAGCAATTGAACTTTGTTCACTAAGTTAGGACCAGATAAATAGTAGATACACACATCAAACATGCAAGCTTGTGTATGTTTTTAAAGGCCATGCAGGTCTGTGACAGAAACAGTAGGTGATCATTCCGCACTCTCATTGTTAAAGTTAGGTATAGCCCAAGTTGAAAAATAGCCAGACTTAAATTCCATTCTGGTGATCTTTGAGTTTAAAGCTTTTTGTTGTATAATAAAATTGCGGAAGTTAGACTCCAATGGCGAAAAAGCCATGTTCTTAGTAAGACCGATGGGAACATCTGAGCAGCTGGACACAGCAGTTTTTATGCTCCCACTGTGGTTGAGCTTTACATTTAAGACTTCAGCTACAAAACTCACATATATATGTGCAGGCACACACAGAAATGAAACCTGCAATAATATTTCTGACCCTCATCAATGAGGAAAATGATAACATGAAAAACACTGAACACTCAAGATCGATATCACATATAAAAATTAAAAATTAACCTGATGACTCGCAATGACTCAAGTCCTGTTTTCCATGGCTTACCAGGTAGTGTTCCTGGCTACTGCTATGTAATGAAGCCTGCTGGCTTGATTTTTAAGTACAGTGTGCACTATGATCTTAGACCATCATGAATTTAGGAGTACGTTCTTGGAATTCAATCTCCAGAAACTAGATATTAGAATGTTAGGGGCAATTCCCCAGGTAAACAAACGTATTGCTTCAGGTATGAAAGCCTTACAGTTCTACTTTCAATGACCTGCTTTTTGTAAAATGAGATTATCTACAAACATACAAGGAGGAAAGAAGACTCTCTGTCACCTATGGTAGCTGTGTGTAAAATGTGTGCCAAAGCAGCAGTGCAGTTATCAATCTGACAATTGATTTGTGGTGAACCACCTGAATATTTAGTAGATACGCTTTTAAAACAGCTCAGAAACCAATTAAACATGCAGGCCACACTATCTTCCTATCACTAAGCGATAAGATGCCTTTTGGTGCCATAATTAAGGATTGTTGCTGCTTTTTAGGCACTTTGTTTATCACACTGTGATGGGGAGTGTGTTGTTTATGTGCAGCTATTTGAAGCATCAAGGGATTGAGGAATTTTGTCAAGTGAATCTCTTCAACACACCCATTTGTGGAATGGTTACAAGATAGCTGGATGGCAGGGAGCGAGTCTGCCTCTAGATATTGACAAAGAGTTGGTGAGACACATCTAAATAATCCCATGGGAGTAGAGTAACAGGCAGTGTAAGAAGCTCCATCTGAGCAGACACTTGGACCACCCTCAGCTCTGCTGGGTGATCCACATAAGGTCACCACTATGCCTTCATTTGTCACTCAAGCTCCAACCACAGAGTTTGACAAGTTATGTTAAAACTTCGGCTTGGCTCCGTATGTTTAATTAGCTTTGGACTTCTTAGTGGTTTTGTCATATTACTGTCTGAGTTTGGTAGGTAGGATTAATTTGAAAAGAGTTTACTAGTGTGGTCCTTGGGGTAGAATTTAGCTGTAAGCATGTTGTTAGCCAGCCTGTAGACTGTTAATCACTTCATAATCTCATTGGGAAAATACTAATAGTTTTATATTTGGATGACATAATTGCAAAAGAAGATTAGCTGTTGCTACTTTTAAAAAAACTTGAGACTGGGATGCTCTTTTCGTGTATCTTGAAATAAAATGATCCAGGTCTTTAGTCAATGACCAAGTTGCCAAATTGGATACCATTGGCTAAAATGTGTTTTGTTGAGTTTCCGAATGGATTGGTATTTATTCATTTGGATGTGTCAGCCAAGAAAGACACTGTGTTTGATCCGCAACAGAAAGATATTTTTCTACCCTGTCTTTTCTGAACCTGTCTAATCTGAAGCTTTGGGGTATTCAGCTTTGCATCCCAGACATTGAAACTGGACTTTTGAGTTGCAAAACATTTTAAAGGTGGAATCGACTGCAGTGTGAGGTTAATACCCTCATAAACTTCTTGATAGACATGATGAAATTCACCTGCATGCGCTGGCAGGTGTGAAAGCCAAAACCAAACTCGGTAACTGGGTAGGAATACTCAGTAAATCAGTGAATTGTTTGCTTAGAGAAACTTCGCTGTCCCCATTGAGAAAAAAAAATGTGTGGCAAGATGATACAGCTACACAGCATCAAACAAATGGGTTGATTCGTCACCCCCAAATTCAATTCTGTGGGGAAAAAATGCTGAGCCAGTTGTTAGTGTTCTGTTGTGCAACTGGCAGACTAAATTCTTTGTCGTTGTTGTTATCGTTGTTGTTGTTGTTGTTTCTCATTTCTGCTCGCACAGCCTTATTCTTACAGTTAAACTCTGATTCATTTTCTCTTTGATGTTAGCAAACTCCAACAACAGAAATGGCATTTGTGTATTTATAATCAGCATTTACCCTGATGGGAGACTAATCACATAGGCTAATTTCAGACATTAATCCTACCCTCTGATATTTTTGGTGAAAGAAAAAGTATTCATTCTCTTTCCATTCTTCTCCTCACAAACCTAGAAGCCCTCTTAAGAAGAGCATCACGTTTTTCTCTGCAATGTATGTGCTAAAGGAAAAAAAAGATTGCATAGTGGGGAGGGCCAGAGGGGGTGGGTGTGGGTGTGAGGGTGGGGAAACCCCTCGAGGCCAAACTGCAGCTCTTGCCCTTTCTGCTTCTGACATGAGATGTTAAAGAATCATTCATAGTGCTGCCATTGGGTTAGGGGACTCTGAACTGCTCTTCAGATCCATGATCAACCATCATTATTCTAAGAGATTGGAGCTTTGCTGTTTCATTAACTGTGCAGTGTAGACTAATGGTGTTTAATAAAAATCATTCAAAATTTCAAACTCTTTTGCCAGTGACCTCCATTTTGTTGGCTGTTTGAGTTCTATCCAACTTCAAGGAGGGAAGGGGACAGCAAAGGAAGGCTGCTGCCAGGCCCCAACAGGACACTGCAGTGGCATGCCCAAATCCACCTGCCTAGTAGCAGTTGCTGGTGAGCAACTGTGTGCAGAGCAGCTGGGAGACTTCCCGATGGATGCCTGGCGGATATTTTCAGCTGGGGATAGCTGGTTTCCCCTGGGGACTCACTGTTCTCTGGTGTTTGCAGCAGGAAGCTTGCTGCCATGTCTAGAGAGAATTTCAGCTGCTTGCTCTGTTTTGTATCACTTGTGTGGCTATAAAATAGGGAAGGGGTCCCTGATCATAGAGCTTAGAATGGGGACAATGGGTCACCAATTGCATTCCAGGTGTTCTTGACCTTCTGTGGCTCTGCAGTGCTTGTGAAACCAGAGCACAAAGAGCTCCCTGGATAGGAAAGCGAATTGCTGAAACCTCAGAAAGGCTGAGTTGATGTTGCCCATCCCAAGGGTGAACTTCTCCTTCAGTCTGTCTGATGAACAGCCAGTGGTGTGCTGTTTAAAATAATTATCAGTTGGCTCTCTATCAAGGCACCAATCTGTGGCAATGGCCAGTTTCCTCCGTATGCATACTGTCATCATGGCAGATCTCATGACACCGACTATGATATCACAGCACACGGAGTTGGGAAGAGATGAACATAAGTGGCTCCTATGAGCCTAAGTGAGCCAACTCCATCAGCCAGGAGGATTCAAGTTTCCCACATCTGTCATTGGGGACATGCCCGTATATACATCCTCCCACATACATACATACACATTTCAGTGACGTAAACTGCTACTTTGTTTTAAGATATGAATCAGTCTTCCAGGATGTGCAGCCCATGAAAGCTGAAAAGAATAAAGCCTTTTTTCAACTTAAATGGCAAATGCATCAGTGACAATATTGTCCTGAGCTCTACATTTCAAAGATAAACTAAATGAGAGGCACTCCAAAAACCCTCATGATTGGTTTTATAAAAGGGTGAGAAGATTACTGTTATTATTACTGTTACCGAATAGTAGATTCCCACATGGGATTACAAACTGTGACATGCAACTTGACTAAAGCCACAGAGCATCTGTGGTTAGGAGCAGAATCCACAGTTTACCAAGATGTTGCCTCATAACATGGAAACACATGGTAATTTCCACATCCCACATTGCTACTCAACAGTTTTACTTCACTACTAGGAATCTAATTTTTTTTCCCTAACATCTGTTTTTAATTAAAACAATCTACTTACTGTCTTAGCTTTGAATTCAAATCAGACCATTTCCTGTATCAATTACTTGACTAATATTCAAAAGCAATTATCCACACCAAAGAAAATTCTTTTTTTCACAATGTGTCAAGAAAACTAAGGTGACTAACCAGAAGGCCTAGAGTGCAGCCTAGTTTTCTAAGAGAATGAGGTTTCATTAAGTACATATGCCCACAGCCACATGCACTTTTGCTTGTTAGAGCTCCTCGTCAATCGTCTTGAAGAATAGAATAGAAAAATCTCCAACAACCAATTATTCTGGTCCTGTGTGTCTTCCAGAGTTAATGAGAGGTTTGTATCTGCTAAGATTGAAGAACTTTTCCTACAGTCCTGTTTCTTTAAGTATGTTGTGTTCTTGACTGGACTCATGTCCATGTTCGTATGTTAGGCCTGGAGGACTTTTCTTGCTATTTTTTTTTTTTTGGCTGTTCTATCTTTTGCATTTGCAGTTCTTCCTGCAGCCAGTGCAATAACAAGGTTTGTGTTCTGTGTCCTCTGTGATTCCTGAAACATTTTTCCTAACTCAAGACTAGGAACATCTGTGTACGTATAATGGCAGGGACTCTTTAATGCCCCCAGGCAGTAGGAGGTTTTGTGACTAGAAAGAGCTAGAAATGTGTTTAACATCATCCCATGTATCCTCTATTGCAAAACCATCTTCACCAATCATCCTTTTCACCCACAAATAATACTAATGAGATTGATTATGACTCCAGAGAGTTTTCTTCCTGGATGCTACTCTGAATATTTTATAAAGAGAAGCATATTAGAGCAAATCCCTCACATTTATTCCTTTCCTCCGATTGCTATTTTCATTTTTATGTTCAGAGACTAGTGCTTCTGACGATTGGTTTGATGTAGTGTTGTCTCCAATAAAATTTACATGTCAAAAATGAAACAATGCTTCATGGTATAAGAGGATGCTTAATATCCCCCTTTTACACTTGGTTAGATGAGCGACATATTACCCTCCAAAGAAATGCTTAGTTCCTTTTCTGTTGTGGTGGTGCTGTGCCTGTGGCTGTGGTGCTTGTACTTCTCTACAGCTCCCCAGTGCTCCTGCTCTCACTGTTGCTCTCACTTTGCCGTTTGTTCCCCTGTTAGTGTTCTTCCTCTCTCTAAACAATGATTAGTTCAGTTAAATGTGATTTTCTGAAACTGTACCTATTCATGCTTTTAATACATAACAGGTTAATAAAAGTAAATGCGTCCTGAATTACAACATGCCACCTGCAAAAGCATGCTATATTATGAAATCATGATAACTGCATTATTGCGTGGCAGTATAAATATTAGTCTGTTGAATCTGTTTGTCCAATTATATAACTTTGTGAAACAGTGTTTTTACCTTTGCTGCATAATTTTGGCACAAGTAAAATGGATACAGGCAGTTGAGACAGTATTTATACTCAGATTTTTCGATAAAATTTATTGGAAGTCTGGCAAAGGTGAACATCTTCAGATGTTGCTATAACCATTATAAACGTGAACAACACGTCTTTAATCAAGAAATCCCCCAGAATACTCCATTCACAAGTTTTTAGGTTCATTTTTTCCTATCCTCTTTTCATTTTCTGTTCTTTTGCATTTTTCATTTGTTTGTTTGCTTTGGAGAAGGCATGTATTTTTTGGAGAATTATTTTGATTGCTTCTCTGTGTGTGTGTCTCTTTCTACCCTTCAGCCTTCCTGTCTTCTCTCCCTCCTTCATTCACTAAAATGCTGTGAACTCTGAAGTTTTGGTAATTCTGCATGAGACCAGTCTAAAGACTAAGAGTGAAATTTGAGCAAATTTCATTTTAAAGAATAACACTCTTTATTGGGTCGCTTCACTCCCTATGCTGACAAATGGCCAGAAGGGTGAATGTAGTTTCTATAGAACAGCATTTTCATAATATCCTGAGACTAAATGCAGTTCAACATATGACTCTACCTCTGTCTCTCTAGTAAGTTAATTGACTGGAACATGCAAAATAATCTCTGAGAGTTACCAGAGATCTCTTCTGTTTGCTCCATAGTGTATGTGTTTGCTTTGTCTGTAAGAGGCACATTCATGTCTTTAGTGTTCATCTGAAGTGTTTCCTAACATTCCAATTAGCCTGTATATAAGACCCAGAAAGATAATGCCAACATGTTGTAAATGAAGATGTGATTCTGTAACTAATCTTTGGAAAAAGAAATTTTCATGCATAATTTAAACAGAAACTTTATACATTTAAGTGTCATGGAAAATACTTATTGGATACAACTGGGAATTTTTCATATGCTTTGTGTGTTTGTGTGTTGTATGGAGAGGGTGCTTGCCAACACCACATCACTGGACCACTGTGGGAAGCCATAACTGCACAACTAGAACATATCATGTCGTGTGTGTTTGTGTGTGTGTGTGTGTGTGTGTGTGTGAGAGAGACAGAGAGAGAGAGAGAGAGAGAGAGAGGGATCTCGACTCATGGGGTTTTAGCTTTCCATTCTTGAAAAACATTGTTTTCTAATGCCAGAAGCCCATAGCCACATTACTATATGAGGGCAGAAATTTGAAATGGAAACTTCTTTTCTCTTGGAAGCTTTCATTATAATCTGATTTTCAGTCAAACAAGTTCCACTGGCTTTGTTCAGAAAAAAGTCTCTGTTCAACTCCCAATGAGGTTTCAAGAGAAAATTGTGGGTCAGGATTCATGTGAGGGAAGAGGAAAGTCCTGTGAACTGTAGCAACCTAAGCTGAGTTGAGTCTTCTGGTTTGGAGAAAGCTTCCTCCAAGATGCTGTTCAAATACTTGGGGTTGATGGCTGACCTGGGTGCCCTCCATGTGAGTAGAGAAAGAATCATCAGGAGTAATCTGGCCTGGCTCCTAAACAAAGAAACCTCCTGGTCATGCTTCCAGGAAAAGACCCTTTTCAACACTAGTGGCACCTCAAGTGGTCCTTAAAACGTGATGCGTATTCAGAAAGTACCCTATTGGTTTCACACAACCCAATTAGTCTTTTGAACCACTTTTTCTTGGGTGCAGCTTTCCAATATCCACATTCATTGCAAATTCACCAGCTGTCACTTTCTTAACAAGCCTGCTCATTTTGTCAGTAAGTTCCAGTGTTCTGTATAGACCCGGGTAACTGTCCTAACATCAATTAATGAAATGTCATCTGGGTGCTAAAAATTGGTTTCCTGTGCTTTATGTGTCAAAAACTGTATCTGCACACATGACTGTGTTTCAAATGTGTGGGGTCCAAGTGTACTGTTGGTAGTCTGTTCGCAGTACAGTAACTGTGTACAAACATTTTAAAGTGGTTTTGTTGTTTCTCAACAAGATATCTCTGTAAAAATATTTGCCTAGCTGGTGAGTTGGTTTTTCTCATAGAGGCGTTAATTATATTGCCAATGCATTGAATTACTTAAAGATGCAAAATAAAATTTTTATGGAAATCTCATTTTATTTTTCTCTTTTTATCACATTTCATTTTATGACAACATTTCATAGGCTCTGAGGTTCCCTCAACCCCTCCCTGTACCCTTCCCCCATGGTGGATTCCTCCACCTTATTGCAGTATTACAGTTCAAATCCAGTCATGCTTCTCTCATTGCAAGCATGTACCATGCATAGAGACCAGCATCTTATTTTCCAGATAAATTCAACAGTTTCTTGGGAAGACCATCTCTAGTCTGAAAGTAGAGCTGGCAGAATATCGTCCCGACCAATGAAAAGGAATGACATAACATCAAGAGTTTACAACATTATGGAATTAATTGGCATGGTATTGAGTGACCGATATGTTAGAAAATGCAAGTTCTTAACCACATCATGTGACTACCTCATTGATATTTCTATTTTGGTTTATACACAACCGGCTGCTATACACCTTAAAGTGGCTATGGGGTACTATTCAGCTGTCTCGTGTCTATTTTCGTTTTTGTATTTAGCAGTTTATAGTGTTGAGGCATAGTTTTTACTGAACTTGGCAAATTTTAGGGTAGTCCAAACTGGCTTATAAGAGTCCCCCCCAAAACAAACAAACAAAAAAAACGAATAGATAGACAAGAGAACAACAAGGAAAGCTTAGAACCAGACAGGTAACGGTCAGCGGGGACTCACACATACCTCACTGGGTGGGACACAAAGATTAGTTACTCCTCACTAGGGTGTTGAAGATTTCTCTGCCCACCCCTCCTAAAACTGTTCTGTGCCTCAACTGTTGACATATGCCTTGTTAGAGTTATAGCCAGTTTGGAAATCTCATTTTAGACATGTAGATTATTCTGCTCACAGACTTTCCTGGGCACAAGTACCTTGTTCTCACTTCTTTCAAATTATAATTTACAGCCAATGCTTTCACTTACCTCAACATCTATACAGCCGAGAGCCATAAAGAAAATAACTGACACACAAAACAATTTATTTTCTAAGAGAGAACCTTGTATTACCATTCAAAGCCCATTTAAGAGAAAACCGTAAAGTGTTTAGTGATTAGATTGCTAGTACACAGCAGAAAAGGTTCACCATGTTTAAGATCCTAGACTCCAGCGGTTGAGAAGAAACAGGAGCATTGCAGCAGAGGCCGCATCGTGAGCCTCAAGGTGGGACTTTCAGGGTTTGTTCTTACTGCTTCACTTTAGCAAGGCACGTAACCTGTCTGCGTGCTACTTTCTGCCTCTGCAAAATGGGATTGCTGGCAGGCCCCTCCCTGCCTCCCAGCAGTGAGTAAGATATCCTAGAGACTGAAGTTTCTAGTCCCACATTCCCTCTTGGCAACTCTGACAATTTCATTCTTAGTTCTCAAATGATTTCCTCTGACACATGATCATTATCAAAGCCAACACTCTTAATTTTCTGGGTGTACAAGAGTAGTTAGGGCAACTTCTGTGTTGCATTTGTAGTAGAAGGTATACTGCAAGTGCGCAGGCCCTGGCATAGTGTATCAAGCAGGGCTCTAGGAGGCCACTGAGTCTTACAGCTTGGAGGGAGAACAGGTTCAGCTTCATTCGTTTCTCTAGGAAGCAGTATGGACTTAGTCAACCTGGTTTTATTATTGTTATTATTATTTATTTTCCTTTAAAAGGCAGATTTTACATAGAGAGGACACACATACACACACACACAGGGAGAGGTTTTCCATCTGCTGGTTCATTTTCCAAATGGCTACAATGGCCAGAGCAGAGCTGATCAGAAGCCAGGCGCTTCTGACTCTCCTACATGGGTGAAGGGACCCAAGGCCTTAAGCCATCTTTCGTTGTTTTACCAGGCCATAAACAGGGAGCTGGACTGGAAGTGGAGCAGCTGAGACTTGAACAAGTACCCATATTGGATGCTGGTACTAATAGCCGCAGGATCAGCTTACTACATCAGCATGCCAATCACCCCACTTCTTAAAAAAAGCAAAAATAGTGACTAATTCAGCTGTAGTACAACAGAGACCTTTGTAATTTGATAAGGACCTTGCTAACATATTTTTATATAGTCATTTGAAATTAACGTGTGTCAATCTGAGTCCTTTGCAACTGTGCAGTCTGTTAATAACCAGGAGTGTACTGGCAATGGCAGTCTCACAAACTAGTGTGTGTTAAGGAGACCAGTGATGGGCAGGAAATGACTTTAATTTGTGTCTCTCTAGGTCTGTGATGCTCCATCCTCTGGGAAAATAGCAGGTGAGAGTGAAGGGCATTTAAAGACATAAGTGCAGGCCCCACCCCTGAGAATCGCACTGCACAAGTCTGTGTGGGATCCCTGGCACCAGCTCCCTTGTTAATTCTCAGGTGAAATTAGCCTGAAAAACCACAGATTCAGGCTGATTAGAGAAACAGCTCAGTTGCTCATGCATGCCCACTCCCACTTTCCTGCGGGAACCAAAGCTAATGATGCTCTAGCACTCTAGGGAAAACACCCCCCCAAGATTACAGGCTGGGTTGTTCTTCACCAGAGGCGTTGTCTTTTGTGCTTTTTTTAAAAGACTTATTTATTTTTATCGCAAAATCAGATGTGTAGATAGGGGAGAGACAGAAAGGAGGATTTTCTGTCCATTGATTCACTCCCTAAGCAGCCGCAACGAACAAAGCTGAGGCAATCCAAAGCCAGGAGCTTCTTCCGGATCTCCCTTGCGGGTGCAAGGTCCCAAGGCTTTGGGTCATATTGACTGCTTTCCCAGGACACGGGCAGGGAGCTGGATGGGAAGTGGGGCTGCCAGGATTAGAACCGGTGCCCAAATGGGATCCTGACGCGTTCAAAGCGAGGACTTACTTTAGCTGCTAGGCCACTGTGTCGGGCCCTCTTTTGTGCCTTTTGCACTCTGGGAATTTACCACTCAGCTCAAGTCACAATTCAGTTGAACACACACATCCCAACTCCCAAGTGAAGTAGTTCCTGTAAGAGGCCAGAGTTTGAAGGGAGTTCCATGAGAAGGGATCTACCACCCTGGAAAGACCTTCTTTGATGTGACTGGGCTTGGGAGGAGGGACATGACGGAAATTGGATTTTCCCAGAATTCCTCACTCTCAGGACCCACAGGGGAGCCAAAGAAGAGGAAGGAAGCATCTTCCACATGAGTTCATTTGGAAAGCCTCTCCCTACATCTTTATTGGGCCAAAACATCCACAGGATGGAAAGGTAAAAAGTTAGTGCAGCAGAAGGATGAAGCTTCCTGGAAGTCTCCTGTTGTTAGAGATGCAGAGCACACAGTCTGTGCATGTTGGCCCCTACCCATGCTGTTTCCTTTCCTCCTGCAAACCAGGACAGAAACCTTCCGGCACCAACTCAAAACTGTGCACACCGGATCTAAATCTAATTGCAGTGAGCATCAGTTGAAACACTTAGACTCTTCCTGCTTTGCATACTTCATGAAACTGTGTCCAACTCTACTAGGGTACAGATAACACAAATAACATGGTAGGGCTGTTAAGATCCCAGGGTGGGACCAGCATTTGGGGCAGTGAGTTAAACTTCTGCCTGTCCCGGATGCTCTATTTCTGAACCAGTTCCCTGCTAATATGTCTGAATAAGCAGTGTAGTGAGAGACCAGGATGAAGTTCCAGGCTCCTGTCTTTGGGCTGGCACAGCTACAACTTTTGTAGCCATTAAGGGAGTCAGCCAAAACATGACAGTTTCTCTCTTTTTCTCCCTTTCTTTTAAATAAATAAAATAAACCTTAAAAATTTTTAACAAAAACCATGGTGAAAGTTCTTGAAAAAAATGAGGCCACACCCTAATCCACACTAAGCTTCAGTGTACTGCACATTTGTGTATGACAAATGTCTGGGTCTGTTACTCTACGCTTGGGAGCTCATGTCCAGACCCCACAGCGTAGTTACTCCTTCTATCCCCGAATAGTCTTAACTTTGCAAGAAATTTCTATCAGCAGAAAATCATCTACAAAATAGTTATGACCTTTATTAACTATAAAGTGTAAATTGCACCTTATTATAAATCAGGATATGTTAGTGCCTTCTTAGAATATGATGTTTAGGGCCTGGCGCAATAGCCTAGCGGCTAAAGTCCTTGCCTTGAATGCTCCGGGATCCCATATGGGTTCCGGCTCTAGTCCCAGCAGCTCCACTTCCCATCCAGCTCCCTGTTTGTGGCCTGGGAAAGCACTCAAGGAAAGCCCAAACCTTTGGGACCTTGCACCCGCATGGGAGACCCAAAAGGGCTCCTAGCTCCTGGCTTCGAATTTGGCTCAGCTCCAGCCGTTGCAGCAGCTTGGGGAGTGAATCATCGGACGGAAGATCTTCCTGTCTGTCTCTCCTCTTCTCTGTATATCTGCCTTTCCAATAAAAATAAATAAATCTTAAAAAAATAAAATAATGTTTAATTTGGGGCAAATAAGTGGATTAGCGTTGCATCTGACTCTGCATGGATTTCCTGATGTCCTAGCTCCAATTTTCAGTGTCCCTTTGATATAATGAGAATGACAGCAGCTTTCCTTGAGGCCCAGTTGGAAGAAGGACCAAGGTATGACATATAGTACCTAACAGATGGGCTAACATGGGCCAAGGCTGACTGTTTTCATTAGGGATGGAGAAGAGCTAAATCCCCCCTGATCTGCCCAGCCCCCACTGCATTCTGAAGAATCATTCCAATTAGCCTCTCAAAGTAAACAATTGGTTTCTTTTTCCTCTTGTGTTTTTGTTTGCATTTTTGTTTGTGTTTTTTGTAGTTTGCATTTGTATTGTACTTCATAAGACTTCCATACCTTTGATGTAAATTTTAGCCTCTTCACCCCCAAATCCTCCAACTTTCCAAATTCATGGTCCAGAACAATGCTTTTTGTTTATTCTATGGTTCAGTATACTTTTAACCTGCCACAATAGCTCAGATATGTTCTAAGGGCCTTTTCAGTTTTAAATGCATTATGAATTGGTATCTGTAGGTCAAACTTGGGCCTTACAGTTCATCATCCTCTTCAGTTGAAGTGTTCATCATCATCATGTGGATAACCTAAAAAGTATTTCAACTGTCGCCCCTGCTTCCAGTCTCACCAGATTCTAACTCTTTCTCGTTCTTGAGCTGCTGTTTAGCACGCGTGGGGAGTTTCTTTACCTCACATGGGAATTAGCATGTCATCCTCTCATTTCCAATCTTCCTGCAGGTACTTGCCATATGTTTGCTAAATTTCTGAGTTCCCATCCAGGAAATTCTCCCAGGCTTACTTTTACCTCTTTTCAGAATACTTATCCTGTATTTCTGCCTCAGAAGGCAATTCACTCACAACGCCCTCTACTGCTCTCATTGTTTGTGCTTGCTCCTCTTCCCTCTCATGGCCGCTGTGCCCTCCGGTCCCCCTATTCTTTCAAGGTCTGGCTCAAAAATGGCCCCATCCAGTGTGAATGTCTTACTAGAGGGTTTCTGCTGTGGCACCTGACAATGATCTACCATAATGCTTTGGATTAAATGCTAGTAGAAGTCTGCACAATAAGCACAGAGGATGAAGTGACTGATATGCTGAGATTTGGGAGGTCTTCCTGAAAAAGCTGGGCTTTCACCAGTTCTAACAATGTTAAAGAAAGGATTGTCACCCCATAAAGTGAGCCAAGAAGGGGTGCAAAAGCAAGGTTTGAGAGACCAGAAAGCACCAAACCCTTGGTGAGGTTAAGTCATGTGGTGGAGCTGTATGCCATCCTTTTTGACCAAGTGAGAACATTCTAATCAGGCACTGTGAATTCTAGAGGGCCATTCAACAGGTGCATGGGATCCACTGCCATGACCAAACAACAAGTTAACTTCAATGTGTCTGTCCCGAGACCAGGACTACTAACCAGGAAACGGGAATTTCCAAAAGCATGTCTCAAATGAGTGATGAGATGTGAACTCACGTCTCACTAATCCCAGCCAGTGTTTGAGTGAAAAGACAGCTTTTTTTTTCAAGAGAGGCACCACTATTTTGGCATGTATCTGGAGACAGCAGAATTGGGACAGATGTCAACTTCATTTGGGTTTTTATACACGAATTTTCAATCAAATCCTGAGTCTTAATCAGTTTAGAACACAAAATGTGAAAGTATGTGTAAGGCCTCATATTAGTTTTCTCTTACTGAGTAATGAACTCTGCACTTACAATTCATGGTTGCTATGAGTCAGGTGTCTGTGTTCTTGGGAGCTGGATCCTGTGCTCAGGATCTTACAAACTTGTGATCAAGTTGCTAGCCAGAGTAGTAGCCTCATCTTTTCCCACATGTCCGCATGCTGTTGGACAAACTCATTAGCTTGCAGTCATAGATGTCAGACTATTCTGCTTGTTAAAGGCCAGCAGAGGATAGACTCACCTAGTGAGATCTGGCCCACCTATGGTAGTCTCCATTGTGATGACCTCTTCAGAATAATTATGAGCCTTAATTAGTTCTGCGAAATAAAAGTTGTAGTCATGGAATTTGTTTCATTCACGGGTCCTGACCACATTTGGGGAGGGTGGCTTTTGTGAGTGTGTACAATGGGAACAGGAGTTTCAGGGACCATCTTCCATTTCTACCTACCCTATTCCTCTCAAGCATAAGAAAACACATCTTATATAGATGGTTCAACTCTCCCCCTGCCCTGTGATGCTAGAAGTGGTGGGTCTTCAACCATGGCCCTCCCACTAACATAATCCTTATCTCTTTGCCTTAATTTCACCAAGCAAAAAATTATTCAAGCATCACTTCTGTGGTGTTTAAGGGAACGTAATAAGTTAATGAATTAGTTCTATTAGGATCATTAGTCAGATGAAGGGAGCTGTATAATTGCAAATGATTGTTATTTTGAATGTGTGACTGTCATTTCAGTGCCTGCACTTAGTTTTTAGACACTGTGCCTTTGCCATCTATAGTCCCCAGTTTAACAGCAATACTACTATTTGATTTCAAACCATTAGTTTGAAAGTAACCACCTTGGTGCTCATGATGTGCTGATGGGAAATTATCTGCTATAAGAACTTGCCAAAAAGAATTACTTAAAAAAAGATTCTCACTAGCTGAACGTTCAAGAAAACCAATGAGGAGGCAAGAGCAACTTTTCATCATTTCTCCTCTCTTACTCACCAGAATGGCCATGGTACTGGCTCCCAGCAGCTCTAACCCTAAGAAACCCTACTGTTTCTGATGGGAAGGGTGTAAGCCAATGGCTCTTTGCCTGTGACTATAGTATACAACTTCTCCAAGATGACTCTGGTTTCCCTGATACAAAGGCCTGCCAGAAGCAAGTTCCTCTCTGTCTCTACTTATCAGGATGCCACCCTCCCCAACCAGAAGATTTCACCTGTGTCCTCCAGAGAGCATCACAGTGTCCAAGAGGCCCAGTCTTATCCCTGTTTCTCTAATCCTTACTATATGAACTGCTTCTCCCTGGGTTGTACATGCTCTTCCGTGCCATTCTCTTGCTATTGCCTCCACTCTTAGTTCAGGGAGATATCAGTTCCACAGACATACACTTCGCCCTCAGGAATATCAGATCTTCAGAGAGACTTTGTAAGTCCAATCTCAAGTCCAATGCAGCCTGAGCTTCCCTGGGCCTGCCGTAGGAATTCTGGAGCAAGAACGAACCCAACAACAGGAGAAGCGTTTAGCAGGGTGAAAAGGAAAAGGAGATGGGTCTTGACCTAAACACCCAAAACTGTGACCTTCTCCTGTCTGTCCTATCACAGGTAAGCGGCATGCCTCTCACTCGATGTACTACTCAAGGGATGGCTGCAGCTGTTTTTTAGTTTTAGTTTTAGGCTGTTTTTAGTGCAGCTTATCTCAATAGCTGCAACAAACCCGTAGAGTGGTAATCTTGCCAGAACAGAGTGACTAATTTGCGTATTGTTGAATTGTGGGAGCAAGCAGAGGATAGATCAGCTTTGTTCCTTAGTTTGGAGCTGGAAAGCTTTCTGAACGCTTTGCTATAGAGAATAAGGAATTTCTGTTCCTGGGTCACTCACCTCTAGTGATGGCGGAAGTTACATCCCACTCACAACTCTTAGTACCTCACAGTGGGACCTTGTCTGGACAGTGGATTTTTACAGAAATTATCAAAGTAACATGGGGGATTTTTAGGCGAGGGCCCTAATCCAACATGACTGGTATCCTTATAAGAATGGGGCAGTTGGAGACAGACTCATGTATAGAAGGAATGCCAAGTGAACATGAAGATGACATCTGCAAGCCAAGAAGAAAGGCCTGGAACAGCTACTTTTGTCATAACCCTCAGAAGAAATCAGCAGTACTAAACACTTGGCTTCTGACTTCCAATATCTATAACTGTGACACAAAATGTTTCTATTGTTTACTTTACTATAGCAGTCCTAGTCAGTACACCTGTACTGGAACGGTCATTATGTGTAGAATACGAGGTTATGCTCTTCCCACAGGAGAGCCAAACCCGATATTCTGTGCCCTCATGGACCTTATAGTCCAATGGCAGACAGAGTCAATGAGCAGATAATCACACAGATATGTGAAATTGCAACTATGGTGAATACTGGAATGAAAAATTGCCTAGTGCTATAAGAACCTGCAATAGGACGTATGACAATTCAAGGAAGGTTTCCTAGTGGAGGTTCTGAGTTGAAATTTGGAAAGTGAAAAGGCCTCTAGTAGATGAGGAGGAGAAAGATCAACTGGTGCTTTGGTAGGTCTTGCCATGAACCCTGTTGCAGACAGTTAAACAACCTGAAAACATGTCCATGGCCCTGACTTTTCATACACTAATACCATTATCATCAGCTGATGATAATAACGGTCAGCACCCTCACTGAAAGGTACTGACCACCAAAGGAAGGGAGAGCTCAGAAGAGAAATAATCTAGGTGTTGAAACAAAAACAAACATATTGGAACTCTGACTTGAATTCTGTAGTCCTTGAGTCGATGGGACACATACTGAAAGACATCACCATTGTCATATGGTGGAGCAGCAAGGAGGCTGTCCTTTGTTTCAGTTGCTACTCTACGACTTGTTAGTCATTTCAAGCATATCACTTAACCTTTTTCAGTCTGTTTTGTCATCCAGTAAATTAAGAGAATAACATCCCCCAGTGTTGAGCCCTTCTAAAATCCATAGCACAAGAAGAATATGCAGTGAATATTATCAACAGGAATGTCCTAGCCCCTACTCTACTCATTCACACTCAATTACAGCATTAATATTGTTTCTATAAATGCAGAATGGCAGAAAAATCACACCCATATAAGACTAGGCTTCCCTAGCCTGTGAGCATCTGACACATGCTGTAACACCACAAGGCTAGTCCAGTTGGGCCCCTTAGGGAGGCATCAGGGTAAAATTCAGGGGGCAAAGATGTATGACTTAAGGGGATGAGGCATAGCCAGGCTCTCTCCCCAGGGTACCAGGGACTTAATCCCTAGACCTGTCTGCAACCCAAAATGGTACTGGCAGTCACCTCTGGTCATGTGGCAATATTTCTTTCCTCATTTCCAGGGACTATAATTTATAGCTTGGCCAACTCTGACTTCTTTGTAGTGGAGCCCCGTTTGTTAGCATAATCATTTCTCAGAAAGGATGTCAATAAAGACTGGAGAGTGAAACACAAAACCCCACACCCCCCAACTGCTAAATAATTTCAGGAAGGAGTCGTCAGGAACCTTTCATTTACTGATTTTGCGCATTTCATTTATTTCTGGCACGGGGCCAACCTTCCTGACAGTTAAGATTTATTGATTTAATTGCCTAGGGTAACCATGCAATAAAATCATCTCAAAGATAAATTTTCATGGCACTGTGCAGCATGGAGGTAATTTTTCAAAAGCTACAGCTATATTTCTGCAGGTTACAGGTGCAAAATTCGCTTAAAGTAGGGATGTCTCATTATGGAAGCTTGGGAACACTGGGGGCCAGCTCTTTGGTGGGAATTTTTTTAGAGGGAGGAATATGACAGAGAGAGAGAGAGAGAGAGAGAGAGAGAGAGAGAGAGAGAGAGAGAGAGAGGCGAATGAGCTCCTTTCTGGAAAGAAATTATATTCCTTTAATTGGTTCATATATTCAATGCCCATGAGAAAGTGGAATTTCTCTTTAATTAGGAGTGGGCTTGGCGGTTATTTACAGTGTTCTGTGGAATCATTTGTTTCCAGCTGTGCGACGCTTTGTACTGTGTGAGCCTCACAAGGTAGATGAGTGCCACTTGTGACATTCACATTTATTGCTTCTTTAGATCTTTTTATTTACCCTGTTAAAGTTTTCATTGTGGCTCCAAACAACGGGTAAATGAAAAAGTCTGACTAACTCCCAGGTTAATGGTAACATTTTGGGAAGTCAGAAATAGCATAAAGTTTTAACAGTGTGAAATCTTTTCTTATCACTGTTGATTTATTTTACAGTGTTTTTGCTTTGATTGCAGATTTCAGACAGTGTCGTTTAATGGTTTATTAAACTTGCAGGCTAGCAGGTTTGCTGATTGGATAAAATTTTAATTTTGCTCAGATGTAAACTTTCAGAGTTGGTAGAGTTTTTTTCTTTTTCCTTGTATTGAATTCCACAGACAGGGTCTGATTGGTAATCTCAGATGCTCTTTGTGCAGTACACTGCGATGCAGGAGCCAGTGTGAAAATCTTGTCTTAAAACCACATACTTGTCCATGGTGGAGACAGGTGACAACTCGGAAGGAACTTTAAGATTTTCAGGCATATTGGAATGAAGATGCTAGAAGGTTGTGCTATGTTTGAACTTCAGTCCCCAGCCCCCTCATTTCTCAGATGGAGAAATGGGTTCAAGAAGTTAGAAGCAGAGCTCTGTCTCAAAGCAGGTCTACAGATGGTAAGGTAAGATATTCCTCAGTTTCATTTTATCTGTGCTGCCTTCTTGATGCTATCACTGCCAGAGCCCAAGTGCACTTCAGCAGGATGATTCATTTTCCTCTGCATACCTCAGCTTCTCTGTTGACAGATGGGTACGAATCATGATGACACTCACAAGCTTTTCCAGCTCTGACTCTGTCTCTAGGACATGTGCATATCCAGCAAGCCTCATCCCCAACCCATAGGCATTAACATGACTGAGCCATTCTCCTTGGCCTGCTAGATCTCACAGTCCTACAGCCCACATGCTTCAATAGACCAGATCCATGCAGCCACTGCTCTGTGGATGCATCTTTTTGCTGCATGGGATGGGCTTGGCATAATGCAGGCGTTGGGCTGTGCAGAACTAAACTGAGTAAAATTAGAATTTGACTAGAGAGGCAACAAAGGAAATTTAACACAAGAAGAAATAGTGAGTCCAGCTGACTCTGCAGGCTGTTTGTCATTGCTAATAGTAGAGTAGAAAATAATGAGATTTGAGGCTGGCACGATCACATAACAGGCTAATTCCCACCTATGTTGCTGGCATTCTATATGGGTGTCAGTCCGTGATCCAGCTCTTTAACTTCCCATCTAGCTCCCTGCTTAGGGAAAACAGCAAAAGATGTCTCAAGTCCTTGGACCTGCGCTCCCACGTGGGAGAGCTGGAAGAAGCTCCTGGCTTTTGGTTTGGATAGGCTTGGCTCTGTCCACTGTGGCCATTTGGGGAGTTAGCCAGCTAATGGAATTTCTCTCTCTCTCTCTCCCTCCCTCCCTCTCTGCAAATTTGCTTTTCCAATAAAAATGAATAAATCATTAAGAGAGAAAAGATGTGGCAATGTTTCTGAGGTTCAACACAAAGGCCAAGTGATAGGCTCAGGGTTTGTGTGCATGTGTGTGCATTTACTCACCACATACAAATACACAGAGTCCATTCTACGCAGAGGCACATTCAGGAAGGATTGATAAAAATGAGCAGGTAATGTGGGTATCAAGGGGATCTAACCTGTACCTGGTATTTTGACTGTCACTTGCCTGGCAAACCTTAAGATTCATAGTACCCCAACCTACCACTGTAGCAAGATAGCTACCTGTTCTCTCTACTTCTGCTCTTTCTCCCTGAAATTTTCTCTGTCTACATAGAAGTCAAGGGCATCTTTGTTTAATGCCTCACAGACTTTTAGAAAGTCATTTATTTCTTTATTCAAAAGACAGAGTATAAGAGGGAGAAGGAAAGAAAGAGCAAGAGCGAAAGTGGAAGTGCTATCTTCTGTCTTTTGGTTCACGCTCCAAATGGCAACAGGCTTTAAGCCCGAAGTGTGCAATTTTATTCAGGCTCCCACATGGGTGGTAGAGGCCCAAGTACTGGGGAAATCTTTTTGTGGCTTCCTAGTCAAGAAGCCATGGCCCAGGACTTGCACCAGAGCTCTGATAGGGGATTCTGGCACCACAAAATATCTGCATAATTCTCTGTGCCACACACTGGCTCCCAGGGACATTATTTTTTAACAGGAAAATATGATTTGTGATTCCTTCATTTGAAATCCCTAGAAAATGCCTCATGACTTCCAGGATAATGTGCAGAAGCCTTCCTGTGATTTGAAGGGCCCTGAAGGATCTGGTGCCTGTCCTTCTCTGCATCTGGGCCCCTCCCTTTTCTTCCAACCAGTCATTCACTGAGGGCCTCAGTGAAGTGGCCAAGAGTCCAGGTAGTCAAGTCAGAGGCTCATGAAGACACACACACACACACAATTACCTAAGCTTTTCTCCTTTTTCTCTCCTTTCCACAAACATTTCTATCCAATCCATCCATCAAGAGGCTCTGTCCTGTCAACTCTGCCTGAAAGTCAAATCCAAAAGACATCTGCTTCCCTCAGTCTGCACTGCCTCCACTCCTGGCCAGGGCACAATCCTCTCACTCTGTTATCACAGTGAAGACTATTACAAGTTTCCTGGAAAAGAAGTGCTCTGCAATTGTGGTAAATCCTCATGTTCCCAAATACGTCTCACAAGGGGTTTTATTGAACTAGTATTACCACCATTCATTCAGTGCTTTATGAACTCTAGGCATTGATAATACATCCAGGAAAGAATCTCTGCTGTTTTTGAGCTTAAGGTCCAGTGAGGAAGACTAAGTGCAAAATAAAGTCACATGTCCCAAATATCAGATGATAAGTGTTGCTAAAGTAGGGCAAGAGGATGATTGTGGAAGGGAACAAATGAAAAAGAAAAGGGCAATCTTTCTTTAAGATTTATTTTTTATTTGAAACGTAGATTTACAGAGAGAAGGAGAGACCAGATAGACACTTTCCTTCCGCTGATTACTGCATGCGTGGCTGCAACAGTCAAAGCTGAACCATTCCAAAGCCAGGAGCTTCTTTCCCTGAAGTGGGGCATCCAGGACACAAACTGGTGCCCATATGGGATGCCAACACTACAGGTGGAAGATTAGCTTGCAAGGACATGGCACCAACCATGCAAAAAGCAGGCTGTGTTATACAGGAGCACATAATCCATCCATTGTGTTTTATAGGAAGGCAAGGCACATTGGCACATATGTCTTAGAATAATAATGTCCTAGAAATCCAAGAAGCTTTGTTCAAGAAATACTACCTGGAGGACATGTAGCTACCTCAAGCAACTCCTCTCTCCAGCTGAAGCTCACACTCTACCTTGACCCTTGCCCATGTTTTTCTCACCATTCCACTCCTCCAGGACACACAATCATGCACTTCCTCACTCCTGCAACATCCAAATATTTTCCATCTTATTGCAAATATTATGTGGCTTCATTTACCCACAATGCTCTCTTCCTCTTCTTTGCGTGACAGATTGGTTTTTGTTATCCTCATCTCCTTCCTGGTTAACATAAAGCCTTGCCTGGAGCTCTTAAAGTGAGTGGCAACTTGAACCCCTCTATCTTTCTCATGGCTCAGCAAATCCTTGACATCCCATAGTTACACATACTCCATTATTTTTCTAAGCTGAAAGCTGAGCCTTCCCAGAAAGCCATCCAAACCTACAGGTTGTCATGTTCCATTTGAATACCAAATGTTATCTTAAGGTCTCTGGACTCATGACACTCCAAGTCAACCTTTGAGAAAGCCCTGTTTGAGATATGGAAAGCTCAGTTGTTCTGCTCCTCGCCCTCTATGAATGCCAAGAGTGAAGTGCTGGCCAAAACCAGCACATCTGAAGTTCTGGACCTTTCCTCTGATTCATGGGTTACTACAAAGGAGCATCTGAAAGCAATCAAGGTCTTTCCTCAGGCAAATAAGACAAAAGCCAATAAAGGCCTGGTCCATGCCAGAAGAGCAGTTGGGAGACTATAGAAGGGCAAGACAGAAAGTTGATCCCCTGTGAAGATTTCTGGGAGCTTGTTAGGACCCAGTTTACCCAAATTTGGGGAGGTAGTTGAGAAACGAAGGGCTCTTTCATATGGAAAACATTAAGATTATTAAGCAGGAAGTTCATAGTGGGGAGGATATTAAAACACACACACTTGTGCTAATTTGGAAAGTCAGTTGGGGAAATGTGCAGGAATGGGGCTGATTTTTCATATGGAGAGCTAAGGGTATATTTTTCAATTGATAGTTCCTAAGAGTATCATGCAGACTGCCCATCTAACAGCAGCCTAAATCCTAAATGCACCAATACCTTTGTGGCTAGGCATTGATATTTTAAAGTCCACTGGAACTTCTACATTTCTGACATTAGAACATTCCCATTGTTCGGGGCTTCAAGCTTCTGGTCTGACTGAACCAGTAAGGACCTTTGTAGTGTAGTGGTCTGTGTGTACATGCATGAAAGGAGTGACCATATTCCTTGGCTTGTTGAAATAAATTTGCTTTGTACGCACTATGATGATCACTGCAGAAGCATACCTCATAGAAATTCAAGCCAAAGAAGATGAAGCAGGCTATGTGAAAAACTCATTGTAGCTGTGTGGGTTCTTCTCCCTGGCATGTGTCCGTGTCAACTTTGTTGGCCTGCCATGATTTTCACCAATCTATTTTCTATAGCAACATCAGCCAGGACAGTGAACGTTTCCAATTCAGTGAGGTAATAACTACAGAGCCAAGCAACATGTATCACATAAGATTTCTTCTTTCCGGGAGCAGTCCTCCCCAGGGTATCCATGTCTTAGACTAGTGGACTGTGTAAGCCTGAAAGAAGCCAGGGGCACAAATCTTGACAACTGATGATCAACCAACTAAAGGCATAACATTTGAAGAAACTGAACTGGATCTTCTAAAAACATATTATAACGAATCTTCAATCTAGGTCTGGCTTCATACTGAATTAATCTGTTCCGCCTGGTTTCAAAGCTCTCATATTCTCTTCAGTTAACCAGTCTCATTTACCAATGTCCTCAAGAGCTTAACAATGATTGGACACGGGGCCATCATTGTGGCACAGTGGTTTAGGGCACAATCTGAATGTCAGTATCCCATATGGGAGCCAGATGAAGTCCCAAACTGCTTCAACTCAGTTTCCTGATGATGCCCATAATGCACCTGGAAAAAAGTGAAGGATGACCTATGTACATGAGAACCTTCCACCCATGTGAGAGAGCCAGATGCAATTCTTGTCTCCTGGCTTCAGCCTGGCCAAGCGCTTGCCATAGCACCATTTGGGGAATAGATCAGAAGATAGAGAAATGGAGGATCTCTCTCTCTCTCTCTCTCTCTCTCTCTCCTATAAATAGATAAATCTTGAAGAGAAACAGATTTTCAAAATTGCAATATCTGTATTAGTGAAATCTAGCTGCATTGTCATTTATACTGCATTGAAAATATAATACAAGGGAACTATATAATGGCATAATAGACTAATCCTCTGCCTGTGTTGCCAGCATTACATATGGGTGCTGGTTCAAGTCCTGATTGCCCCAGTTCCCATCCAGTTATCTGCTTATGAGCTGGGCATGGCTCAAGTCCTTGGACCCCTGCACCCACATGAGAGAACCAGAAAGAAGCTCCAGGCTTCTGATTTCAGATTGGCTCAACTCCAGTCATTGTGGTCATTTGGGGAGTGAGCCAGCAGATGGAAAATCCATCTTTCTGTCTCTCTTTCTTTCTGTAAATGTACGTTTCAGATAAAAATTAATCATTAAAAAAGAAAATGTGGGAGCCAACACAAAGGTTCAATTGGCTAATTTTCCCCTCGTAAGCATCAGTATCTCATATGGACACTGTTTGTGTCCTGGCTGCTCCACTTCCCATCCAGCTCCCTGCTTGTGGCCTGGGAAAGCAGTCAAGAACAGCCCAAAGCCTTGGGACCCTGCACCCACGTGAGAGATCCAGAAGAAGCTCCTAGCTTTGGATCGGTTCAGCTCTGCCTGTTGTGACCATTTAAGGAGTGAACCAGCAGATGGAAGATCTTTCTTTCTCTGTCTCCTTCTCTCTGTAAATATACCTTTTCAATAAAGGTAAATAAATTTTAAAAGAAAATGTAATGCAAGGAAAACATAGCAGACATGTATTTGAAATGCTGAAATTGCAATATATTAATCAGACAGTGGTGGATATTTGTCTTTGATGCAATATTAGCACATCAGCAAGAGAAATTTTTGAAACCTTAGTGACAGTGAAGATCTGAAGACAGATCAAAGAGTTTTGTACTCCGATATACTAGCATTTTTGGTCTTTCTTGTAGCTTGAATGACTATTTCAACAGTCACAAGTTTGTAACATCACACATTGGTCACTTGGAAAACATTGATGCCCTGAGTTACATCAGTTTTCTAAATGATACCTTTCACTCTCCCATACTTCAAATCCCTGTTTGTTAATATCACCACTGAGCTGATGGCAAAAGTCTGTAAGTATCGTAGAGCTGTTAGGCTCACAGCAGTAAAGCCAAGTTTTCCAAAATTCTGATTTTAGCTTGAGCGCTCAAGTTTCATCACTGGAAGCAAATTATTGTCAGTTGTTTTCCTTGAAGTGGCAGGCTCACTTTATTCATTTTTGAGAAAATATCAAATTTTCAAGTCTAAAGCACTGCAGTTTGTCTTTTATTCTTGCAAGTCAAAATGAATCTGCATTAAAAAAATCAGCCAGTCAGCTCAGAACTCAATCACACAAGTGCTTTTCTTTGAGTCAAATATCATGCTACATTTTATAACAAATGTTTTATATAGACCTCCTACTTTTCTTACACAGAATATTTAAAAGACATTTACTGAAGGTCTGAGATTTAACAAAAGTAGTAACTGCTTTTCTAACTTTATCAAAGGTATTCTCAAGTGAAGTTGGATTTTTGTTTTGTTTTGTCTTGTTTTTAAAACTGTAGCAGTAAAAAACTGCAAAGACTACTAGTACAATGTCACTGACTTGATTTTTGCTTAGGTATGAGAAGTTTTACCTACCATGGCTTCTGCATCGTCAGTTCAGATGCCAACTCAGAGAAAGGGGCAAGTAACTAGATCGTTTTAATTCCAAGCATTCCCCCGAAGAGTCTTGGGATGCCAGTGAGTGTGTGGATTACAGATCAAGTCTGTTCTACTTCATTTTCATGCCACTCCCCTTAAATGGGTGAGTAGGCTAACTCTGGGACTTGCGTAATTTGTCTCTACACATACAGCAGCTCTGGTTGATAGGGTGCTGCTTATTATTCTGTTTGTCTCCTGGCACAGTATCTGTTAGATGATAGGCTCTTACTTCATGAATGAATAAATGAATTGCTTGAGGGTGGCGTTCAAAATAGAGTAATGTGAAATAGTCACAAAGAGATGGCCACTCTGCTTTCCAGTCTGTTTTCCACCTCTCCAGTTTCTGTATATTTAAGAGTAAATTATGCCTCTCAAGAAAGAATGGTGCTTTTAGATACTGAGTAAAAGCTAAATTTACAGTCTCCTTTGCAAGGAGTGTTTGCAAAGGTCCTAAAATTGCTCACTAAATGGGATCTTGGTGGAAAAAGATAAAAATTCCATTCCTTTTCTTACAAGTCCCATTTTATTTTTCATTCTATGATACTGATTAGGCTGGCCTAATGACTTCTATTGACAAAGGAGATGGCATCAGTAGGCCCCTCGGGGAGAGAAAGCTGTGCTGAAAGGACAGGTTGGAATGAACAACAATGAGGCACAGAAAATAGCTCTTCTGATCTCCTCTTATACATGAGAGGCACATTTAAAAACAAATGCCACATTTGAAAGGAGGCTTACAGAGATTGTGGAAGAAGCAGGATCTGTGTGCTAGAAGGATGATAGTCAATAGGGAAGTGCACTCTCTTCTGGGCTGCATGCGGCTGGCGGCAGCAATTGGCATGAGGGAGACCTTTCACTTGCGCCACTGGACAGTGTGTGATCAATAGCAGAAGCTCCACTGGATGGATGGAGGGCTGGATGTTGAGAACCACAGGGATGCAAAACAATTTTTTTTCTCCTAAGATCCACTTGAATATTTAGAATATCACTTACAGGCTCACAAAATTTTCACTTAAAAGTTAGCCTGCTGTAGATATATTGAATTTCAACTACCTCCTGCAGTTGCCTTGACAGGGCCAAAGCAAATGATTTTTGTGGACCTTATGCATTCTACCAGCCAGACATTCCACACTCTTGAAAGAGCACATGTTCTCAGAGCATCCAGCCACTGCTCTTTATAAACATTCTCCTTACTTTCCTGGGGTCTTGTTTCCACAGTATGAAATGTTCTTCTTTATGTATAGTCTAACTTGGCTTAGCATTTCTGGCCTGTGCCTGCCACGTACCCTCATACATGAACACTGCTTCTAACTTATCATGGTCCTGACACTATTTGACATGGAAAAATTGGCCTTACATGAGAACATGAAGGCAATTTATTCTCCTTATTCTATAATACAGAATTATGTTGAAAAGTGGCTGCTCAGATGGTTAGAGGTGTCCCATCAGCTATGCAGGCAAGTCTCTTTGTGGGATTTTTTCACAGAAATAATATAATAGGTTGGGCCCAGTTTTGTGATACAGTGGATTAAGCCATCACTTGTGATGTCAACATCAAACATCAGGGTGATGAGTTGAAACCTCACTATGTCACTTCTGATCCAGATCCGGCTAATGCTCCTGTGAAGACATGGATGATGATTCAAGTACTTGGAGCCTACCACCCATGTTAGAGGTTGGCATACAGTTTCTGCTTGCTGACTTCTACGTAACCCAGACCAGGCTCTTGAGACTATTAGTGAAGTAGCAATGGAAGAATTCTCGACCTCCAATGTCTCTCATTGTCTATCATTGTTGTTCTGCCTTTGCAATGGATCCTTTAAAATGTTTAAGTAATGTAATGAGAACATGCTTTACCAGATTCAGGAGTCCATATGAGGTAAAGTGATTTGCTGGTAAAGATCTGGCACAGAATGGATAATAAAGGTATTTAAATGTTTGCTTATTATGCCCATTAACAGACATGACATTTCCTCATAGTCTGGGCTGCTTGTGTTCATGACCAGGACAGCAAACCATGTCTTCAGGTTCCTTATTGTTCAATGCACCATGAATGACTGGTTTGATATCTCTACCAAGAGGAAAGGGAAGCATCTTCGTCAGTGCTCACAATGCCATGGCTCTGCAGCACTGATTTGTATTGGTACACTGCAGATGTCTCTGTTTTTGCCAATTCCTGATGCCATCAATTTTATGCTGGTTACATCATCAATTATGATGTTGCCATTACTCACCAGGCTGCCTGCGGACACTGGTTTACAATGAACTCTCTCAGATGTTGTCACTGTGCTTTGCTGGTGATGACCACAAATGCATAACTTTCCCACAGTTTCCAAAAAATGCGAATGATAGGTCCTTTTTTGGTTACGTTCAAATTAATGATTGGGGCTTATAGCATAAATGTAAACAACACATCTTCTATGCCTTATTATATTGAACTCCCTGCACCCCTTAGAATTGAGTATCTTTACATGTTGATGGTACCTCTGTATTTCACAGGTGATATGAGCAAAGAGCACATCAATGGAACAAGAAGAGTGATGTCTTGTGAGTCACTAATGTGAGGAATGACTACCACATTATCATATCACGCAAACAAAGATAGGGACATTTAGCAAAGGGCTCATTGTAGAAGAGAGGCAACAATACCAGAAACTCTCAGAAGGAGATGCTCTCAAGAACAAGTTCTTCAATCAATCTGTCCTAGATACACATTGTAAACTCCAAAAGATAGTAGCAGAAGCTAACAGAATCCTTCACGACTTGGTATGTAGAGCCACAAATGTTTATTATAATTAAGAGCAGGTGGTAGATTTAAAAAAAAAAAAGAGCAGGTGTTGTGAGAGATGATGTCAAGCTTTGCAAGACACGCCTATGAGAGGCCAAAGAGAGGAAGGAAAAGAATCACTCTGTTTCCATTGTCAGAAACTGGGGCATTTCAAAAGGGAATGTCCCCAGTGGAGATCCTCAGCCCTGGAACTGCACCCTATATGTAAAGAGGGCAACTAGAAGAAATCATTGTTCCCAGACCCTTAGGAACAAGAACAAATGACTTACTGGTGACAGCCCTAAGCTCATACCTAAAGACCCACCTTACTCAAGGAGCCCCACTTGACACCTACAGTGGCAGGCTGACTGTAAACTAGCTATTCAATATGGGAGCCAATTTTTCTGCTACTTCCTTTTTCCTGGACCCAGGTCTCATAATAAGGTAGCCATCCATGTCTCTAGACAGAGAAAATCAGACCCTTTTTGCATCGGAAAATCCATTGACTAGGATTGGAGAGCCCACCTGGAGTCCTGTCAAGGATCTATAGCCAACTCCCACGTGTTTGGAAAGGTCCTTTGTGGAGGTTCTAAAAAACCAATCTCTTGATGGAGGTGGTGGGGAGATGATTTAAAATCTAGATGGTTTGCTAGTCTGCCTCCCACCCAAGATTGCAATTTTGGGTTTCTGTCTCGCTCTTAACTTCCAAGCAGAACATGGCTACTGGGTACCCAGGAAAAAGCATAACTGATCTATTAGGAAATAAACTATCTGTGACTCATCCTCACTTAGGGAGCAGAAAGTGGATCGCAGAGAGAATACCACCATGCAGCAGATTCCTGTTACTACAGCCTTAATACAGCTCCAATCAACAGGTTATAGATCCCTAGGTAAAGGGATCACTGTACTAAGGTTGTCAAATCCAGTTCTTCAAAGCAGACAGGCAACAGGCAGTGAGACATTTATGCCATGCTCTAAAAGTGTTCTGTTTTATTTTGTTTTGTTTTGTTGGTGGTGGGGCAGGGGGTGGTTAGTCAGTTAAACTGGATAGCTGCAAATCCATGTTCACCATTTCTTGGATACAGCCAGACAACTATAGAATTGCACTAAACAAGGCTAGATATTTTTTTTTTACCTAACATCTGCTCATGGAAATTCTGCTTATTGTCCCTTCTTGGCCCTAAAGCTTTCTATATACTGTTGGTGTTTTGATTTGGACCTTGTGTCTTTAATGCTCTTGGCCATTTTGTCTCTAATGCAGTATGAGTGGTCCAGCTCCAGCTGGTCATGAGACAGGGCTTCCAGCCCATCACTTCACATGATGTAGCCAGTCCTCTGGACCAGGCAAAACAATGTTTTCATAGTCCACCTTCAAATACCATAGGACAGACAGCACGAGAAAAATGTCCATAAGGATCCCCATGCCCATATATCTGCTTTGAAGAAAATGAAGAAGATAGACCTTCATCTGTAGTACTTCCATACAGCTACGGGTTAGTTCCCTTGAGAAGGACACGTTAAGGTAGTTAGGTAGACATGAGCCTGTGTCTGATGGGCTGAATAAAACTGGGAATTTCTGTGTGATGGAATAAGGAATCAAAATTCAAAAGCAACGGATAATTCACATATCGAAAGTCTTGCTGTTAGAACCTCGGAGCATGCCCTACATCCGGGACCTGGGGAGGGTGGGAAATTAGGTGGGCCTTCTCCCTTAATACCCCCCTTTAAACATGAAGGAAACAATAGTCTTACCCACTTTCCTATAGCCCTTGAACCTTTTTACCCTAATTAACTATGTAAAGATTGTAAAAAAATATAATAATAATAAAAAAAGTCTTGCTGTTGTTCAATAACTTGGTTGGATATGTCCCAGCCATTTCCTTGGGTGCAGTTTAGGGAAATAACTGCCCTTCACTAAGGAAACTATTATGAAGATTTCACACCCAGAAAGCTCTCCACCCAGGAACATTCCATAAAGGATATAGTGGAGGAAAACGAAGGCCCACACTCAACATACATATATACTCCAGTCTGAATACAGACTGGTCTCTCAGGTCTTCACCACATGTCTGTCTGGTCTCTCAGGTCTAGTCTCCACATTACTTTATTTCATTAATCTACTCTAGCATACTTACCACTTAAAAGATCTGTTGGAACAAGGAGGAAGATTAGTTTCCCTATGGTTACTTGACAAGTGGCACAGAAAACACAAAATGGGTGGTAACCTGTGTGTCAGTGCCAGAGGGACATACCAGATACAGGACTCCTGCCCCGACCATTCCCCTTTGATTCTATGCAGTTATCCCACAGATGGATTTGAATCAAATATACAAGTGAAATTGTAATGGTGGGGGCAGCCCAGTCTTGCACAATGTAACTGAAAGAAGACCACTAAAGCAAATTGTGGATATGAGTATGACATTTAGTTAGCTCCACAGTCAGGAGTGAGAGTACCATTGGGAGTTAGCAAGAAACTACCCAAAAAGGGGACGTGGACCCTGAGTGTTTTTGTCTTGGCTCTGGACATAAGGTTCAGCTGTTACTGACAACTTGGCCAATATCTAGTACTGGACAGGTATTTAGTAAGCTTTGGGGAATGCTTTTATGGTGATTATAATCCACAAAAGGCCTAATATAAGTTTGGATCCACAAGCCTGAGTGACAATATCGGCCCTCTGTAACTACAGGGATTAGATAAGATCTTAGAAATCGCCAGATGACATTTCAAGATAGGAAACTCTCTGAGAAAGACAGACTGTGACAGAGAGACATTTGTTTGGCTCTGAGGTTGATAATACAGCCACAGACTTTATTCCCACACCTTTCCTGCATCTCGGTAGCCATGCTAAAAACAAAATAGTATTTCTGGACTTAAGATGGCACTGAGAAAAGTAGCACACAAGGGGAAATGTCCACAGGGTTCTGCAGGGCATTGGTTTTAAGAATCATCAGAAGTGCTTGGGTTCAGCAGATTGCCTAAGGCTAAAGTCCTCACCTTGCCTGTTCCAGGATCCCCTATGGGCACTGATTCGTGTCCTGGCACCTGCACTTCCCATCCAGCTCCCTGCTTGTGGCCTGGGAAAGCAGTAGAGGATGGCCCAAGACCTTGGGGCCCTGCACTCGTTTGGGAGACCTGAAGTGGCCTGGCTCTTGGCTTCAGATCGAGTCAGCTCCAGTTGTTGCGGCCACTTTGGGGAATGAACCAGTGGACAAATCTTTCTCTTTGTCCGTCTTTCTCTCTATAAATCTGCCTTTCAAATAAAAATAAATACATTTTCTAAAAGCATTTAGGAATATCTGAGGGCTAATGGGACATGGAAACATACTACTAGGTGGGGGGGAAAGTTATGACTTGCTTAGTAAAATGAAGAACTGGGTTAGGAACTCCCTTACTGTGAAAGGAAGTTGCAATCAGATGTGTTTGTCTGCACTGGGAACTATAGCTTACAAAACTTGCCCTATATTTAGTCATATGGCAGGAAACAGAATAAACTGCTCCTCTAGATCTTGGACTAAACAGCTGAAGTGTCTATGGTTGAATTTGTGGTATTCACAGAATCGTTGAAGGGAAGGAAACTGTGTGTTAGACTTGGAAGTATGGGATGTGGGAGGAAGGTGAATCCAAAAATTGCTACCCAGGGACCATCAAATAAGTGTGTTCATGGTTACAGACAAGATAAAGAAAGGATCGACTCATAAAATGAACCGCAAATTATAAAACAAAAGTATAAATAAGTGAAACAATTCCAACTAAAATACCATAACACAGAGAGATTGAAATTAAAAACCTATAAATGTAAAAATCCATACACAAGAATCAGAAAGAAAATAAGTACATTGGATGATAATACCAAAAACTTCATCTAAAAATCAGGACAGAGATTAAAGGATGTCACAGTGCATGAAGAGAATCAAATATCTGTTTAAAAGTATATGCAAAAAGTTAAGAAAAACAGCTAAGAAACAAAGATTGGCATTGGAAAATGAAGGTACTTGAAGATAATTATGTCATACAGTAGTATCATTTCTTCAAGAAGGGTTTTGATTTTCTATTTCATTTCTGCAGCAACACATTGATCATTCCATAGCATGTTATTTAACATCATGGCATTGCAAATTTCTATTTGTCTTCTTGCTGTTGATTTTGTTTTGTGGAATTTCATTTAAGGGGATGTACAGGAACTGTGTAATGGAGACTATTATATCCAGATGTGAGGATACAATGCGATATGCATCTCTACTTCCTGATCAAAGATGGACTCCCAATGAAACTGTTAACTTTATCTTGACAATAGGATGCTGGACTCTCTGCTATTGTTGATGCCCACAATCTTGGGACTCAAACAGCAGAATGGTGGACTTATGACTGTTTATGAAAGAAGTTACTATTGTAAAAATAGAGGAGAAATCAGTTGGGGTAGGGGATTTGTGGAGAGGGTAAAGGAAATTCCAGATCCTATGGATCTATATCATAAATTATTTTCATTTGAGGGGATGTATAGTAACTATGTAATGGAGACGATCATATTCAGATGTGAAGATTCAATGCAGTGTGCATCTCTACTTCTAGATTAAGGTTGGACTCCCGATGAGACTGTTAACTATATCTTCGACAATAGGATGCTGGACTCTCTGCCATTGTCCATGCCTGCACTGATGGACATATGACTGTCTATGAAGAATTATACTACAGTGATAATATAGGGGAACTCAGCGGGGTGGGTGGGGACTTGGGGAGTGGGAAAGGGAAATCCCAGGGCCTATGGAACTGTATAATAAAATAATAATAATAATCAAAAAAGAAGTAAAAAAATTTTCTATAGACTATGAAGGCTTCTTTTGGTTTCATTTTGTTTTGCTGTTGGCTACTAACTGCTTTGATGAATGGCAGTTCTCCAGCTTCATTTTTGTGTGAGCAGTAAATGCTCAAAAGATAAAGAAGTACGAAAAAAGGGAAAAGCCAATGATTTGAATATTTAATTTTAGCAGATTTAAGATAACAAACATGAGTACCAATAAATATGGTGAATGTACATAGAACTCGTGGTTAAATTTCAAATGAAACATCTTCTGCACAAAATGATTATTTGAATCACTGAGCGAGTACTAATTGTATTTATTCTAGACATTTCCAGGATTCTATTGAGGGTTAAAATAAAATCACGAATATTAACTGTATGTTTATACTCTGGCATCATTTAAAGAGGCAGCAAATAGCCAGTTGACAACAACAGAGTATACATATATTTTTATAGATTTGTTTATTTTTATTGCAAAGTCAGATATACAGAGAGGAGGAGAGACAGAAAGAAAGATCTTCGTCTGAAGCCAGGAGCCAGGAACCTCCTCCAGGTCTCCTACATGCATGCAGGGTCTCAACGCTTTGGGCTGTCCTCAACTACTTTCCCAGGCCAAAAGCAGGGAGCTGGATGGGAAGTGGAGCTGCCGGGATTGGAACTGGTGTCCATATGGGATCCCTGTGCATTCAAGGCGAGGACTTTTACCACTAGGCCACCAAGCCAGGCCCCAGAGTATATTTTTAATAAGCCTTCTTCTAAGGCTCCTTAGGGAGGAAAATGAGAAAAAAATGAAAACATTAAAGTAGGGGAAATCAGTTGGGGTAGAGGGCTTTGGGGAGGTAAATGCAAGAGTCTATGGAATTGTATCATAAAATCATAAGATGAAAGAAAGAAGGAAGGAAGGAAGGAAAGAAAGAAAGGAAGGAAGGAAGGAAAAAGGAAAGAAAGAAAGAAAGAAATTAAGGAAGGAAAGAAAGAAGAAATAATGGTGCTAAAGATGATACTACACATGTCTTGAGTTACAGGACACGGAAGAAAAGAAATTTTGGAAGTACTAATGGCTATGATTTTTTCAGAACTATATAAGGACATAAAGGAATGATAAATAAACTTCACAAAGATTGTTTTACATCTTAAAGAAAAGAATTAAATCTCTAGAAAATTGAAAACTAGATGTCAAAAGAGAATATTCTCACATTCTTGGGGTATGTGAAGATGTTCTAAATAGAAGGAAAAACTCAGTTGCTATAAATGGAAAGATTGCAATTTGGACCACATTACAATTACAAAATGTGAAAAATGAAGTAGAAAACATATTTGCAATAAATGTGATAATGAACTTTTATTAAGAATATTTAATTTTTTGAGTATATTTGGACTCCATGGTATTTTTAAATGATATGTGTGTTTCATAAAAGTATAAAGAGAATTCAAACCTCCACAAAAACAAAAAGAAACAGATGATCAAAAGAATACTGCAAAATAGACTTAAACAATTTTCAGAAATCACTGATGACCAAAAAAAAAAAAAAAAAAAAAAAAAAAAGCAAAACAGTATTTCTATTATGGGTTTTTCTCTGCACCAGAGAAAATGGAAATAAAATTAAGAAGTTAACTATGAAATATAGTGTTTGAGCTGGGAGCATTAGTACAAACTGATAATATATTTGGATCCTGATTTGAATAAATTCAGTAAAAGAAATTATGACAACTTGAAAAATAAATTTGTACAATGAGTGAATATTTAATGGCATTCAGGATTTTTGTCATTTTAATGTTGTGAAATATTCTATGATAAAAGTGTTTCAATGCATATTTAAAATTCCAAGTAGGATAATAAAACTAAATCCTCATCATTCACTCCTAGACATAGCGTAATAAACCTCATGTTCTAATGTGAAAGAATCAAAGAAAATCTTAAACACTGCTGTAAAAAAAAAATGTTACTGTCTACCTATTGCTGGCTAACAAATTCCTGCAAGCTTAGAGTCTTAAAACAATAAACATTTATTATTTCACAGTTATGAAATTCGAGTGCAGCTTAGCTGGCTGCATTTTAGGGTCATTTACAAGATTGAAGTCAAGGTGTCAACTGAGACAGCAGTAGCATCTGAGGGCTCAACTGGGAGATGTTGTTTTTTGCTCAAAATGGACTGAGGGCTTCAGTTCTTTTAACTGTTAGTTGAATGTTTCCTTCAGCTGCTTTCTATGTACAATTCGCCATGATTTCCATAAGGAAACGCTCAACGTGGTGCCTGACTTTTTCAGAGCAACTAAGAGGAAGAACAGTGTGTCCAAGATTTTCTGTAACTTAATTGGGGACAGGACATCTCATCACATTTTTCCATATTCTATTCATTAAAAGGAACAGGTCTAACCGACATGCGTAGACAGGGCACCACACAGGAGCAATGAATTAAGATTGGTAGGAGCCACTAATTATACGGTTTTGTTACCACAAGTCAATTACCTAAGAGAAGTACAATTAAACTTGTTACAGATTTTCATTAATAACAATTAATCCTAAAAGATAATAGGAGCATATCTTCAAAAGCTAAAGGAAAATGGTCAGTTACCTAGAATTTTATTCCATCATTCCAAGGTAATCAGGTAAAAAAATAAAAGAGCTATTCCTTCAAAAGTCAATGTTTCTAAATAGAATATTAACTTTTTTCAAACTTTATCTCAGCAGTAAGCTAAATAATTCAATACACATAGAATTCTATATTCAGAGAAATTTGGGGAAGGAGGTAAGTGCTTGGCTTAGCGGTTAAGGCAGCAGCACCCCACATAGCCCAGGCATCCTAGCTCTCACTTCTGACTTCAGCTTTCTGCCAAATCAGACCTTGGGAGACAGAAGTGATGAAGTGATGGTTCAACCAATAGGTTCTTGCCACTCATGTAGGAAATCTAAATTTAGTTCCCAAATCTCAAATTTGGTCTTGACCCAGCCCTTGGTCCTTTGAAACGTGAACTAGTGAATGGAATACTTGTTTTCTTAAGTATGTGCTACAATGACATACACTTTTATAATAAAAAAATAATCTCTTCAAAGATGAATGACAAGGGGCTTGGAGCGTAGCATAGTGGTTAAAGTCCTCAGCTTGCACACTCCGGGATATCATGTGGGCAGCATTTCATATCCCAGATGCTCTGCTTCCCATCCAGCTCCTTGTCTATGACCTGGGAAAGCAGCTAAGGATGTTGCAAAGCCTTAGGACCCTGTGGGAAACTTGGAGGAGGCTCCTGGCTCCTGGCTTCATATCAGCTTAGCTCCAACCACTGCAACCACTTAGGGAGTAGGCCAACAGATGAAGGATCTTTCTCTCTGTATCTCATTCTCTCTCTGTATCTGACTTTCCAGTGAAAATAAATAAATCTTTTTTTAAAAAAAAATGAATAACAAGTAAATTTTAAAAACCACTTTTTGATTTTCCTAGAACCTGAGGGCTTTTTCCTAGGCGTGTTGGGGATTGAAGAGTTGCACAATGTACCGGCAAATATTATAAACCAGTGTCATTGCATTTGTCCTTCAACATCAGTTTAGAATTGCTGTTGTGGGCCCAGGAGCAAGCCTTGTGGGGGGTACTGTGGGAGCTCCCCTGCTAGGCCACTACTCCCACTGGTGAGTCTGAGAGCTGGGATCTGGGGATGACCAGGCTGCAACAGACCCTGGGCAGGGCTACCACAACTGTCAACCTGCACATGAGCTGGGTTTGGGGGAGGGCTGGGCCAGGCCACTCCATCCGGTGGCACATACAAGAGCCAGGATAAGTGCTGACTGGCCGGGCTTTGCCACAGCATTCACTAGTAAGTGCCAGGACTGGATCATAGTACTCCCTGGACTGGGACTGGGTATAGTAGCGAAACCGTGGGCATTCCTTTGCTGGGCTGTAGCTCTCACTGCTGTACATGAGAGTCAGGGCTGGAGGCAAGCCAGACTGGACAAGGTGACAGCATCTATCGGCATGTGTATGGACTGGTACATGTGTTGGGACCAGGCCTCCTTGATTGGTTATGCCTATGGAGTAGGTGGCATGCCCAGGTGCATATGGGGGACATGAAGGCTAACTCATTTGGGCCTACAGAGGATATCAAGTGCTATGTAAGAAAATGCAGAGTAGAGCAAATTGGACAACTATGCTGGTTGAAATTTAACAGCAAGTGTCTGGGTGAGTGGATGCACTGGGGTGGACTTTGACAGCCAATGGACCTTGGAAGGATTTTTTTCAAACTAGGAACAGGGAAACAAACAGCATCTCAGAACTCTCAAAACTAAGCAGTACTCTCAAACGTTCTTCTCCACATTGGGTTTCCACAATGACATCAAGTGGACATCCCCCTGCCCGGGTACCGATGTAGTTTGGCAGTGGGGAGCAGCACCTTCCCCCTTGCTCACTACCCCCATACAAAAGAAAAGCAAAGAAAATGAAAATTGGAAGCATTTGGTCCACCTACCTTCTCCCATACTGGAACCTACCCTACCTTTTTCAATGGTCCTCATGGGCCTGCATTCTTGTCCATTATGTGAATAACATCAAAAATAAAACTGAAAAAAAAAAAAGAAAAAGAAAAAGAATTGCTCCTGTGGGAGTCATTAGTGGTGTTCACCCAAAATTTCTGACTCCCCATATTCTAGAGCATATGCTAGAATTATACGTCATGTATCTTTGGAATTAGTTTAGTCAAGTGACATTTGCCCATGAAATAGAAATAACAGTTATAGTGTTATAATACCCTGCATTGTCTTCCATTTGTCAAAGCTATCATGAGATTAGACTCTCACGATAGATCTTTCATGGAGCTGGATCTCTGAGTAGCTGTTAGGGCAGAACCCTTCTGCTGACCCATATTGGACACATACTAGTAACATGAAGCACACCTCTATTAGGCCATGTCGTTCAAATTGGGAACTGTTGGTTACCACAGCAGAGTCTGGTCTATCATCACTGTTACACTTCCCGTAGGCAGCTCTGAGAGAAGCACACCAAAAACTAGCTGTGTGTTTCTCTCAGCCTTGTCACGGAGCAGCTTTGGAACTATTCATCCTGCCCAGTTTACAACAGACTGATAGAGAGCCCTCACTGGACAGCAACCTCCAGAGAAAACTATACAAGATGACATTTTGGTAATACACTGAGCCTGAGGTTTTGAAATCCTTTTTAGGTATTTCTCCCAAGAAAACCATCTTGTCATTAATTAAAAACAAGTTATCCACACCTTCCCCACAATTTGTGGCTCAAAAGGCAGCATCCTGCTAAACAAATTAGCAGGTATAGTGTCTGAAAATTGTCAAATTGACTTACAGTAGGAAAGATGTAGAATATGGTATGTGGCAATAACAATAACAGCAGCAACAACACATTGCAAAGATGAGGGTGCACAATTCAATCAGCCAATTCTTTATGGAAGTGCAAAGGCATGCTGGTAGGAGTCCGGGGGCTTATAGATTGATGTGCCCAGTGTCAAAAAGAGCAATTTTTGAAATATTAAAAAGAGCATTGGTTTAGGAACCAGAAAGATCAGGTAGTCCATTGATCCACTGTATAAACTGGGTAAGTCCCTTGGCTACTCTGTGTCCCCATCTGCTAGACAATTGGACTGGGTTCTGGTTTTAACATTAAAGTTCATTCTGAGATCAGGCAGGCGACACAACTACATTATGTGTCTCAGCCGAGTCTACTACAATAAGGAACGATAAGGCCTGAAGTCAGTACATGCCTGCTTACATAAAATCCAATTTGGAAGTGTTATAAAAGACAGGAAAGGCTTATGTGAGTCCCATTTGACTAGAGTATTTCCAATCTGTGATTGACCCCTCGATTGTCTGGACAAGTAGGTCCAGGTGATATTATTACTAGTTTCTCATTGTATCTTGACAAATCGAAGAACACAATGAACCCAGAATACCACCCCAATATCTTTGAGTGATTGGCATAAAATCAGCTAATAATTTCACCTTTGGCTTTTAACACTTGATGCTTAGATTCGTTCCAGCAGCCAGGGTTTCAGAAGGATCTGTTGCTATTATTTACTCATGAAATGACTCCAGTACCCGCAGAGACAAAAACATCTCAGGATTGCTGTGCATTAAAAAGCTTCCTTTCTCTCTGCACAAATGACTAATTGCCTTGTAATCCCAGAGGCAGTGAGAGGCAGAAAGGAGACAGAGAATAAAAGAAAATTGCTTTAAATGGGCTAAATATACCTATGAAGGAAAAAAGCAAATTTTCCTACAAGGCAAGTGCATCAATTAAACCTTCCATGGGAAGATCTTACTTGTGCTCTCAACATTAGTCTGGAATATATATTATGGAACTCTATTTGCTCCTCTAATTAATATAAATGAGCGGTTACCATAGCAATTATTGCATTATGTGATGCACATAAAACTGGCTATGCTTAGAGCTAGGGTCAACATTTTAAATCACTCTTGACTCATCATGAATAAAATGTTCTTTCCTGGATGTTCTGATGTGTGGAGGTTGAGCATTTATTAGTAATAATGGAATGTAGAATAAATGTTGCACATTTCATCTTCAATTGCTTTAGCCAGATTAACTCCTGAAACCCCAGAGTGTTCATTTTGTGGATGGCTGTCTCTCTCGCCTTTCGCCTGGGGGGCAGGGGAGAAAGAGGCCTGCTGAGGCATACTCCGTAAGAGAGTAATGGCACTCTTAGCTATGATTTGAAAATTCAGGGCGCAGAATCAAATGACTCAAGAAAGAAGAGTTTACATCAAAATAGGATTTCCTGGCATCTCTATGGTATATGCCTGGGGAAAGACTGAGGAAATGTGGGAAGCTGGGAGAAGCCAGATAGAGCAGAAAGTGGGGACCATGGGCCTGAAATACAGCTTGATGCCCTTGAGCAGGCCAGGCAGCAGGTCTATCACCCAGCTTTCTCTGCTGATTTGCCCACGTCTCACTATTTTTTTTTTTACATTTTACAGTTATTGTCTTAATTGTACATATTTATGCATTACTGTGTGATGATTTGATACATATGTTCAATGTGTCATGATGAAATCATGCTAGTTAGCATTTCCAACCTCTTAAACATTGAGTAATTTTTGATGGCTATATTCTAGTTGTACATATTTGTGCGATACAGTGTGATGCTTGAATACACACATGCAATGCTTACTGATCAGATCAGTCATTGACATTCCCTTCCCTCTGTCATTAGTCTTTCTCTGCATCCGTTGAGCTCCTCTCTTCTGTGTGTTTAACACTTTCGCTGTTCCAGGTTCATCTCCAGGTCATGAGTCCCCACAACCCCCAGGACAGCAAGGAGCTGTGCTGCCTCTGCAGCTGGTCTGTGTACACCTCTAGGGAAGGGGTGTGCAGGGGGCTTTCGCCAAGCAGCACAGAGGCTGGTGTATCAGGGCTGGTCCAGAGCAATGCATCCCAGGCTTCATGCTCAGGTCAGAAGGGTCCTTCTGCCAGGTTTAATTTCTGTGTCATACCTAATTGGAAATTCTTCATTTCAGCTTGGAATTTGTTCTTCTAAATTAAATCCCTGCCCCTTGGATGGTTTCGTATGTACCTGCTCTCCTTCCATGCACCGCCAGCCCTCTCCTTCAACTCGATCTCCTAGGAATTGCAGCTTTTCTCCGTCCCTGAGCAACTGTTTGAGTATAACGTCTGAGCACCCACGCACCGTGGAGTGGCAGGGGAGTACATGTCAGCAGTGAATATTCAGCAACTAGACAGGAAGGAGCTGCTTATCTAGCTTATTTCAGGTCTTCTGCATGTGTGCAGTATCCTAAGTATCTTAAGCTGCTTTCCCAGGCCATTAGTAGGAAGCTGTATCAGAAGTAGAGCCATTGGGTCTCAAATAGGCACCCATGTGAGATGCCAACATCGCAGTCAGCAGCTTTACCCAAAATACTACTGGGTTGGCCCCAATAACCCCTCTATTAATGCTCGCTGTACTTCACGGTCTTTTGCTAACAATTGTCTTTTCAGTAGAATAAGAATATCCTTTTTTGTAAGGAAAGTAGGGCTTTGGGCAACTGGCTAGCACAGCCAGAAAATCACAGTCTGAAATGGGAATGCAGACTGTCGGTACTCAAGCTGATGGCTCCCATGGACTGCTTGTAGAAACCACTGGCATATTGGTGAAACCTTCACCCCAGGAAGTGTGCTTCTCTGATTGATGCAGAGCTTAATGTCATCCTTCAGAGAACATAATGGCATTTTTCCCCTAGCTCTAAATAAGAGGGCTTTATACACATCAAAAGTGAGAAGGCAGCTTGCCAGAAAAGTATCATTTAAAGAGGCTGAGTGTTTTCCTGTATTTAGACCCGTTTTCCAAGGACATCATGTCGCAAGGTTTGCCCTCTGATTGCATCCTTCTTGGAGGACACATCAAGATTATAACTGTAATTGATTTTTTTTATTAGCTGAGGATGAACTACAAAAGGTTACAGGTTCGTTTCAGATAAATACTCAAAAGTTCGGAAAGCTCCCAAGACTCCCGCTGAACTTTCTGAATCCTGCCATAGCATTGCATTGTGTGTAATTATCCAGATTTGTGAAGGGTAAACTGCTCTTGCTGTCTTCATCTCTGTCACTTCCGATTGCCAGCAGGTCCCAGAAGCACCACTGCTCTTCTGTGAGAGTCTGCAGTTCTTTCTCCAGAGCCCACACAAGGTCAGTATTACCTGGAAAGACACACAGGCAGCTCTTCCCAAGGGCTCCCAGGTTAACAAAGTGCATTCCAGTTAAATTGGAGAGCTCAGAGTCATGAGCCAGGAAAGAAAAAAATCTCTGAAATTAATTTAAAAATTGAAGGGCCTTTTGAAGATAGTTGTTACTAAATCTTCCTGGTAAGTGAGTGAGACCTTAATAATGACACCTGTTTGTCTTATTCACAAAAGAGTGAATAAAGTGATTTTCCACTATCATTTCCAAGACTTCCCTTAGGAAATAATTGCAGCCGTTTTTTATTTATGTATTTGTTCATTTTGCATTTTACAACAGTCCCATAGGTTCTGGGATTTCCCCTCCTTCGCATCTCCAATTCTTCCCCTACTGATTTCTCCCATATTATTATAATGACAGAGTCTTTCAAAAATAGTCACAAGTCTGTCTATTGTTTAGGTGTACCCTGATATTGCCGGCATGGACAATGGCAAAGACCCCAGCATCCTATGGTCAAGATACATCCACCAGTTTCATTAGGAGTCCATCTTTGATTTGAAAGTAGAGATACATACTGCATTGTATCCTCACATTTCTATATGATAGTCACTATTAAACAGTTCCTATAGATGACTATATGTCTATGCATACTTACTTATATATCTATTGATCTTGTATTTTGCATGAAGTTTCCCTTATATCAGAGAGAACATATGATATTTGTCCTTTTGAGGTTGGCTTATTTCACTGAGAACAATGGTCTCTATTTAGGACCATTTGATTGCAAATGGTAGTTTTTTAATGGATGAGTCACATTCCACAAAGTAGATGTACCACTGTTTCTTTATCCACTCCTCCTTTGATGGGCATCTGGGTTGTTTCCTAGATGTCTTTGATATTGCAGATTGTACTGCTATAAATATAGGATTACAGAGTCTTTGTTATATGCAGGTTTCATTTCCTTTGGATATATTCCCAGAAGTGGATAGCTGAGTCATACAGAATACTAATTTTCAGTTTTTTTAGCATTCTTCATACTGCCTTCCATAGCGGTTGTACTAACCTACCCTCCTACCAGCAGTTAAAGAGGGTAGCCTTCTCCCCACATCCAGCAAGTGTTGTTAGCAGAGTTCTGAAGGTAGGCCAATCTCACTGGAGTTAAGTGGAATCTCAATGTGGTTTTCATTTGCACTTCCCTGATAGTTAGGGAACCTGAGCGTTTTTGTGTATGTGTGTCTAATACCCATTTGAATTTGTTCTTTTGAAAACATGCATATTCATTTTCTTTGCCCATTTCTTCACATAGTTGTTTGTTTTCACTTTTTCTGTTTCTGAATCTCTTTGTAAATCCTGGATATTAGTGTGTAGTATGTGAAGATTTCCTTCCATTCTGTTGGTTGCCTCTTCATTTTGTTGCTCATTTCTTTTGCTGCGCAGAAGCTTTTTAGTTTGATGTAGTCTCATTTGTTTATTTTGGCTTTGGCTGCCTGTGTTTTTGGTGACTTTTGTAAGAAATCTTTCGCAATTCCTGTATGTTGCAGAGTGCTTCCTATGTTTTCCTAGAGTAGGTTGATGATTTCTGGGTGCAAAAATCTTGCTGAATAGTATTGAGAACTGTTTTGTAACTCAGGCTCAGCCCCAAGGCAACATTGGTTCCTAAAAGCAAGAGAAGAACATAGGAAAACAGGCTTAGAAAAGCTTCTGCTCCAGGCTCATCCTGCCACACAAGGCAGTCAAGAATTGAAGTTGCATGTGAGAAGCAAGAACTCTCTCTTCATGTTTTGTCTCTGTCACTCACCACCAGGGACATCTTGCCACAGCCATTCCATTTTCTGGGTCCAAGTTTCTCCATCAGCAAGGTTTGGATGAACTCTCTAAGGAGCCATTCAGGTCCAGTGTCTTAAATATTTAGGGATGGATGAAAATATGCATTACCTCTGGTAACCAGCATTCTACTTTTTACTTCTTTTTTTTTAAAGATTTGTTTATTTTTATTACAAAGTCAGATATACAGAGAGGAGGAGAGACAGAGAGGAAGATCTTCCGTCCGATGATTCACTCCCCAAGTGAGCACAATGGCCAGTGCACGCCAATCCGATGCCCGGAACCAGGAACCTCTTCCAGGTCTCCCACGTGGGTGCAGTGTCCCAACACATTGGGCCGTCCTCAACTGCTTTCCCAGGCCACAAGCAGGGAGCTGGATGGGAAGTGGAGCTGCCGGGATTAGAACCGGCGCCCATATGGGATCCCAGGCATTCAAGGCGAGGACTTTAGCCGCTAGGCCACGCTGCCGGGGCCCTATTTTTTACTTCTATGAAATCATGCTTTTTTCACACTGATACATGACTAAGATCACACAGTAGTTTTACTTTCTGTGCCTGTCTTATGACACCTGACATAGAAACCAAGAATGTTGCGAGCAGAGTGAAAAGCCAGAGAATGAGTGCAAAATTATGGATGCTAGTGTTCTATTGCACAGTACCATGAATATACTTAATAGTGATGCCTTGGATATTCATTGTTTTATTTGAGAGGCAAGAGGCATTGATATGGAGTGAAAGAGAATTGTAGAAAAAAAAAAGAGAGAAATGCCCTATTAGCTGGTTTATTCGATAAAGCTTGGGCTGTGTCAGGATCAAATCAGGAACCGGGAGCTCAGTCTAGGTCTCCAACCTGGATGGCAGAGAAACACTCATTTGACCCATCACCTGCGGCCTCCCCAGGTGCTCACTGGCACTCCTTTGTGGTATGTGGCCATCCCAAACAGATCTTAACTACTATACTCACCTCTATTGTAAAGTTCAAAATAGCTAGAAGATGGGAATACAAGTATTTTCACCACAAAGACATGATAAATGTTTGAGGTAACAGATGTAGTAAACGGATCATTATACATGGTTCAAAAAATCACATTGTACCCCTATCAACTTGTCCAATTATTATACATCAAGTTTAAGCATTTCTAGTAATTACACAGTAATACTACTTATTATTAAGAATGTGTTGGGCCCAGCACCATGGCCTAGCGGCTAAAGTCCTCGCCTTGAAAGCCCCAGGATCCCATATGGGCGCCGGTTCTAATCCCGGCAGCTCCACTTCCCATCCAGCTCCCTGCTTGTGGCCTGGGAAAGCAGTTGAGGACGGCCCAAGGCTTTGGGACCCTGCACCCACGTGGGAGACCCGGAAGAGGTTCCTGGTTCCCGGCTTTGGATCGGTGCGCACCGGCCCATTGTGCTCACTTGGGGAGTGAATCATCGGACGAAGATCTTCCTCTCTGTCTCTCTTCCTCTCCGTATATCTGACTTTGTAATGATAATAAATAAATCTTTAAAAAAAAAATAATGTGTTATGTACAATGCGACTTGGCAGCTATGTAAATATAAGGCAAGATATTTAAGCTCTTTTTGCCTTGGTTTCCTCATTCTAAAAATGAAGATAATAACAAAAACCTACTTCCACATAAGGTTGTCATTGTCAAAATTAAATGATTTAGTCTATATAAAAATCTATGTACTTGGCATAAAGGATGGCCTCAGGGAAAGTTAGTATGAATATTACTGTATGATAGCTAATACATTAGGCATTTTATGCAAATGTAGATAGAATATGACCTTCCACCAAAGTAAAAAAAAAAAATCGCTGCTTAAGTTAATAGATCTGCAGGTAGGTTATAGGTTGCCTGTGGAGTAATAGTTAGTAGCAGATAACAGAATCAATGAAAAGGATGTGCTTTGTACATAATAACTATGGTTTTAACCACATGCTTTAAATTCCTTTATTATTTAGTCAACATACAAAAATAAATATCCATGCAAAGTGATGGAGTCCTCACAATGATTCTGGAACCTGCAACTATTGAGGTTCATGTCTCCCAAAAGAAATAGATGGCCAAAATAATGACAATTGATGGTACTACTCTGGAGTTTCAGAGACCTGGGACAGGCCTGGACCATGAAGAAAGTTCACACCCATCCTGGGTTCTCATCCCAGTGTTTCTGATCAAGTTTTTGGTCCTGGGAACAAGGTTTTCACTCTCTGAGTTTTGGTTCATATCTTCAAGAGCATGGAGACAAGGAGACACCCACTATCCTATTATCTGCCATTGTGGTTAGGGTGTGGCAGTAGAACCCTGCCCTTTCACCACTCCATAGCTTTTATAAAGATTGATTTTATCTAGTTGAAAGGCAGAATTATGGAGAACAGGGAGACAGAGACAGAGAGATCATACATTCACGCCTCCAAATGGCCACAGTAGCCAGGCTGAGGTGGAAGCCAGGGACCAGGAGCTGTATTTGTGTATCTCACATTCATGCAACGGGTGAAGAACTTGGGCCATCTTCTGTTGCTTTCCAGTGTGCATTAGCAGATGCATTAGCAGGAACTGGATCATAAATGGACCACCTGGGACTTGAATCGGGGCCTATATGGGATACTGATGTTGCAGGCTGCAGCATTACCTGCTTTGCCACAATGCCAGATCCTACTCCATGAATAATGGAGACTTGGATGGAATGTGTAGGTAAACTGACAGGCTAAAAGAGAAAGATGTGTAGATAGATGGCAATATCTGATATGTAATGGACACAAAAGGAACAGTTACAGTCTCAGAGAGAAGGCATTGAGGAATATGGAAGACTTGCACAATTAGGTACAAAGTTTGAAACAATCAACTTCTTAGAGTCTTCTTCCAGGATAACTTCCAAATCTCCCAGAACCCACTGCTTTTGTAAGCCTATACAATTTATTGTTTCTTATGGTTTTGGTGACATTATATAAAGTAGGCTTTATCGGAACTATAAAGTACATAGAAATTATTATCAAAACAAAAATTTTAAAGATACAGTTATCCTGAAATCTGTTAATTTAGCAACTATAGATGTAAAATAAAGCAGCAATTGCTGAAGAGGTTTGGGGGTGACAGTATCGTAGCACAGCAAGTCTAGCTGCTGCCTGTAATGTCAGCATCCCATAAAAAAGCCAGTCTGTGTCACAGCTGCTCAGTCTTATCCATTGTGGTTAGTTGTGGAGTAAATCAGCGGATGGAAGATCTCTCTTTATCGCTCACTTTGTGTCTGTAACTCAGACTTTCAAATATTAATGAATTAAACTGTTTAAAAGTAAATAATGTATATTCTGGTTTTTATTTGGATTTGAAGCAATTTGAATTCCCTGTGTACCACTGTTATAGATGGAGAGCAATATGTTGGTCTCCCCCAAATTTAAAAGTGAGCATAATCTGTGCTATAACAGTTTCAGTTATGAAAATGTATGTAAAATAATTCAAAACAGTATCTCAAAGAAATATTTGCATTTACATATTTGTAGCAGCATTATTTATAATTGTTAAGAGATGGACACAATCCAAATATCCATCAACAGATGAATGGATAAACAAAATATGGTACATATACAGAGTAATATTTGGTATTCAATAAGTACGATGCTCTGCCACATACTACAATGTGGTTCACTACCGAGGACATGATTTTAGGTGAAATAAAACAGTCACAAAAGTAAATATTGATGGATTCTGTTTACATGAGGTCCCTAGAGTAGTCAAATTTACAGAGTCAGAAAGTAGAAAGGTGGCTCCCAGCAGTAATGTAGAGGAAGAAACAGGGAATTGTTGCTTAATGAACAGAGTTTTAATTTTGCAAAATGAGAAAGTATTAGTGATTAATTGACAAAATGGTGAGCAGAGTTAAAACTACTGAAACATACACTTTTAAATGGTTAATGTAGTAATTTCATGGGATCTGTTTAATCACATTTAAAAAAAATATAAACCATGAAAGTTGTGCTATAATCCTGATCAAATATAAAATCGTACTTTCAAGGTGGTGCCCTCAGTATTACTCATCCATAATAGATCATTGTTCACAGTGATGCTACTTTGATTTCTAAGCATAACATTAAATGGCAGCCAGATGCACCTGGAATCCATGAATAAATCCCACTCTGCCCCTTCCGCTGTTTCTGAAAGATTTTTGTTCATATTAGCACATTATTAGCAGCATAAGATGTCAACGTCCTAATTGAGAAGATACAGCCACAGCAAAATGATACATGTGTTCAATAACCATAATGTTATTTATTCCGCAAGGGATTAAGATCATCAGATCCTATAAAAGGTCCTAACATGGAAGCTATTGTTTTTCAATTTAAATCTGAGTCACATGTTAAAAAGTTAGTCTTTGTTGGGCCCGGCGGTGTGTCCTAGAGGCTAAAGTCCTCGCCTTGAACGCCCCGGGATCCCATATGGGCGCCGGTTCTAATCCCGGCAGCTCCACTTCCCATCCAGCTCCCTGCTTGTGGCCTGGGAAAGCAGTCAAGGACAGCCCAAAGCTTTGGGACCCTGCACCCACGTGGGAGACCCGGAAGAGGTTCCTGGTCCCGGCATCGGATAGGCGCGCACTGGCCGTTGCGCTCACTTGGGGAGTGAATCATAGGATGGAAGATCTTCCTCTCTGTCTCTCTTCCTCTCTGTATATCTGACTTTCCAATAATAATAAATAAATCTTTTTAAAAAATGAAAAAAAAAGTTAGTCTTTGAAAGACAAAGAATGGCCCCAAGGAGTGAAGGCTGGAATCCCCCAGCATTTTGCTTATTCTCAACTAGTGCCTGGTCAAGGGATCTTTGCGATAAATGGGAATCAGGGTGTTTCTGTAGCACTTGGAAAAGGCAGGCTTCATTCAAGCTTCTAGAGCACAAGTCTGCCAGTCATCATGCACTTACTGTAATGGGGTCCTCAGGATAGATTTGATTGAGACCCTGTTCTTAGAGTATAATCCTACTGGAAAAGACAAGAATTATGCAATGATTTAGAGTCCAGAACCCTTGGATTCACATTCCCGTTATTCAGTGATAGGCCAATTAAAATTTCTTTTCCTCTGATTTTTAATTTCTTCATTTATAAAATAAAAGGAATAAGAGTATCAGACTCATGGAGATGTTGCGAAGGTTAATGGGACATTACATATAAAGAAATAAGCAACATATCTAGAAATAATTAAGTCTTTAATACATTATCACTATTTTGTTATTGTTACTTTAATATGATAGTCAATAAAAGTCCAATGACTTTCTTAAAGTATTTCTGCAGCTTAAATTTCCTGGAAGAAAAAAAGGTGAATGTCTTCAGTAAGCACTACACTTGAATATGGTCCACCAATCAACCAGCAGTTTCTGGGAATTCAAGAGTCTATGGCACAGTATTGCCTAGGAGCACTGTTGAATATAACCTTTAGAGTTGCCATTAGTCATTCTATTGTGAAATCACTAGCTTTCAATAAGTGTCGTTGTAGGAGAATGTCCAAGTAAAGCTGCCACAGTTCAGACTAGAGATGTCTACTGCATCAGTGAGATCTAAACCATTACAACCAACACTCCAGCATTTTCAAAAATTCCTGGTGTAGATATATAAATGAACAAGTATACACACATATTCTCATGGATCTATAACTGTATATATGGAGACTAGGATACCAGAAAGTGAAGATATGCTGCAGTATGAATCTCTTCTACTCCTGAATAAAAGGACAACTCCCAGTGAAACAGTTAAATATACCTTGATATTATAATACTAGATTTTCTATCTTTGTCTATATCTACAGTGACATGATATACTTAACTAGCAGACTGTTTAACTTTTAACTGTTACTGAAGTACTACTATACTACTGTAATAATATGAGAGGAAACGGTGGAAGGAGAAAATAGGGATAGAGAAAAAGGAAAAGGGTGGAATCCCTATACCTACAAAAATGTATCATGAAAAATAATAAAAATAATTTTAAAAAGAAATATCTGAAAGCCAATATCTTCCTCCAAAGCTTGAACACCATAAATAAGACATGTTTTTCATCATCAAGTGCTTAAATCCTCCTTAAAGAAGTACTGTGGCTTCATCACATCAGCCGGGCAGCTGGAAGATTCGTAAAGGCAGGGCATTGGCAATACATCCACTGGCTAACACAGGCTCCAAGGCTGCACTTGGAATGGGCCAAGTCTTAGTAATTTCTAATGGAGTTACACACTGCTTAATAGTAGGAGATGTGCTGAAAGCGCATCACCAAGTATTTCGTCACTTTGTGAACACCATGGAGTGTACTGAACATGCTACAGGCTGATTATGATGTCACTAGGTGATAATATATTATGGGGTCATCACTGTATACGTAGTCAGCTATTGACTGAAATGGTATAATGCACTGCATGACTAATTTTAAATCACTTTCATTTTTGGAACATTTATCACATGCCAAACACATTTCTAAGAATTTTGTGTGGACATAACATAATTCTCACAACTTTATGAAGTATATGCTCAGAGAGGTCAAGTGCTCTATCTCCTTTCTCTAGACCTCTACTAGAATGATGCTCCCACTGCTGCTTAGTTCCTGTTCAATTTATTCTGTGCTAGTGTAACAGAATATCCAGGGCTGGGTACTTTTTAAAGAGCAGAAATTAATTGACTTGTTATTCTAGGAACTATGAGGTTTGAAATAAGTAGGCTTATATCTGGTGAGGGCCTTCTTGCTAGATAATCACATTGTGAAAGCAAGCAGCACAAGCTAAAACAAGACAGTAGGAAAACAAGATCAGTGGTCAATGGGTCAAAAATCACTCTCTTGTAATGAACCCACTCCCACAGTAACAGCACCATTACATGAAGGTAGAGCCTTCAAAGCCTGATAACCCCTCTAAGGCTCCATCTCTAAATACTTTTGCAATAGAAATTTAATTTCAACATGAGTTTTGGTGGTATCAAACATTTAAATTATAGCAATCATTCAAAGGACCAAATAACCCTAATGACGGAGATGGTGGTATGAAGCCATCATTTCTGTATCAAAAACTGCTCTCTATTTGTGTGCTTAAAAAAGAGGCCTTTGCTCTTTGCAGTAGGTTTACAGGGAGCCTGGGAAAAGATGGCAGTGGGGCATGTGGGGACCTAGGGACTCAATTCCAGGCAGGCAGAGCAAGCCTGGGGAGGGAACTGAGAGTGAGTGATTTGGAGGGGGGAAGCTGGAGGACCTTTATGGATCAGACTGATGCGCCATCTCACGAAGGAGATCTGAGTTGGCCTTGTTAGCATGGATCACTGCCACTCACTGACACACACTATAACTAGGGCTGGGGGCCTACTTGGCGGGACTAGATTATAATACCCACCAGTGAGAGTCAGAACAGAGGATGGGTAATGTTAGGCTAGACCACGAAACTAACCAGCACACAAGAGAACCAGGTCTGGGGGCAGATTCTATGGGGGATATGTGGGGCCACCCCTACGGAACTGTAATTTCTGCTGGTTTCCTTTAAAGTTGGGGGTGGTGATGGGCTGAGGTAGGCATGACCATGAACCTCAGCAACACTCATGGTACTGGGATTGCAAACAGGCTGGGCTGGACCAGGCTTCACCACCTGCAGGCACACCTAAGAATAAAGTGTGAGCTGGGCTGGGCTGCAACATTCACCAGCTTATACAAAGACTGGGACGGAGGGACAAACTATGCTGGGTAAAGGCCTAGCACCCTCTGGCAAATGTGAGATCTGGGTCTGGGAGTGGGGCTGGTGGGGAACTGGGAAACTCCTCTGGTGGGCCATAGAACCTACAGGTGAGCATGTGATTCAGGCCTGGGTGTTGGTCAGGCCAAGCAAGATAGCTCTACCCATTGGCAAGTGTGTGGGTTGATTCTGCATGGGGGGTGGATCTGACAAGGCTGGGCCAACCTTATCCCACTGACATGTGCAGTAGCCAGACTGGAGTGCGAGTCATGCCAGGCTAGGCTATCATACCTCCCAGTTTGCATTAGCAGGGATGGGAGCAGATTGGTCAGGGCTAGGCTGCAGTACCTGCCAATTAAGTTAGGACTGGGGGCAGGCCAGAACAGGCCAAGCTGGAGCATCCAATGGCAAAGGCCAAGATAGGAGATGGACTATGCTGGACTGAGTCAGAGCAACCACTGACATGTACAAAATATGTGTTGCTGGGAACAAGCCTGGATGGGGAAAAAAGGGGGTGCCCCAGCTGGGTTGTGGTTCACACTGGTGAGTACTAGAGCTAAAATGGGACAGTGGTCTGGACTGGACATGGCTGCAGTGTCACTCAGCATGAGTGTGGACTGGGCCAAACTGGGTTAAACTCCAGCACCCACTGGTGCTCATGAGAACCAGAGTGGGTATAGAATGGGCTGGACTAAATCTTGGCACCTCCTGGGCCATGTGAGAGCTACGTCTGGGCATGGACCAGGTGTGGTTGGGATGTAGCACCCAACAGTAAGAATCAGAATGAGTGCGGGCCGGATAGGCAAGGAAATTGTCCATACAGGACGGGAGGTGGGCTAAGTCAATCTGGACCAAGGACACACCAGTGCACAAAATCTGCCACTGGGAGGAGACCTTGATAGAGGAGCTTGGGGAACTCCTTTGTTGGGATGCATCCCCTGCATGTGAGTGCAAGAACCCAGATTTGGAGCAGCCCAGACCAGGCCAGGTTACAGTACCCACTGGCATGTGTGTGGTTCAGGTTCAGAGGCAGACAAGGCTCAGCCAGTTCATTGCACTCACTGGCAGATCTGAGGACTAAGATGGGGTGCAGAACAGGCCAGGTCAGGCCACAGCAAAAGCCACTTCACATTAAGGTTGGGACTGGGACCTGACTGGGCCTGACTAGGCTGCACCCACCAGCATGAGCTGGAACTGGGGGCATTTAGGGCCGGGCCAGGATACATCTCCTACCAGCAAATGCAAAGTTGAAGAGGACCATGCCAAACTGAATCACAGCACATGTGAGACCCAGTGGGGGGTTGATATGAACCCAGTGTGGAGGCTGTGGGGAGCTCTCCTTCTGGGCCACTGTTCCCACTGGTGAGTGTGAGAACTAGAGCTGGGGGCCAAGGCAGGGCAGGGCTTCAATACCTCCTGCTCTGCATGTGACCTGGGTTGGGGAGAGAGCCAGGCTGGGATACCAAGGGTATCCACTGGGACATGCGTAAGTCAGAGTAAGTGCAGGCTGGTTGGGCTTTGCCACAACATCAGCTGGCAAGTGCTGAGACTGGGAGCAAATCTGTCAATCTAGACTACAGAACCAACTGGAAAGTATAAGATCTGGGACTGGGTGTGAGCCAGCAGGGAAACAGGGCACCTCTCTGATGGCCTGCAACTCCCACTGGTGAACATGAGAACCAGGGCTGTTGGTGGGCTTGGCTAGAAAGGCAGTGTACCCAGCAGTATGAGTATGGACTGAATGAGATTTGTTGGGTTGAGCTAGGCTTCAACACCCACTGATATGTATGAGAGCTAATTGGGATGTGAGACAGATTAGACCAGTCTGCTGCATATACTAGCAAGCACAGGAACCAGGCCTGGTGATGGTACTAGAGGGGGTTATTGGTAGTTGTTCCAACTAGGCTTCAGTTCCCACTGGTGTATGTGAAGGCTGAACGTGTGGTGGGCAGCATTGAGCTGGGCCACAGCATCCATTGGTGGGCTGGAGACAGAACTGACCCAGCAACTACCAATGTGTGCATAGGCTCATGCAGGTAATGGAATGAGCTGGACCCTGTACTGGCTGGCACACACAAGAATCAGGTCTGGAAACACCTTTGGGGATCCCCCAACTGAACCACTGGACTCAGAACTCCAACCATGGGGAGAAGCATAAGATCTGTGGTCTGACCGTGGAGTGCATGTGTCAGAACTGGGCATCCTCAGTTGCTAAGATGAAACAGTGGTCAGCATTCCTAGCACAAGGTGAATGTGGCAGTGCATTAGGGCCTGCAGAGGACATTTGGTACCAGAACAGAGGAAAGGGGCAGAACAAATTGAACAGCTACCTCAGCCAAGTGTTGACAGCAAATATCTAGGTGAATGGAGACTCTAAGTTGGATTATCTCAACCAATGGACATTGGGAGGGTTTCCTCATCCCTGGATCAGCGAGATCCACAGCATTTCACAACTATCAAAATCATTTGAGCAGAACCCTCGGAGCATGCACCACATAGGAGACCTTGGGAAGACACTGGGTGCCCACCCTCCAACCCTGGGTATTGAGGCGGTTGGGAGGCTGGATGTAGCTTCTCCCCTTACCTCCCTCTTTCCCTCAAATACAGGAAGGAGATAAAAGAAAGTTTGGTCTCAATCACTTTCTCCTAACCCTGAACCCTTCCCACCCTAATCAACTATGTAAATATCCTCAAAAATAAAATTTTAAAAATGCAACAAAAGAGAGAAAGAGAGGGAAGGGAAGGGAAAGGGAAAAGGAAGGGAAGAAAAAGCCAAAGAGGCAATTACTTTTGAAGTGAGTAATGCCAACGGTCTGCGTTCCCAGCTGTGGCTTTACAGTTCTGAGTTGCTAAGTGTGGAATACGTAAATAAATAAACTGCTTTTCTCAGCAAAGATTTGTGTTAAATGATCCAATAAGTAACCAAACAAATAAAATATAAAAGGTGCAAAGAGAATTTACACGTCTAGTTTGCAGTATTCAGAGGCCAGTAATAAAGGATAAATTTATAGGTTCCCAAACTGCCACTGTGCCCTGAAATGCAAGTAGGAGAGAAAGGGAGAGAAGGGAGCCCGTTTCTTGGGGCAGCTGGATATTGTACTGTCAGGACAGTAAAAGAGGGTGTTGGCTTTTGTTCCTCATGGAAAAAAAAGACCATTTGCCCACTCTTTGTGCCCTTTGAGTTATTTGAATAAGAAATTAAGAAATGACTTCATGTCTTCCAGAGTCTTGCATCTGTCTAGAAATCTCCTGAAAACTTCATTTTAATGCTATTTCCTGGAGGAATGCTTTCAAAACAGGTAAATCAGCCCAGCCCTGCACTATTAGCTTCAGATGATCTGACCAGCACGTATTTGTCATCCTTAATCAAACGGCTTAGTGTGATCTCCAGGAAAGAGCTTTGAATCCTAGTTTCAATAAACATCTTTTCTCTAATCTGTAAGCTATTTATCAAATATGAATGTTCTTTTTGAAACAAGTAACTCATTTCCCTTGCGTTTTTGTTCCAAAAATAATTGGAAGTGACAATACAAAGAATTACAGATAGAGTTGAATCATCATAAAATAAATATAAAGTTGGAACTGCCCTCCGAGGCTTACTCTCCTGTGCAGCTTCCTCTCTGAGGAGGCATGAATACTTCCATAGGCAGATCTGTTCCATTATTGATTAGCTTTTAGACTCTTGTTGCATATTAGATTAGGATAGCTCTGTGACTAGAGCATGAGTAGTCCAACCACATATACAAACATCTTACAAAAACGACCTCCCCACATGATGTGATTTTTTTTTTTTGAAAAAGAAAACCTCATTTGGGCAAAATTTGACAAATTTACAGAGTTCATTAAACCTACATTTTCAGTGACTTATATTAACATTCTATTGAATGAAGCCAAAGATCACATTTACCAAGTTTTGGCATGTAGACACACATGTGTATGTATACATTAACCACTTTGGGCAGCAATTTGAAACTAAGGCATTAGAAGATATTCTAAGTGAGAATAAACAATGTATGCTGTGAGACTGTGCTTTACTATTACGCCATTAACACAATGAATTTGATGTTTTAAAGAGGTTTCAAGCTCAAAAAATTTTAATTTAACCAAAAACATCTGGCAGCACACCCTAACTCCTGGTTCCCCTCCCATACTGTGCTCTGAATTTTTTTTTCATGTAAGTTCATATTGCCAAGAAACTGGAGAACCTTGAAAAGTTGTGTTGGTTCTGATGATCCAGTGTCAGAACAATCAGTTGGATGAAGGTCAGTTTTTCTAGAGTAGTTTTTGGCATTATCTCAACCAGAATATTTTTGCTGGCTACATTGAGCTCCACTTTACTTATGCTAGAATTCACTCTCCTGGTTAGAAAGACATAGACTATATCCACTTTATACTGCCATTGTTTTCCTCTGACAGAGAGAATGATATTCTGACTAGCCAATTGTTAATCAGCACCTAAACTGATACTAGCTTTTTTTAATTGCTGCTATAACAAACTTCTTAGTGGTTTAAAGCTACAGAAATTCATATATTATAGTTTCAGAGGTCAGAATCTAGAACTAAGTATCACAAGGTGTTTTCAGGGCTGTGTTCCTTCCTAGAAGTTTCAGGAAAGGATCTTTGTTCTTTCTTTGTTTCTTTCTTTGTTCTTCGAGAGGCAGCTTGCATTCCTTTGCACATAACTGCTTACTCCATTTTCAAAGTCTACAGTGTCACATTTCTCTGACCCTTCTTCCCTGTTATCTTTTTCTGACTGCTCTTAGGGATTTATCTTTTTGCTTGAGTGAGGGTCCACCTGGATAATCCAATGGAATCACACACACACACACACACACACACACACACACACACACACTCTTCTCTAGATACTGACCTTGAATTATATTTGCAAACGTTACCTAGCCATATAAGGCATCTTGTTCATAAGTTCTAGATTTAGAAAACTGACACGGTCTAGGAACCATTACTCTTTCTTTAACAGGGTTCCATTATTTTGCTTCTTTTTCTTAATGCAGAAATTCCTCCACTCCTTGCTGGGACAATCTTTCTGCTTCCACTGTTTATTAAAACAACAGTGGAGTTTTTTCCATCCAATTAGTTTGATGAAGAGACTATATTCTTTTGACCAAAATATCATGGTGATCGTTGAGATTCCCATTCTCCAAGGATTACCAGCAACATCAGAAGCTCATCAAGTTGCCATTGATGGACTGATACACACAGGTCCCTTAGTGTTTGCAGTCTTCTGACACAATTTGACTATCTAAAAGCTATTCCTTTCCAGAACGAGGAATTTTTGTGTGTGTGGATGGATGTTTTTGGTATTTTTTACAGCTGTCGTTCACAGATGCAAAGTGTGTATATGTTAAACATACAAACCACATTTTCTCTTGCCAAATTAGCATATAGCATGACTTTCCTTCACTTGGTAAATACCCATTTCAATAATAATGCAATTATACAGTGAAAGAAATGCAAGACTCAGCTTGCCATAATCACCTTTTAAGTTAAATTATAAGGCATTCATTGAATCATTATTCCGTGGCAGCTAAAACAAATATAGACGACCTACGTTGAGTAGATCTGCTGTATTTCTCAGCGCGGGGAAGTAATGTGTTTGCCCCCTCAAAAGGTGTTCAAGTGATAAAATATTTCATAATACAAGTTGGCTGGTAGGGTAAGGAAGGCACGGATTCCCAGTTAGGTTAAGTGTGGAAGTTGATGCATGAGTTACAACTCACATAGACAAATCCATCTTGAAAAGTCCGGAGAGTCGCCAATGTCTTGTAAATTTGGGCAGTTTGAATTGTAAAATTCAGCCTTAAAAAATAAAAAATCACTTTATTCCCTTCATTTCCTGTATAATTAAGGGAAACATTGACTTAGTTTTCTGGATAATTAGAAGCCTATAGGCCTGGCCTCAGGCTGTCTATACAAATGCCAATGAAATCACCTAAAAAGCAACAATTATCAGGCATTCAACTGCTGGCTTGTCAAGTAACTGTTTTAGATGGTTTTCTTCCCTCTATCCATTTTGAGTTAGAGAGGAAACTCCAGTTCTACTGCACCATCTACTGCATACCAAAGTGCACTTCATATGATGCTGACAAAGACACTATTGAATGTCTAATGTTTCAAGGAGCTATTTCTCCCCTTCATCCAGTAACGTCCATTCTCAGATCCAGCTGGAACACCTGGTTCTCCCACGACTCCACTTTACTGAGGAAATTAACGAGACATGAATTAATACTAAATTCTCTGCCTCATGTCCATGTATTTGATATCTGCCTTAGTATTCTCTCGGCCCATTCTTAATTATCTCTTTCTAAGGGTTGTATGACCCTGGCCAGATCATTTCAGCTTATTGAGTTTCAATTGGCTCATTTATAAGTGGTAACAAATTAAAGGTGCACTATAGTAGATACTGCAGGGAGTATATCCAAAGTTGTTAATCATAGGAAAGTGAAAACGGAGACTCCTGCTTCTTCAGGTGAATTTGGGAAATTCTTGTCTAAGAGATGCTCCACTTACACTTTTCTCAACTTCTTTTCCCTCCATCCAGTCTTAATTCAACCAGTTGCATGACTGGAGAAGAGAAGGTTAAGGTAATAATAATTCTTTAGGATAGAGATCAATGATCGGTTCTGAGAGAGGCAAAGTTAATTTCTATATTTCTTTCTCTAATCCAGCAGACAGAATTCACATTAGGGCTAAGTAGAACCAGGAAAAGAACAATTAATTTCATGAACTATGCTTGTGAACAAAATATGGCTTACAACGCGCAAACATTTCTCAATTGCCTGACTTCCTTCAATTTATATAGATTAGAAAAATCATGAGTTTGGATCAGTTAAATGTGATTTATAGTTACAGCATACTATATACAGAACTCAACACATAATGGATAAAAAAACAAATATAAGATACTAGAGGAAAAGATGTACAGCATTGATGTGAGCATTTATTTTTATAATAGTCCCCAATAATATGATTTAAATATTGACTACCTTCCAACCTTATTCAAGTCACATGCTAGTTTTAATAGTTTCCCTATATATTCAATTGGATATTATATATGGATGGTCATGCCATCTATAAACATAGACAATTCTGCTTCCCCTTTTCCAAACAATGCTTTTGCATTATTTTCCTGTCTTGTTTTCTGACCACATCTTTAATGTAATGAGTGTAGACATTTTTCTCTTGATCCTGTTATTATAAACAAAACATTTAGTTTTCCATCATAAATTATGACATTTACTGTTGGGTTTTTATAGATGTATTTTGTCAATCTGAGAAGATTGTCTCACATGTTTGAAGGGATGAGATATCTCTGCATGCCTCCTTTCTAGGAGCCCTATTCCACTTCAGGAATACCCAAAGCTTCTGATTTAATTAACCCCAAAGGCCTCAGCTCCCATTACATATAATCACTTTAGGCATTAGGATTTTAACTTGCAAACTGTACAGAGCCCACTTATCTTAGTAAGGCTAAAAATTTTTCCCACGGTTAAGGATTCATCTTATATAACTATTATAAAGTCTGCTCATGTGCGTTTCACGTTTCTATTAGATTTTAGGTCTTTCGTTCAAAAAAGTATCAGAGGTATTAATCCTCTAAGCCACAAATATTTGTAGTCCTCTGGTTTATAAATATTTTCTCAAGTTTTTCAGCTATCTTTTATTTCATGACATATAGTACTTTATCTTTTAAACTTTAGGCAAGTTGATGTTTCTTGGGTGAGTAAGCAACCAGTAGACACCAGGAAATGAGTGCTGCCTCAGCATCCCCATTGAATAGTCTGACTAAGCCAAATGGTGGGTATGCAGGTGAAGACCACAGGCTGACCGACTCTGCTAGTATATCAGAAACCTAAGGTTTAAAGAAAGCTTCCCTTCCTTAATAGGCTTCCGTGCTGCAGAGTTCTTAATATGTTTGTTTTATAAACAGGGCCAATATTTTTATTCCACACTTGCTTTGTAAATTGTGTAATCCATTCTGTTGCCACTTCCAAACCTCCTCATTTTTTGTGGTGAGTGCTAGACCTCTTAAGTAAGAGGGCTTTAGTTTTATTGATACACTGATTCTCAATTGCTAATAATTCCATGACTCTATCTTATTTCATGCAGGAAATACATGAAGATACAGACAACAAACAAGTGTAGGTTTTCTATGACACTCTTCGCAGTTGATCTTCAGGTTGGCCTGCTGCAGCTCCCAACCTGACATATACGTAAAACCAAGACAGGAGCTATTGGACGTTCCTGTCTGCCTTTGAAAGACTCATAAGATAGCCATTTCTTTACATGTCAAATGAACCCATAGCTTGAAACCAACTACTAGCTAGGGCTGAAATCCCTGAATACTATTGATTTCTAAGTTGTAAAATGAGGCCACGACCTGCTCAAGCTTTGTGGTGTTTTTTGCCTCCGAGTCAGAAGAAAGGAGCTGGCAAAGGTTTTGCAAGTTGTCAGGACATCAAAAAGACCCTTATGACCTCTTTATAAATATAAAGGACTGGGCACATCTGGTTGAGATTTTGCCTCAGGCTCTCACAAATTTTAACATGAGGCAAAAGTGATGAGCAAAGTATGCTGGTTAGATGCCAAAAGCAACAGAGGACACCAGATGAAATCTCATTTTTCTTGCCCATATGTAGTTTAAGCCAAAAGAAAGAGCCTTGTTTGGTCTGGAAGCTGGTTTTTGCCATCTGTTCCAGCAGCCATGGGAATATGGAGAAACAGAGTTCAAAGGTGGATCACCACATCTTCTGGAGTATAGTGCATTTAGGCCACCACAACTGTTTCTTTTATCCATGCCCTTTTTTTCTTTTTTTTTTTAAGGTTTATTTATTTTTATTGGAAAGTCAGATTTACAGAGAGAAGGAGATACAGAGAGAAACATCTTCCTTCCACTGGTTCACTCCCCAAGTGATCACCATGGCCAGAGTTGACCTGATCTGAAGTCGGGAACCATGAGTTTCTTTTGTATCTCCCATGCAGGTACAGAGTCTCAAGGCTTTGGGCCATGCTCTACTGTTTTCCCAGGCTACAAGCAGGGAGCTAGATGAGAAGTGGAGGATGTGGGAAATGAACCAGCACCCACATAGGATCTCAGGAAGTGCAAGGCAAGGATGTAGCCACTGAGCAATCATGCCAGGTCTTAACCATTCCATTTCTGACCTGCTAGCTCAAAATAAGAGCACAAGAATCTCTGGAGTACAACGTATTCTAGCCAGAAATGAGTAAGAATTTCTTCTCAACAATTAAGTATGCCTCAAACTGAGAAGGCAGAAAAACAGTCACAATTTCCTTTCAAAGATAAACCAAGCCTCCACATCATGTGAGGTCCACACTGGTGTTTTGTCGTGCTTGCCTTTAAGAATATTTCCTCATTCCCACAATGTGTAAAAATGCAACATGTACATAAATATAACATGCAAAAGAAAAAAAATAATATACCTCACAATCAGTAGAATGGTCATTATTTTTAAAATAACACAAAATAACAAGTATTAATAAGGGTGTGGGGGATAAAAAGCGGACCATTGTACTAATGGTAGAAATGTAAATTAGTGTAGCAAATATGAAAACCAGTATGGCATTTTCTAAAAAAAAAAATTGAATCTAGAAACAGTACATGATGCATTAAACTGGCTTCTGACTAAACAGCCAAAGAACATGAGATTATCATCTAGAAGACATACCTGGAGGCTTCTGTTCATTGAAGCACACTTCATACTAGTCTCCAGGTAGCAACTCTGTAAATGCTCATCATGAGATGAGAGGATGAAGGAATTCCATATGTCTATAATGGAATGCCACTCAACCTTCCGAGGCAGGAAAATCCGTACAACATGGATGCACTTTGAGGGCCAACACAGGTATTGCGTGGATCCACATACATGAAGTATCTAAAGTAGTCAGAACATAGAACGTTGTCAGGGGTTAGAGGGAACGGAGAATTCGAAGCTGCCTTTTTATAGGCATGATTTCAGTTACATAAGGTGAAAAAATTCTAGAGATGAGCAAAACAACATTGTGTATGTTATTATCAACAATAGACTGTGCAGTTAAAATAATAGTTTATGCTATTTTTAACACATATTTTTAACACAGTAAAAAGATAATCATTTATGCGCAAAAAGAGGCATCAATTGAAGCTACGAGAGGCTGGATTTGGTTGCTTACAATGTACCCTGACTATCTTCATAGGCACAATTCCTATTATCCTTCCAATTTAAATGATTTTGCATGATTGTGAGAATATGTAATAGGATGACAGGAATATATGTCTAGTAGTATCTTGAAATTCTGCTTGAATCACCTGTTCTTTAAAACATAGTGCAAGTACAACATGGGCCCTGATATGCCACAAGGAGAGGAACTAGCAAGAGAAAACATGCAGAACAAAAGCTGTACCAGAGTACCCTAACACTCGAGTCACCATAACAAAACGCTGAAGCTGGGGTTCTTCAAAGCAACCAAAAATCATTCCCCCACAATTATAAAGGTCAGCAGTCCAAGGTCAGGATGCCAGCATAGTGGGGCTTGTGTGAGGGCCCGTTTTGGGTCACAGAATTCCCATCTTCTTATTCAGTCCTCATACAGTAGAAACAAGTAAAGCATGCTTTCTAGCCAACTTTTAATTAATCCCACTTAAAAAAAAAAAAGAGTGCCACCCTCCTGACTTAATCACCTGCCCAAGGCCCCAACTCCAAGTACCATCACCTTGAGGGTTAGGATTTCAACAAAGGCATTAAGAGTTGGGGGCACAAACTTTCAATCTTCTGAATTAATAGGATTCCCAGGCAATCAAATTCTGCTCTTTAGAGTTAGCATGTCGTGGGACAGCTTCTAACTGGAATGGTTGACATTGACTGAGAAGAGGTAAAGCATTATAGAGCCAGAACAGTGGACTTGACAGGTCTCATTCATCCACCAGTCATGATGCTGTCTCCTCTTCCACGTGCTCAGTCACTCATCTCACACATTTGGCCTGAGGTGTACAAAAGATAACCTAATGACCGACCGGGACTCTACACTAATACTTCTCAAACTGAAAAGCTGTGGAGCTTTGGGGGTCTTTGGAGTTCGTGCAGAAGGTTCAGCATAAAAAAGGAAAGCAATCCTAAATGGTTCAGGTGCTTTATATGAGTGTTTTGGCGTAGAAGAAGTCCTAGAGATGGGATACTTGGCTTTAAATCTCAGTTCTGGCATTTGTGTGCTTTCTCTATTTTGATACGCCCCTATTTGTATCACTGAGACACATAACACTAACTGCTTGAGAGTTTGTGAAGCATATAAATATTTGATAGTTATTACATGTATACTACAATTTTTCAAGGGTCCCAAGATGCTATTATAATAAGTGAAATAAAAATTTATTCTAAAATGTAGCCAGATCTATTTTATTGTTATTATGGTTTTGACAGTATGACCAGTCAAGTCCATGCATTATGATTTTTGTGTGTGTGCCAAACTAAGGATGGCAGCCTTATTTGTGCCACTGCTCCATGACCTGCAAGCTTTTTCAGCCATTTCCTTACAATTTGGGATTAAGGACTGACTGGGTCCTACTTTTCGTGTCAGTTCCACTCACCACGGCTCTGTTGAGCACTCAAGGATCATGTCGTAAAAACTAACTGTACAAAGCCCAATCAAGGCACTACCTCCTAGCAACAAATTACTTTGTTTAAAACTCACTTTCTTTAGCTGTAAATTGAGCTGTTCATTCCCAGCTTCCTCTGAAGATCAGATGAGCAGCTTGTGTAAAATCATACTGGCACAGTAACGCTCAGGAAGTGTCCATTTTCTTTCTGTCAATAAAACGGCAACTGGGCAATGGCTATATAACCTGCCCAATCCTCTAAATATAAAAAATAATGGATAGTTCCCTAATAATCGTAATAGGTGACATGTAGGCTGACTTCTACAAGCAGGAGCTGGGTATGACATCAAAATTAGGTCCCATGAAACAAAACTTCAGAAAGAGCTGCCGATGCCATTTGTGGGAATGAGCCTAGCACACAGGCACCAGTTAGAAGGAGAGACCTAAGCCTAGACGTTTTCAGTGGCCTGAAATCTAAACAAGTTGGGTGCCAATATTTAGTTATGGATATCGCTCCCAAAGGGGCTCTAATCTATATCAATATCCTTTAGATAAACAAGTGAGCCAAGGCCAAAAGGAGAACTAGGGCTTTGAATGGATGAAGAATAGGAGAATGGATGGAGGCTGACTAAGAACATCAATTAACCCAGTTAAGGAACACTCATTTGTAAGCTCATCCCTGTGGTTTGCATGACATCCAAGTGAGTGCCTGAAGAACACTGCAGAAATGATGATAAATCCCAGCACAACAGGGATCAGGGTAACGTGTTCACAATCTTCTCAGAAGATATTTGCATGTCCTCAAACCTGGCACAAAGGTTACAGGTATACATAAGTGGAGTTCTTCCCTTATGGAGCTTACAGTCTAATATGACAGACAGTAAGCAAACACACAGCCATACGTTGTAAGGCAGTAATAAGCACTAGGCAGCAAAATAGATGAGAGAAAGGGGTCCACGAGGGCCATATTACATGACTCCCAGGATATAGATGCTCTATTAAGAAAGGTTGATCGAAGAACATGTCTATTGAGTAGGCTTTTGAACAGAGGGCTACATGTGACAGAGAAGAAAGCAGTGACATTTGGGGAAATGGTTCCAGTCCAATGGAAAAGTAAGTACAAAGACTTAGAGGCCTAAACAAATTAGGAGAGGCCCGAAACAGCTGGAAGAGTAGCTTGGGAGCTGCCACTAAAGCAAAGAGTACAAGGCATCAGAAAGTAGCTAGGCAACCTATGGTGTCATGGCCACACTCTTGCTCTAAGCCACCGTTGTCTTTCATTTCTCTTTTCCATGAACTTTTTGAAGATTCCTTGTATAGCACCTAATTAGTATATAAGTCAGAGTTCACTAGGGAGATGGGATGAATGAAAGCATGCATGCACAGAGACTTATTAAAACAAATTGGTTCACATGAATATGGAAGCTGACAAGTCTTCATATTCAGAGTGGGTGAGCAGACAAGAGAGCCTGGGAATCCCATCTTCCATTTAAGTCTCAAGGCTGTGTGCTGCAGCACTAGAAAGAACCAATGTCACAGGCAAAGTACAGAAACAATGTGCTGAAATTGTCTCTCTTGCTTGGGGAAGCTTGGCTTTACCCGCAACTTAGGTCTTCATCTGATTAGACAAGGCTTAATAACATTCTTAAGGGCAAGAAACTTTACTCAACACATACCAATATGTTGTTAAACTGATCTACAAAGATTCTCATGGAAATACTCCAGGATAAAGTTTGAGAAAAATCTGGACAATCTATGGTCCAATCAATGTGTTGTATGAAATGAACCATCCCAAATGGAAGCACAATGTATCTACCATATTATTTTTTCATGGGAAAGACAGATAAAAAAAAATTAGGGAAAAAAACAGCTGAATTTAGGGCCCAGCACAGTGGCATAGCAGCTAAAGTCCTCACCTTGAAAGCCCCGGGATCCCATATGGGCACCGGTTCTAATCCCAGCAACTCCACTTCCCATCCAGTTCCCTGCTTGTGGCCTGGGAAAGCAGTCGAGGACAGCCCAAAGCCTTGGGACCCTGCACCCATGTTGGAGACCTGGAGGAAGTTCCTGGCTCCTGGCTTCAGATCAGCTCAGCTCCGGCCATTGTGGTCACTTAGGGAGTGAATCAGTGAATGAAAGATCTTGCTCTCTGTCTCTCCTCCTCTCTGCATATCTGACTTCTCAAATAAATAACTAAAGAAATCTTAAACAAAAACAGCTGAATTTGTCCATTGAGTGGGAAGGTGGAGAGTACCAATGAACAAAAGAATTAAGAAACGTTCTGCTGGGGTGTGCTTTTGATCATCACATACTTTAAGGCAGCTCGTTCCTAGAGAAATCACACAAGTAGGCAAGTGACTTAGCATTATGGCATTGGCTAATACCTACTGCAGGTTTGTCATATGCAGGTACAGTGGTCCAAATTTTACCTGTGTGGAGAAGTCATTCTTAATGGCTAATAGGGCTCCAGTTTGCTCCATCAACTGCTTCTTCTCCCCATACAAGGATAGAGGCTCCCTGTATTATCAGGCTCTCCCTTCTTCTGTTGGGCATTGTGGAATGATGTCCATCAAGAACCTAGAGCATGACACAGCAAGGAATAGCTGAAAAACTCTGCTGATGGAATTTCAAACACATCAATATACAGGTTGGATGGCGAAGGGGTCGTAGATTCTGTGTCATGGATTTTTGAACAAATGAGACTTTGACCTTTCTTTGGCAAAGATCAGGTCCTGGGATTCAAGCTTCATCCAGAAATTCCCTGGCTTGATCCTCACTGGAGAGATTTAAAACCTTTTCAATCCAATGTCACAGTCCAGGCTAACTATATGAAAAGGTTGAGTGTGAGAACCATGAATTTGCAGTTTTAAATCATCCCCAGATGATTCAAAATAGACAGCAAGACTTTGGAATTACTGTCCTATCATTATCATGGCACTAGAGTTACTTTAATGAAACAAATATAATCATGCATCTCTCCCTTGCTTAAAACCCTCAAGGCTATCATTGCATTGGTAATAAACCCAATGGTTTTTCTTATGATCTACAAGGACCCATATGCCCTGATGGTCCCTGTTAATCACTCCATTGCTTTGTGGATACACTCCTGCCCTTACTCAATATGCTTCAAACACAGGCCATCATTTTCTTCTTCAAACACACTGACCTTCTCCTGCTCTGTCATTGAATTGAAACACATTTCGTGAAGATATGTGTATGGCTGGTTTCTTCTCACTTATGCAAGCCTCACCCCATCATCCTGCCTGATAGATGTCTGATATTTCTAGCTATTTTTTAAAAATGGTTCCCTTGTGGATGCTCTGGTATGCAGTCTAGACCTCCTTCCAGGGACTGAAGGATCTTTCTGGGAATCAAGCTACTGGGACTTGATCATGATTGGAAAGATTGCACCTTCTCAGGTGTTTTATATATCTGATAGCACATTTATCCATCGTGGTGAAGTTTAAGGGACACAGCCAATTCAATGCAGGATAACACAACTAGCAAGGACCCTCCAAAGCTTTGGTGGTCCCCATGGAGTGACTGAAGCCTTGGTGAAGCCGTGGCTAAACCACGGTCCAAATTCCCTGTGTGATTATGCTTCCTGCCCATTCATAACTGTTGATACAGAGCATACTAATACAAATGATTTCTATGATGGTTTTGACTTAAGTTTTCTTTTTCCACTTTAAAAAGACAATGCAAAAATCATATACATTCAGCAGAAATGAACTAATTTATACATAACTCCTCTATTTTTAGCTTCCAATGTATCAGTCAGCAAATTTATAAAATATTGAATACTTATTACAAAAAATAGGCTTTGTGTTAAAGACCTAGGTCTATTTGTATCATAAAGTGTGCTGAGGACATTTAAGATTAGCTAAGCTAAGCCAAACCATGCTATTTAGTAGATTAGGTGATTTCAGTGCATTTTTTACTTAAAAGTATTTTCAACTTACAATGTATTCACTGAGACACAACAATACTGTAAGTCTAGAAGCATCTCCAATATTCCTGCATACTAGTGTTCACCTCAGACTTTCAGGTAACTCCATCTACAATGGTTAGTACCTGGTGTAGTCTGTGAAAGCAAACACCAAGTTGGCACTGAGGACCACTTCACTGGATCCAGCACACGACCTTCACAATACAAGGAAACCATTTAATTGTTAACACTTTTGCCTGTAGAACAGGGTGTGACAATTGTGGAAGGAAACCCACTAGCAAGAATGGAATGGGGTAGCCTTGGCTAAGCATGTTTCATACTTCAGAGAAAGACAACAAAATGCTGTAGGTGATTAATCAGCAATTAAATGTTAACTGTAAAACACAGAGGGCTTTTCTGATAAAGGTAAATAGTTTTCATCTCTTGCATCCCAAAAGTAGCGAAAGCCAAGGGCCGGGCCTAAAAATGAATCATCAAGCTGGCGGAGCTCCAAAGCAGTATATCTCCAAACTATTAACTCTATTAGGACTATTAGGTTAAAGCAAGGGCCTAAATTGTACAATAATGGGACCTCATATCATAGGTTGCAGCATCTGGGTGGATCACCTGTAAAATGGAAACATTAAGATTCTCTTAATCTTCTGCATCTAAGGAAGTGGCTTAACTCTTTTTCAGATATTTTATATCCTTTCCTGAGTATGATGAGAAGTCATGCCTTGGAAGTGAGACATGCATCCTCTTCTAGATGGTAGTTGAACAGTAATGTTATGTCATAACATAATCTGATTGAAGGAAAGGATGGACCTGCTAAGGGAAGAAAAGGACTTGACCTTGGGGGAGCTACTGGACTTGGTCAGCATTAACCAACAGCAGGAGCCAGCATTGTATGCCTATAACTGAATTCTGAGGGTATTTGATCAAAGTGGAATTGGAACACAGAATTGCATGAAATATGTTAATATGGGGACATTCACTGATGACAGATCACTGAGAATTCTGCTTAGGATGATGTTTACAGATATGAAAAAATGAATAGTCTGCAATAATCAAAATTAGATATGCCAGATATTTTGAGATGGGTGTAGAAATAGGAATGAAAGACTCTGAGAAGTAAGTATGGTAGAGTAGCTTAGCAAATGGCGTTCTGAAATCCCAACCAGAAATACATGTTCTATTGGAGGGTCTGAAAGATATAGCGTGCATCAAGGTTATAAGAAAAACACTTGTGCAAGGGGAAATGGCATGGTAGGGGAGGCAATCAGAACTGAACTCAGTAAGATCAACAAAGGAAACAATGGAGGCCAGATGATGAAAGTTTACTATCAAAGTCATATGAGTACAATAACTAGAATGTGCAGCAAGATCGGAATTTTCTCAATTGTTTTATCTAGACAGTGCTATGAATAAAATTTTTAAATGCAGTATTACTAGTGACAAGATATTTAGGGGCCAACAAGAATGGTGCTCAGTATACACAATGAGAAGCAATCAGGTATAGAAAAACAAGAGGCAGTGCACAGTCACAATAACAAAATGTCAAAACCCCTTGTTTCAGTTTCCAGAGGTAAGAAACCCTTCAGACTTAGAGCAAAGGAAAGGCTAGGTCCATAGGATGAAGAATCGAATAATAACATGCATGTGTATATGGTGATTGTTCCTCTCGATTTCCTCAGAAAGAACAAGTGACCATCTTACTTGTACGCCTATGAAAGGGGAATTCCCCAACAATTCAAACAATATAAATTTCCATTGATAACCCAAAAGTTTGCAGTATCATTGTGATCCTTCATTAGAGTAGAGTATACATGAGTTAGGTAATACCTGTTGCCCTAGCCCAGGCCTGATGATCATCCGGTAGCAAAGCATATAATTATAACTGACATGAATTTGTAATTGGCATAAGACACACTTTAATTATGTGGCTTGCTATATAAAAGGTATCACAGTAGATAAAGCCAAATGGAAACCGCCTGTGCCATTTAGGTCTATTAATAATCCAAACAGGAGAATAACAACATAAAATTCTAGTGTTCAAGGACAAATTTATGCTATCTAGAGTGTAAATTTATACAACTTTTATAAAATGCTCTCCTGAATGTCATTGGATTCTATGAGAAATGAATTATCTACCATAAATCATTAAGTAACCATGGAGCCGGGAATATTTTATATAGTCTGAGCTCTTCTAGAACTGCAACTCATAAAATCAGGTGTGCTCAGCAGCAAACTACTGTGAGACCAAGTGATGGAAGAAAGAAACTGTGGGACTTGGTTCGCAGATGGGTGCACTCAGTATATGGATGCCAGCTGAAAATGAAGTGTGGCTTCATTTTAGCCCACTCAGAGATATCTCTAAAGACAGCAGTGAAGGCAAATCCTCTGAATGGACAGAGTTATGAGTGCTAGTACACTTGCCCATTAACTTTATTTTGAAATAGAAAATATCCCAAAAGATTAGAGTTTATAAGGACTTATTAAGAATTGCAAATGGTTGAATTGTTTATCAGTTCCTCAATACACTGAGCCAAGAAGTCCAGAAGAAAATAGCTATAGTTGGTGGGATGATTTTTCCTGATTGCTGAGAGGAAACTGGGCTCCTGCTACACAGCAGGTGGCCAAGACCACAGACATGGATGTAAGTGATTCCCTGAAGACCTCCTAGCATTCACATCATCAATAACGCCAGTTAACGTAAAATCAAGGCAACCTAATAAATCACTAATCAGCAAGCACTTAGATCTTTTGGGAACAAAGTTTAAGGTCATGATGCCAAGTACAAAACTTTTAGGATAATAGATTATAAGAGAGCAAGCAATCAGTGATTAAAGAAGGCAGATTTGGTTAATCAATATAGAGTTGGTGATCAAGTACACAAAAAGACATTGTAGCAGTAATGTGTTCTATACTGATTATCCATCCCCCCTTTCTCCTGCTCTTACATGAAGAGTACCAAATCATATTGCTATGTCTAATTTTTGAAAGTAGGTTCTAGATGGGAGAGTGAGTGAATGGACATGAACTTGTAGTGGTCAGTAGGCCTTCGTGTTGGGAGTGGGAGTTTCTTCACATAGGAAATGATGAGAATAAATGTTGCAAAGTAGATCCATAGTGCATATTTCTCATTTCCACAAACCTAGATACATTGCTCACCCATCATTTCTCTGTATCCATAATGCTAGGTTCCTTTGCCTCTAACTTCTGATTAAGCTTGGCCAAGTTAAGGTAACATGGGAGATAGAGAGTGCTTGGAGTAATATTGACTCCCTTGGATACTCTGCTGCAGTGCTATGATTTGCCAGGAGCTATTTTCTTTTTTTACGGTGGCTGAAGAGGGTGACTTCTGCTCCATGGCTTCAATTCTCACTGCATTGTGTGGTTAACAATGACCTTCACCTTCCTCTTCATAATGTCAGGATGTTTTTTCTTTAAGTCAGAATTACAGAAAGAGAGCTCATGTGAAAGATACAAACATAATGAGAGAGGTATCTTCCATCCAGTGGTTCACTCCCTGCAAGATGGCCACAATGATCATCTGTGCCAGGCCAAAGCCAGGAGCCAGGAGTTTCATACAGGTCTTCCATGTGGGTAACAGAGGGCCCACATACTCAAGCTCTCTTTTGTTACATTCCCAGGTACATCAAAAAGGGGGCTAGTTGGGAAGTAAAGCAGACAGGACATGAACCAGCACCCTTGTGGGATGTCAGTGTCACAAATGGTGGCTTAACTATCTGTGTCAAAATTTTGCCCCTCTGACTAGGTTTTGGATGCTGTGCTATTTATGTACTCAGAGTGCCAGTTTCCTTAGCTGTGCTTATAAACAGTCATTTTATTAAATTCTTTTCAGTCATCCTGCTTTTAATGTATCTTCCCCTTGTTCTGAAACTCCAGAAAATACAGCTGGTAATGAGAAGCTCTGTAATGTAACATTTTATGAAAGACTAGGTTTACGGAAAGCTCTAAGTTGAATTCTCAATAACACAAGAGACACAGATTTCTGGAAAATAGGAATGAGTAATACAAATGTGAGATGGATATTGAACACATTGGTGATTAAAATAAAGACAAAGGTTTGAGATGTTTGTGAGAATGTCAAAGCACATTGTAGCATAGTTCATAAAAATATGTGATATTATATGTGATAAATGAGACATGGGAGAGATGGAAAACATCAAAATATATCAGTAATTAGAAGTAAGAATGGGTGGGAAACACCACTTAGATTATCAGAATTTTTTAAAAATCCAGCTGTGCATTGTTCCAATGATAAAAAAAACACAATACAAATATTTTAATAATATACATATGGCTAAAGTTACATATAAATATTAGAAAAAATAAAATTTTACTACTATCAGAAAATGTCTGGTAAGCAAAAAGTATTATTAAATATGAAAAACAACCATATAATTCTAACAATTAAGTATACCAAGAATTGTAACAATGTAAATTTTTGTGCACAAGATAATATAGCACCAAAATAGAGTAAAAAGTGAATAATGACCAGAGATAGTAAATCATTACCAAAAGCAAGAGAAGTCAATACATTTTAAATAATAACCATGTTCTGTGTGTTCAGTAAACTCATAAAATAATTTTTAAAATCCAACTTATAGTTACAGATAGTAATATCAGCATGTATAATAATAAATATACTTGATGATATTAATAGTAAACTAGACATTACAGAAGAAAAGCCTTGTGTACATGAAGGCATATAATTGTATAAGTAGACTGTGATAATGTCTGTTTTTCTTTGTCTACATTTTTGATTACTCATGAATTTTTTAGATCTTTCTTGGAATTTCCATTTCTCTGCTTGCACTGCCCATCTATTCTTTCAAGTTGTGTAATTTTCCATTAGATTCCTCAGCTTCTTGGGGCTAGCACCACCAGCAAACCATACGGAAAATCCATATCTGAGTAAATAAAATCTTCTTCATACCTTCTAGTTCATGCACTGGGAGCCCTGGGCACAAACTCTCAGCAATATGCTTGCGTGCCTTCTGAGATTTTGGGACAGTTTATATGTGTGTTTTGTAGACTCAGATTGGTGACATTGGTATTAAAATCTTAGGGTAATTTGCACTCACTCCTGGTACCTAGAATGCACTATCTGCATCACTCTGCTTCAGACAGTTTTCTATCACTATCCTCCACACCCTGGGAGATATACATAATTACCCCATTATACCTAGTAACACCAGGACTGTAGCAAACAGAACAATTCCCTCAAAACTACTGGAATCTACTCTGTGAGTTCTAGAGAAGAATGTGTCTTCATTCCACCTCTCCACAGACTCACACCTACCAGTGCAAAATCTCCACCCTTTAGGACTGGAACAGCATTCAATTCACATCTTCCAGTCCTGGAACTAGGACTATTGGTGTTAAAACTGCTAGCACCAGTCACACTTTCCTAGCAGGAAGTGCACACCCACATCACATAGCCCTGGAGCCATAGCTTTTGGTGCTGCAAGAACCAACATCTCTCAGGCTGTCCAGAGGGAGAAGAGGACATCTCCCTTTGCATCCCTCAGCAGAAATTACAAGGCCCTGGCTTTCATAATACGTAGTGTAACTGACACCAAATTCTCCGGGGACTAATGACACACACACACATATGTATATACACACTAGGACGTCCACACTTATCTCAAAAGCACATTTCTACCCAAACTACAGCAGACTACACCACTGTGTAACTGATAGACGTAGCTGGCATTAACACCAAAGAGTTCATGCTGTGGTCACAGTTCTCAGTTCACCCAACACCAAAACAAAGTAACAATCCAAGTGATAGCCTGCATTTCGTCTAAACCATAAACTTTTCCAGTAAAATTGCCTTCATAAAAGGGAACTATTTCACCAGATGTGCAGATTTTAACATAGGGACACAGGAAACATAAAGAAGCAAAGTGTGTTACACCTCCAAAGGGACACATTTGTTCTCCAAACGTAGCTCTTGATTAGCAGGAAATCTAAGGATGTCAGAAACAATTCACAATGATTGCAAGTAAACTCAATGCGATGCAAGAGAATATTTACAGACAGCTTGAAGAGATGATGAAACCAATGGGTGATATGAATGGAAATTTCAATAAAGAGTTAGAAATTATTAGGAAGAATTAAGTAGAAATTTTAGAGATGAAAATTTCAACCAGGGAGGCCTCAGGTCGCCCCAATGGTGGCGATAGGCAGAAGCCCTGGTGCCTTAGAACTGCCCGAGAACTAGCAGGAGCCTTGGACTGCCCCTGTGGTGGCAGCGGGAGGAATCTGAGGGCTTTGGATGACCCTGGCGACAGTGGCTGGTGGAAGCCCGGGTGCCTCTGAACCACCTTTGCACTAGTGGCAGGCAGATGATGGGCAGGACGGCCGGGGCACCAATGGCACTGGGCATAGACCTTGGGCCTATTGGCGGTGCATTATGGGGACATGGGGGGGTGTGGGTTTACAAGATGTTGGGGGGATGACACAGGTGGCAGCAAATGGTGACCTGAGGGGTCATGTCCTGGTGAGGAATGACAACTGAGGTACCTCCATTGACAAGGCCACTGTACCTGCAGGGTTAGATCACACAACCATCACTGAGAGTCGGAACAGGGATGTGCAATGTGCAATGTACAGCCGGCCTATGACACTAACCAACAAGCAAGAGAATCAGGTATGGAGGCAGAATCCATGGGGGATATGTGGGCCCATACCTGTGGAACTGCAATCCCTGCTACCACACAGAAGACCTGAAACTGAGAACAGACCTGGTTGGGCAGCTAAGGGGATGGCCAGGTTAGGTTGTGGTTCCCACTGGTGAGCACAATAGCCAGAATGGGGGTCAATGGTCTGAACTGGACATGGCTGCAGTCTCTCTTGGCATGGGTGTGCACTGGGTCTAGGAAGCACAAGACTGGGTTAAATTCCAGCACCCAGTGGTACTTATAAGAACCAGGGTGCATTTAGAACGGGCTGGGCCAGGTCTTGGCTCCCACTGAAATATGTGAGAGCTATATATGGACCTAGACCCAGTGTGACTGAGCTGTAACAATCAACATTAAGAAGCAAAATGGGTGTGGGCTGGTTAGACGAGGACACTGTTCCTGCCAGTCAAGAGGTGGACAAAGTCAGTCTGAACCAAGGATGCACTAGTGTGTGTCCTTGATCTGCCACTAGGAGGAGATCTGAGAGAGGAGCTTGGGAAACTCCTTTGTCAGGACTCAGTCCCTGATGGTGAGTGCAAGAACTAAAGCAAGGAGCAGCCCAGACCAGGCCAGGATACAGTACCCGCTGGCACACATGCAGGTCAGGTCAGGATCCAGGTCAGACTGGGCCAGTTCATAACATCTACTGGCAGATCTGAGAACCAGGATCAGGAGCAAGACAGGCCAGGTCAGGTCGTAACCCCAGCCAGTTCACATTAGGGCCGGAACTGGAGGCTGGCTATGCTGGGCAAGGCTGTAGCACCCACCAGCAGGAGCTGGGACTGGGAAAAGGCTGAATGAGCCAAGCTGCAGCATGTGCTATTGGATGCAATATGCACTGTTGGATGCTAAAGTGAGGCAAGCCATGCAAGTCTAAGGGCAGTGGGTGCTGGGTCTGTGAGTTCCGGCGGTGATGAGGGGATCTGGCGGGGCCTGGGTCTACTGTCCAGGGCCTAAGACTTGCCTGCACTGTGGGCGCTGAGTCTGTGAGCCCCAGGGGAGGGGTTCTGGTGGGTCTGGGTCTTTTGGTCCAGGCTCTCTCACAGGGCATGCCGTGAGACCTGGTCCTCCTCATTGGAAGACAGAGCAGTGGACAGCAAGCCATGATTAGTATGAAGGATATGGCAGCCCATTGGGGCCTGCAGAGGACATCTGTACCACACCAGAGGAAGGAGAACAGAACAAATTGGACAACCACCCCTGCAAAATGATGACAGCAAAAGGGGAGGGGTGGACAAATGGAGACTGTAGGGTTGACTTTGTCAGCCAACCACCAATGAGATGCTTTACAGAATTAGAAAAAAAATCCAACAACTCTAATATTTATTTAGAATCACAGAGGAACTAGAACAACCAAAGCAATCTTGAAGAAAAATAAATAACCAACTAAATAAAACAAGCCAGATCATCACAATGTCACTTCAAAGAGCACTACAAATTACAACTACTCTAAGTGATTAAGACAGTAGGAAACACATAAAATCAGAGATACAGATCAATGGAACAGAACAGCCAATTTTCAAAAATTAATTCAGATACATGAAACCAACTGTTTTTTGACAAAAGTGTCCCTTCATTCATTGGAGAAAAGATTATCTCTTCAATAAACATCACTGGCAAAACTTGAAGTTCACTTGTAGAGGAATGAAATTAGATCCCTACGTCTGGCCATATACAAAAAAAATATTTAAAGCTGGACCATCAAAGATCTAAGTTTACGACCCAAGATTGGCAGTTGCTGGAAAAAATATAAACATTTCAAGACATTTGTGTGAGTGACAACTTCTTGGAAAAGATCCCTAAAGCATGAGCAACAAAAGCAAAACTATTCAAATGGGATTATATCAAACTCAAAAGCTTCTGCACAGCAAAGGAAATATTAAATAGCATTAAAAGACATTCAACAGAATGGGACAATATTCTCAAGGTACCTATCTGAAAAAGGATTAATATGCAGAATGTGTCAGAAACTCCAAAACCTCATCAACACCACCAACAAATACAACCTATCCAATTTTAAAAAATGGACAAGGAGCCTCATGAGACAGTTCTCAAGAGAAAAAATATAAATTGTCAATGATTATATGAGAAAATGTTCAGCATCACTAGTCATTAAAGAAATAAAAATCAAAAGCACAGTAAAATATTATACATTGAGATATCACACTAGCATCTTGGAATGACTATAATCCAAAAGACAAAAAGCAAGAAATGACAGCAATGGTGTGGTAGAAGGGAAGGGTTCTCTCCCTCTCTCTCAAGATTTATTTATTTTTATTGGAAAGGTATATTTACAAAGAAGAGAAAGATCTTCCATCTGCTGGTTCATTACCCAAGTGTCCAAAATGGCTGGAGCTGAACCGGTCCAAAGCCAGGAGCTTCTTCCAGGTCTCCCATGTGGGTGTGTGGGTGCAGGGTCCCAAGGTTTGGGCAATCCTCTACTGCTTTTCCAGATCATAAATAGGGAGCTGGATGGGAAGTGGAACAGCTGGGACACAAAGCAAACCCCAGTAGGAACCCAACACTTGAAAGGGGAGGATTAGCCAATTGAGTCACTGTGCCGGGCCCTTGGGCTCTGGAAGGAAAACTCTTATACACAATTAATGTTACATTAACTCAACTGCTGTGGAAAACAAGAGATTCCTCTTAAAAGCTAAAAGCAAAGACTAAATCGACATGAGATCCAGTAATTCTACTACTGGGTATATACTCAAAAGATAAAAAAGCACACTATCAAGGAAGTACTTTCACCACCTCGTTATGGCACACTGTTGAGCATAGCCAGAATATGCCTTTTATCTATCACCAAATCATCATATGAACAGTTAAAGAATATTATTAAGCCATAAAAAAGAATAAAATTCTACTGTTTGCATCAAAATGGATGCAATACATATTGAATGAAATATGTCAGACAGAAAAACAAAAATCACATCTTCTCCCTTTGTATATAGGAAGCAAAATTTAAATACATACCTTTATGTTTCATTATTTCTTAAATACAGTTTGTCAATTTCCATTTCATATCTTTGACAAACTAAAGGTGAAGAATGATTCACTACTATAGTTTTAATGATCTGTGGATTATTTTAAAATCTATTGGACATAAAAGAAAAGGACATGTTTTCATTTGATTTTTGTTTATACTCCTGTATTCCTACTCAGAGATGATCTCTTATTTCTTAGTTGTTGAAATCTTTATTTATTTGGGGCATTTAAGCCTTTGGTTATAATGTAGATTACAAATATGTAATCTCAAAATTAAAGAAAGAAAGGAAAGCAGCGAAGGAGTGGGGGGGGGAGGGAGAAAGAGACGTATCATCATGTTAGGTATGTCAGTACCTGACCTCCATGGAAGCTGTTTTCTTTTTATTATCATCACTTAAATATGAGAATAGATGAGAAAAAACTCAAAATTCATTGGACACTGCTCACAAATTGAAAAAATATTAAAAATAGCATTGATAGATCATACTGAAGGGCTTATAACAATTATTTTATACACTTATTGTAAATTTGCTGTAAGTTTATTTTTTAAAAAAATTAGTTAACATAGTGATTATACATATTTATGGGGCACAGAATGAAAAAAAAAGTACATACATTTAAAAAGTGTATGTTTTAGAAAACAGGTATGCATTAAAAGAAAATAAAACACATTTGCAGAAAATGTAGGGATCACATAAGAAACAACAAGGTAAATCACAAAATTCTGTATCTGAACATTTCAAGCTAAAGGGGTGAAATTATCATAGTAAGTATTCATCTTAGGGAGCTACAGAAAATAAAACCAAAGAAAGAAGGAAATAAAAAGCTGAAATTAATTAAATAGAAATATATATTTTATTAGACAGTTATGAAAGTCCAAATTACTCTTTGAAAAAACGTAATTTACCAACTTCTAGCAATATTGCCAAAGAGGAAAAATGTACAAATAAGCACTATCGGCTATACAAATATCAATGCAGAGGCTTCAGTCATTAAAATACATCAATACCACAATGATGACCCCTTGACTATGCTAAAGTAGGTTTCCATGTTCTTATTTCTTAGAACACTCTGATCTTTTCATTCATAACAGTTATTGCATATTTTCAATATGTAAATCAGATAGTATATGTGTGTGTGTGTGTAATGTGTTTCGGTCCTACCCTAGTGCAAGCATTAAAACCTCATTTCTCTAAACATTTTTCCAAGTATGCAAATGACTAGTCATGTTTTTACCAGCCTGATTCTGTCATTCCTCCAATAAATATTTTCCAAGAGGCTATTTGGGTAAATGGGTATGGATAAATCCATGGAACAAGCAGATATATGAATGAGAAAAGAAACAAAAGGCATGGTGAGATTCTTAGATACACTTGCACTTTAAGGATCCATAGAACCTGGTGTGGTAGCCTAGCGGCTGAAGTTTTCACCTTGCATGCTCCGGGATCCCATATGGGCACCTGTTCTAGTCCCGGCAGCTCCACTTCCCATCCAGCTCCCTGCTTGTGACCTGGGAAAGCAGTCGAGGATGGCCCAAAGCCTTGGGACCCTGCACCTGCGTGGGAGACCCAAAGAAGCTCCTGGCTTTGGATCAGCACAGCTCCGGCTGCTCTGGCTGCTTGGGGAGTGAATCAATGGACAGATCTTCCTTTCTGTATATCTGACTTTTGAATAAAAATGAAATAAATCTTAAAAAAAGAAAAAGAATCCATAGAACGATCTTCTGAGGGAGAAGTTTCCTGTTCAATTGTCTTTTTTGTGTGTGCTTGAGATATGATAACATAATGCTCGACAATATCAACAACTTCTGACTTCTTAATTTGAAAGTTAACCATGAGTTACTTTTGCCAGTCTTTCTCAAGTATCATAGAACTGACACAGTTTGAAAATGTCATTATTTATTAAACCAACTATCATTTCCTGTGGTTGTCTGAAAGTGATGTGTGAACAATTTTGACAGTATATTCCAAAATAGTCTACCTCTGTAGTAAGCACACAGTTAAGAAGAATTAAGACGTGCAATGATTATAAAATATAACTGTAAATTTGTTGACACTCATCATTGAGAGATTGAATCCATGTCCCCTCTTTTTGAATCTGGGTGGGCTGCGACTTCTTTCACAGAGTATGACAGAAGTAACACTGTGAGTTCCACGACTATGTAATAAAAGGTGAGATGGATTCTGCCTAGCTTCCCTGGAACATCTGCTCTCTTTGAAAGCTTTGTCTTGGGATGCCCCCTCTTAGAAAATAGCTGTCATATTGCAAGAAACTTAAGTCACACTGATAAGCCACACCTGGGTCCTCTGGTCAACAGTCACAGCTGAACTCAGCCTTCAAAGACATCACAGGCCAGATGTCAGACCCATGACTGCAAGTAATTCTAGTCTCCAGTCATCGAAGTTGCTTCAGCCATATGTCTGCTCAGCTGGGGCCACAAAGTACAGAGAACAATTCCCACTGTGTCCTGTTTACATTCTTGAACCACAAATCCTTGAGCATAATGAGTAGTTGTCATCTTACGACACTAAATGCAGAATATTTTGTTATGTGAAAGTAATTGAAAATGATGACAAATGAAAAGTTTGCCTGAGGCAATGAAATGTGACAAAATATGCCATTTTAAAAGGTGAATCAATAAATAGAAGTAGTAAAACCAGAGTAAGAAGGATGACTTGGAGTCAATAGCTTCATCATTCCAGATAAATATGTTATTGGAAATTGTGCATGAATACTATTTCTGATCAAGATTTTAGGGAAAAAAAATCACTCTACTGTTTTAATTATGACATCCTCACGTGTCTCTAACAATCACCAGTGGAGAAGTGGAAAGGATATCTAGTCACAACTAGCAACAATAAATATGATATACTAATGATGAAGGACTAGACAGATATGGCAGGTTTAGCAATAAGTGCAGCAAAACGTTTTTTGCAGATATGAGCATATAAAGGTGTATTACATCTATTTCTACATAGTAAATAATTCCAAAACTTAGTAACTTCAAACCGCATATATTCTTCTCTTCAGAGTTGCTATGAACCAGAAATCTGGGCACAGTGTTGTTGAGTTCTCTGGTTTCATAACTCACAGGGCATAATCAAAGTGTTGCCTGTGTGACAATCATTTTAAAGCTCTCCAAATTCATTCAAAAGGTAGTTGACAAGATGCAAAACTTGCAGGCTATTTCCAGAAGCCTTCCTTGGTTCTTTGTCATTTTACCTTTTCCATATGGTAAGTCTACACGGCAGTAAGCTTCCCTCTGAGTGAGCCACCAAGAAGACAAGAGAGTACTGTCAAGGTAAAGGTCACAGTCTTCTGAGACCTTATCTTGGAAGTACACTCTAATCACTTATATGCATTAGAAGCAAGTCCAACCCGCATTCCTGGTGGAGGGGATTTATACAAAGGCTTCAAATTCTTGGAAACAACCTTGATGCCTGTTGAAAAAGGAGTGGATAAAGAAACTGTGGCACAACTATTCCATAGAATACTATTCAGCCATTAAAAAGAATGAAATTCTACCAACTAGAGACCATTATGCTCAGTTAAATAAGCCAGTATGTGCTGCAGACTGGACTAGCCTGGTCCACCCCTGGACCTGGCTTACACATATACAATGGATGTTGCAGCCCAACCCAACCTGGCCTGCTACCAGCCTTGGCTCTTGTCATCACCAATAAGAGCTGAAGCCTAACAGGGGAATTTCCCATGCTCTCCTACCAGGCCCACTTCCAGCCCCAGATCTCACGTGGGTGCCCTGACCTGGTCTGGTGTGGCTACCACCCACTCCTGGCACTCATTGATCAGTACAGTAGCCTAACCCAACTGACCTGAACCCATTCTGGCTCTCACTAATGGGTGCTACAGCCTAGCCCAGCCTGGTCCACCCTGCCTTGCAATTCTCATGTGAACTGGCAGGTGCCATGGCCTGCCCCAGCCTGTGCCACACCCATTCTGGGTTTTGAGTGCCAGTAGGTATTGGAACTTAGCCCACTCTGGCCCTCCTCAAAACCCACACCACTGGCATGCCAACAGGTGCTGCCACCTTGTCCAGCCTGGCCTACACACAACCCTGATTCTCACATACCCCAGTGGGAGCTGTAGTCTAGCAGCAGAATCCCCAAAGTTCTCCTAGTAGACCCATTCACAGCCCCAGCTCTTGGGTGCGCTGGTAAGTGATTAATCCAGTCTGGCATGGCCCATCCACAGTTTCAGCTCTCCCCAGTAGATATTGCAGCCTAGCCCAACTGTGTGCAGTCCTGGCTCTTATGCTTGCCAGTGGGTGCTGTAGCTTGGCCCAATCAGACACGCCCCCCAGTACCAGCTTTTGCATGTGTCAGCAGGTGGCAGGTGATCCTATTTAGCCCAGTCATCTGGTTTCCGTTCCTCTAAATTACTGTCTCAGTCCCCTCACCTACCTGTGAGTGAAATGGTCAGATCTGTGGAAGCCCCTAGAAGTTATTTATCCCATATCAAATATACCCTCACCTGCTCCTCTTCCAATACATCCCCAAACCCTTTCCCTAGGCAACCGATAGCCCTCCCACCTGGTGGTCAGGCAGGTTGACATGTCCTGGCCTAGTGTTCACAGCATTCCCGACATATCTTTAGATAAAGATAAAGTAGAATAGGCAACTGTGTGACACATTGGTACAGTACAAATTTGGCATTAAAAAGGCCCCAAATTCCCACCAGCTAATAGCTGTTTTTCTCTCAGCAGTGTTACCTAGGTGCAAATCAACCTAGGTAGTTACCTGCAGCTTGGGAATTTATTTGTTTTGTTGCAAAAACATTGAAATTCACACATACAGGATATTCCCAGAAAATTCATCAAAAATGTGTATTACCAAAAAACTGTGAGTGGATTTCAAAATCCATTTTCCTTGAAGTTTTTGAAATACCATGTGTATGTCTGTGTGTAAAGATTTTCACAAAACTTTTGTAGTGAAAATGTTCACTGATTTCTCCTATATTATTCGAAAACTGGTGCTGATGGCAGGCCTGGTGGAGATTATTAGGAGTTTCCCTGACTAAGCTGTTGTCCCTGCTCCTCTTCCCGAAGATCAGACCTTTAGTGAGCTGGGCCACAGCACCCAACATTTGTGTTGGAGATGGGACCGGCCAGTTGGGGACTGAGCAGGCTGCTGTATCCACCTGTATGTGGTATACATGTTGGTTGGTGCAGATAACAGACCAAACCTAACCCTGTACTGGCTGACACATACAAGAGTCAAGTCTGAGATCATCCCAGATGAGATTTCTTGGGGGACTCCCCAACTAGATCACTGAACTCAAACCTTGGACACAGAGATCACAGTAAGTATGGTCCAACCTTGGGGTGTATATACTGGAACTGGACTTCATCAGTTGCTGATGCCTGTGCGGTGCTCAGCATGCCCATATGCACACAAGGGACATGACAGCAGGCTCAACTTGGGTACAAGTCATTGAGTGCCTTGTCAGAGGATGGAAAGCAGAACAGGTTGAACAACGCTCCTGGCCAAGCTTTGCAGCATGTCCCTTGGTCTGACCTTGGAAAGATTTTCTCATCCCTGTTGCAATGAAACTGACAACTTCTTAGAACTATCAAATCTACTCAAGTAACACCCTTGGAACACTCTTCCCCATGTCAGGGTCTCTAAGGCATACTCAAATGGCTGTCTCTCCGTCTCTGAGTGCTAATGTAGTTTGACAGCAAGTAGCAGTCCCCTCCCTACAGAGATACAGGAGAAAAAGACACTGAAATGTTTATCCCACCCACCTTCTCCCATACCTGACCCTCCCAACCCTAATCAGTCCCACATGGATCTGCATCCCTCTCAACTATGTAAACAATGTTAAAAATAAAATGAAATAAATTTTTAAAAGAAAACAAATTTACTTGTTAATTCAGCTTTTCACAATATTTTTTGCCGTACTGGCATGCAGTCTAATTCATGTTTTGTACTTTGTTTCAACTGTTAATCAAATGTAGGATTCAATTAATCTAAACAAGGAATCAGTTTAGAAATATTGAAATATTTAGGTGAAAAGAAGAGTAACTGATTTTGTGTGTGTGTATGTGTGTGAATGAGACAGAGAGAAGGGGAGAAAGAGAGAGAGAAAGAGAGAGAAAGGGAAAGATTGGGGACAGGGAATGATCTATTGCAATATCTGAAACCATGTATTCAGCTTTGGGGTAAGAAATTCCACAGAGCTCATTGCTCTAGGGAGAAGGTAAAATAGAAAACAATAAAATAGCAAAACAGTAATAAACAACCCCTATGTGACACCTATTGTGAGCCTTCTGAACACATTACATATATTAATAGGTATTATCCACACACCAAAACAAGAGAACATAATATTATTATCTTCATTTACAGGTGAAGAAATTGTGGCATGGAGGGGTTAACGATTTGCATAAGGTCACTTGACATTCTTAAATCATCAGGATGAACCTCCATTCACTCATTTACAAAGGACACTAAACAAGGACATTTCCCTTAGAAAGATTTCCAACTAAAAAACCTCCAATGGAAAACATTTTTAAGCTGAAAGCTATAAACTTCAGATATCTGACATGTTACTTTATGTAGAACCTATGCATTCTGCTGCCTCCCCTGAAGAAATCTCCCCAGATCTAAAGATTCCATCCTTCCCGCTCAAGCCCCTGTCTTTGCACTCTAGAATCCTTGCAACCATAACAACTTACCAAGCCTGTGATCCCATCCCTACTTAGGATTTTGAGCTGAAGCAAGTGATTCTGGTTCAATGCAAATTTCAGATGAACAGCAAATACTTGTTTCAGGGTTCCTATGGCCCCAAAATTTCATCAGACATACAGAAAAAACATAAACATCTACTCATTCTTTCTCACCAAGTCAACTTTAACTTGGCATCTGGCATTTTTATTTGCTAATCTGACCATCCTATTTCTATCATGCCCTTTCCAAGCCCCTGGATCTCCCACGCCCCCCACTCTATGATCCCCCTGGACTTTCCACGTTTCCACCTCACCAGCCTGAAGGAAACAGGGGTTTGGGAAGTCCAGGCCCCAGCTGCTAGAAGCTAGACAGCGTCTGCTGGCATGCACAATTAGCCCTGGGAGCATATTTTCCCATAGAAACAATCATCGTAATGGTCACTGGCTCCCCAGTGCCATAGGCCCTATAGTCCAACCATATTCTCCCTTAAATAGGCTTTTGTGGGCCAGCCTGGGAAACTTCCCAGCATTTGTAACATTGTTTCCATGGGAAAAATACTTCTTAAGTTCCGAACAACTGACTTAAAACAAACTTTTGGAACAAACCGCATTGGTAAATTGGGAAAGGCCTGTAAGACTCTCCCAGAGTCATTGAGAGGCTGGTGACTTCACTCCAAGACATTAGCAACATTTGGGCCTGCTTAGCATACCAAAGGAAAGCCATTGGGCCTGCTAAAGCAACTTTAATAAGCAAACAGACAAGATTGACAGATCCATAATAGACAGGCTGACTCCGTCTTTGATTGGCTACACAGCGTTTACACTGAATGATTTACATTGAATGATTTCCCTTAATCAAACACAGGTCTTAGCGGACAGGCAGGGCACTTATCCACCTAAGAGGCTGGTTATTAAGGGGATGGCAGGTACTCTGTATCTAATTGCACATAGCACCCTTTCACAGACAGCAGCATGCTAGAGGAAAGACAAGCTTTTTTTCCCTCCATTGTCTGAGACATGCGATGTTGCACTGGTTCATTCACCTTAGTGAAAACAGAGCACGTATGCAGCTTTCATCTGGTTCTTTCTTTCAATGGCATATGGAAAATTCTTCTTTCAGAAATAAAATGTTAATTCCAGAAAAGCACTTGAAGGCATTCTGAGAGGCAGTCTCCCATATTGCTGAAATTATACACAGTGCTGCCACCACATTTGCATAACAAATGTGACAGGATGGTTACTTAAGAGACTAAAACAGAAGGAATAAAATGTACAGAGATACCTCACTTCTCTCATTAATTATTATTTGAAATGAAATGTAATGCCACTGGCTATAGGGTACCTGAAGTTGAAGAAGGAAATATATCATAATGTATTTAAAAACCTTTGCAAGGGATAGGAATAATTAAGAAATTATTACACTACTGATCTTTTAAAGCGTGTAGCCACCTGTTCAGTGCCTTATTAATCACCAATTTTCTTCTTCTTTAACACAGCATGACAAAGGTTATTGGAAGGAGGAATACAAAAATCAAGGTACTGAAAAATAATTTATACCATGCATCAAAAATGTATTAAAATTTTAATTAGGACTTTACTATTAGAGAAAGTCATATTTTAGGTCTGGTTTATAGCAACATTTAATTTTACTTAAAAGATTAGCGATGCATATTAATAATTATTATTGTTGATATTATTAGTTTATTCTAAAATTAGCTCTCAATGATTCTTGTTCCTCTTCTTCTGAGCAGTAAATGTTACTCATAAAAGGGTGTTTACTGAGGCCTGGATGCGTTTAGTGAAGGCTTTAAACAGGGAGATGCTACTAAAGATTCTCAGTAAAGGGGCAGAAAGAAGCTGCCTACCTGGGAAAGCTGCTCAGCAGGTCCCAAGCAGCTGAGTTCCTGCCCAGGAAAATTTGTGTGTGACCTGCATGGAGACTGAGGAGATCGAAGTGCTACAGGGGAAAACAACAAGCATCTGTTTAAGGATGCTGGGAAGTGAAGTGGGAGCTTGAGTCTCAAACCGAAATTCAAACTCTGAATTTTCATCATGTGATCTTGAGGAAGTCACTTATTTCAGACTCAGGTAAGTTTTTCTTGAAGAATATTTCCAAACTAGTTACAAACAAAATAAATTAATAAGATCAATAATTATGGTAATTCTTATATAAATATTAAAGTGTCTTTACTGACTGAGTTAGGTGAATTCTAGCTATCACTGCTTGTTCACAAACTTCATTTTTACCTTTAAATTAACATAAAGTGGAATTGGCAATAGTAATGTCTGTAAAAATATATGTACCTAACACCAATTTCAGGATGCAGACCACCTTCATCTCCCTTACAGCTCCGAACACTCTCCTTCTTTAGCCCCTGTCCTACCAGAACCCTACCTGACAACCACTGAGTGTTTCTCCATCACTTTTTTAAAATGTCGTAAAAATGGAATGTCATAGTATATAGCATTTTGAGATCAGCTTCATTCACTCAACCAGCTTCTGCTGTTCACTTAGAGTGGTGACTCAATAGGTCTCCTTCCATTTTTATGGCTGAGTTGTATTCTACTCTCCATCTATGCTACAGTGGGTTTATCAATCACCCACTTCAGAGTTTTTCGATTGTTTCTAGTTTGGGCTGATTTCAAATAGACCTGCCAAAAACATCAATGCTCAAGGTTTTGTGTGAACGGAAGCTTTCATTTTTCTTGGAAAAGATGATACTGAGTCACATGGTAAGTATGTGCTTAATTTCCTAACAAATTGTTATCCTATTGTACTATTTTGCAGAGAAAATTAGCATTGTACTTTTCAAGAGCAAAGTGAAGTTTCAGTTGCTCTGCATATTGCTGATATTTTTTAGCCATTCTAATGGAGTTGGAGTAGTTCAGTAAAAATGTCTATTTCCATTGCCCTAATGCCACTGATATTGAACATCTTTTGTGGCTGTTTTCCATCTCTGTCATCTTCACTGGTGATAAGCCTTTGGAAGCATTTCCCTAAAATTGGGTTGTTTTCTCTCTGTTGAGTTTTTGGTAGTCCATATGTTTTACTCATAAATCCTTTCTCCTAGTCTGTGATTTACTCTGAATTAGCTCAACAGAAATTTTGGAAATGCAGAAATGCTTAATTTTGAAAAAAATCTGATTCATCATGTATCTCAATAATTTTGCAGATCATTTTGAGATGCTATGTCTAAGAAGTCTTTAACTCTAGATCACAATTTTTTTCTTTACACTTTTTGTTGTTTTATGTTTTACATTCAGATCTATGGTACATATCCAGTATTTGTATAAAGCATGTTTATTGCCTTATCTATGAGTTTTCAGTTACTCTAGCAATACTTGCTGAAAAGGCTGTACTTGCTCTATTGACTTGCTTATTTCACCTTTGTTAAAAAATCAACAGGCACTACTCTTACCTAGAAAGAGATCAGTGAACAGTAGCCCACAGATGAAACCTGGGCCACCTTGCTAATCTTCATAAATGTAATTTTGGGCATGGGGCATAGTTATACCCATTTATTTATATATTGCACTGTCTGTTTTTGCACCTCACTAGCAGTGTTAAGCAGCTGTTTCAGAGACCACATAGTTTGTACAGCTGATACTACTTTCTTGTATTTGGTCCTTTACAGAAAACGTTTACCACCCCAGGTCTAAACTATAGTCGTGGCCTCTGTAAGTTAATGAATTGTGCTGTCACCTTTGGCCTTGGCAGTTCTTTCTGAATGCCTACAGAACATATTAACAGGGGCTGAAGGTTCCTCATTCTCCTAAGAGAAGGAACTTCACCCAAACTCAGGTTCTTATGTGACCGATGAAGATGATGGTGCTCTCTGGGTAACTGGCATGCTCCTGACGACTCTTGGAAGGCACTAGCACTCAGAATCCAAATGCCTGTTCCTCAGCAGTGCTGTAGCTCTTGGCTCACCTGTCCTGGAGTGGATAATGGGATGAAAAGTTTTTCCTGGATGTGTGAATTTTCATTTTCCCCAGTAAAGTTTGGCTCTTAGCCCATGCTTTGTGACTTTGGGGAAGTTCATACCAAAGGCTGCACCATGGCAGCTGAACATTCTAAAGACTATATCTTACATGCTGATGGAATGCCAAAGAGGACCCGCCTGACACACAATGTCCCTAAATAGCTGCCATCCCTGCAGCCACAGTGAGTCTCTGCTTATTCTTTGTACTGTAGCTTAGCGTGGGTCTTTCCAAGCAATTCTGTAGTGTCATTCACTTTATCTTTTTTTAAGATTTCTTTAGTTATTTATTTGAGAAGTCAGATATACAGAGGAGAGACAGAAAGATCTTCCCGTCCAATGATTCACTCCCCAAGTGACTGCAATGGCGGGAGCTGAACCGATCCAAAATCAGGAGTCTGGAGCTTCTTCCAGGTCTCCCACATGGTTGCAGGTTCCCAAAGCTCTGAGCTGTGCTTGACTGCTTTCCCAGGCCACAAGCAAGGAGCTGGATGGGAAGCAAGACCGCAGGTATTAGAACTGGTGTCCATATGGGATACCGAAGTGTGCCAAGCAAGGACTTTAGCCACTAGGCTAATGCACTGGGCCCACTCACTTTATCATTACAACCCCATTAAAGATGCCTCAGAGGCTTCCCATTAGTTTTAAAGTAAACCAAAACTTTTATCAGACGAGATCAGGCGTGTCCAGGGTGGTATGGCCGTAGTAAACCAAAATTTTTAACATGACTTAGTAAGATCCAATGTGATCTGAGCCTTACCTTTCTCTCTGGCCTTATCCTCCACTGCTCTGCTTCTCTGAACTCCAGCTAAACAATGTTTTCTCAGTTACATGCTGTTGGGCATATCTTGTTCCATTTGTCTGGAATGTTTTTCCCTTTACCTATTTAACTCCAATTTTGCAGTCTCAGTCAAATGTCACTTAGGCAGGGAGGACTGCAAACTGTTTTGACATAGTCATGTTCTCACAGCATCAGGAAACTTATTTGATATTTTGCAGCTATTGGCATTGTGTTGTAGTAACCATTTTCTCTATTAGACCATAAGATCTACTTCTTACTTTGGTTACCAGAAGTGTGGTTTATAGTGCCTGGCATAAAGCGCAGGGTCAATAAACTTAGTTGAATATATTATTTTTAAGAGAAATGTAGAAGGGCCTGGCGTGACAGCCTGGTTGCTAAAGTCCTCATCTTGCATGCACCGGGATTTCATATGGGCGCTGGTTTATATCCCGGCTGCTCCACTTCCCATAAAGTAATTTTTTTGAAAAGAGAAATGTAGAAAAAGTCAAGCACATAGATCATAAATTACATGATTTTATTTACAGAAAATGTCCAAAAAATGGAACCCTAAAGAAAAATAAAATAACTATACCTAGAGATTTAGATGGGAAGGGGATCAAATGTAAACTAACATGTAGCATTTTAATGCAAATTTCTTTTTAAAATTATTTTTATTATTTTCATGATACACTTTTGCAGCTTTTGGGATTCCTCCGTTTCCATCCCATTTCTCATTCTCCAACTTTCCTCCTGCTAGCCCCCTCCATATTATTAGAGCAATTTAGTCCTCCAGCAACCGTTACAGGTCCAATATTTTTAAAATTGTGTAAAAGTGAATTAATTTTTTAAAAAACGTATTATCTATTTAAATAAATGGAGTACAGAAAATATAATGCATATGAGAAAACTGAAGTTTTGGGATGTGATTGATATTTAAAGCTTGTCTAAGCTTTTGAGGAATAGTGGCTTATCTACTTACTACTTGTTGAGTTCCTTATTTAGTGACGAGTAAAGCTTGTGATTATAAAACAAAATATATCATCATAAAGAAGAAATAAGAAAAGAAGGAGGAGGGAGGGTGGGATTAAGGGCAGGCGAGAGGTTAGAATGAGAAGTATCATTATGTTATTTTACCTGCTTTACTACTTTAGTGAAGATTATTTCCACCAAGAACTCAGGATTCTGCCTGGAGTTCTCTTTAAACAATTTTAAAAACTTAGCATTTTAGCTTCGGTGGTTTGTAATGAAAGTTAAGCATTTCCTAAGTAGCAACAAGGTAGAGGTGCTAGCTAGCCTTGTCACACTTGTATAAATCGACCTAGAACAGGAGCAGTATGTGCATACACAGTTTTAAAGGCAACACACATATCGCAAGCATGGTGCCAACTTTCTACATTGCTACTCCCGTAGAATAACACTTAATTGGACAGATCAGGTGATCAACACTCTGAGCAGCAGCTTGTTCTTCCACCAAAGGGTCAGTTCTGGATTTCAGCTGAGCAACTCAGTAGCATGCAGCTGTCATTCAAAGGTAGCAGATAAGGTAGAAAGTCCTACAATTCATAAGACGGACAGTAGTGAGGTTGATATAAGCCTCTCTCATAGCAGCCTCTCACAACAGGAAGGAAATGAGAAGCAACCATGTGATAGCTTGTCACGGGTGGTCTACCTTGACAAGTTTCAGGAAGATCGTAGGATTATGGTTTTGCCTATGTGGCAAACCTAATGTTCAACAGTTCCAAGAGGGCCAGAGGACCACAGTGGAGCTGTTCCACTGTTTCAGTGAATCCAGATATCTAAGTCATTGTTTCTTTGTAAGTAACATGTTTCTCTGACTGCATTCAAGCTTGTTTTATTTTTAGATTTTTGCAATTTGATTAGGATGTGTCTGGCATGGATTCCTTTGGGTTTAAATTACATGAATATTACTGAGCTCCTTAGGCCTTTATGTTTTCTATCAAATATAGAAATTTTTAAAAGATTTATTTATTTGAAAGGAAGATACGGAAATCTTTCTTCCACCACTCCAGTCCTAAAATGGCCACAAGAGCTGGAGCTAGGCAATACCAAAATCAGGAGCCTGGAATTGCTTCCCAGTCTCCCAGGTAGGTGGCATGAACCCAAGCACTTGGGCCAGAATGCACTACTTTCCTGGACATATTGCTAGAAACTCAGAAGTGGAGTAGCAAGGATGTGGCTTGGTAAAATACTTTGATAAGGGATGCCGCTGTCCAAGCTAGCAGCTAGCTCATTGCATCACACCAGCTCCTGCCATTGCTTCTTTGAATTTTACTTGGGTCACATTCTTTCTCACCAGTTACGAATTCCTATTATCCCAGATCCTCTTAGAGAAGGAGATTCCATCCTCTCTGAGTCCTAGGAATCTGGGTCTGGCCTCCATTGCTATTGCTCCCACCAAAAACTATCACCTGAGGGGTTGTTGGCTAAGAAAGGAAAGCGTGATCAAAGGGGCTAAAGAGTGAGGGGAATGTCCTTTGCTTCTTTAGCCAGAACTGGGATCCTTTTGGAGATCTGTCTGAATTCTGGACTTCCTTGGGCATGGAACTGGAGGAAAAATCCTGGAAACTCACCACAGTGAGTTCAACTTCTGGCTTTTCTTTTTGATCCGCTACTATTTTCTTTTCAAAATCTTCAAATGCAAGAACTGGCTGACATATGCTGCCTAAGTTATGTCGGTGCATTCAAAAGGAGAGGCAAGGTAAATATGGATATTCTATATTACCTGAAGGTGCAATTTGCTTAGCTTCAGTTTTTCCACCTGAAAACTGAAAACCATCTATGTTACACAGCTTTAGTTGGATTAAAGACATGATCATTTTTCCCCAAGAAATTTTTGTATAGGAAAATGGAGATGTATATAATTTTTGGTTGTTTCAAGGACTTCCTGAAGATTCTGTCATGTGCTCCCAGATCCTAACCAAGGACTATCAGGACAGGCACCAAGGGCTATATCCCAACTGCCAAGGAGACCACAGGGAATTGGCGTGCCCTTGTAGGTCAAGAACTCTGAGGTCATCCACTCCGTTTCAGATCTCCCACAAGGGATGGAAGAAGCCCAGATCCTTCCTCACAGGATCTAGTATCATCAGAATAACAGCCAGGAATCCTGAGCGGACCTCAGAAACAGAAGAACAGTAAACTTCCTTCAGGACCTGGGAGAGGAGCTTTCTCTGGTCCTTATTTAGTTCCAACTTTGAATCCCCACCCTCTCTTGCAATGACCATCAGGGTTGCTCCAGAGCCCCTCCCCCCCAAAAAATTGGATTAGATAGACAGAGACCAATAAGGAAAGCTTAGAATCCGACAGGAAACGGTCAGCTTGGACTCACATATACCTTACTAGGTAGGACACAAAAATCAGTTATTCCCCACTAAGATATTGAAGATTTCTCTGCACACCCCCCTCAAAAAAAAACTGTTCTGCGTCTCAACTGATGACATATGCCTTGTTAGAGTTAGAAGCCAGTTTGGACTAACCTAAAATTCACCAAGTCCAGTAAAAATAATACTTCAATACTATAAACTGCTAAATATAAAAACGAAAATAGACACAAGACAGCTGGAATAGTACCCTATAGCCACTTTAAGGTGTATAGCATTTGGTTGTGTATAAACTAAAACTGAAATGTCAGTGAAGTAGTCACAGGATGTGGATAAGAACTTGCATTTTCTAACATTTTAATCACTCAATACCATGTCAATTAACTCCACAATGTTGTAAATTGTTGTTGAAGTTATGCTGTGGCTTTTCATTGGACGGAATGATATTCTGCCAACTCTGCTTTCAGACCAGAGATGGTCTTCCCAAGAAACTGCTGAATTTATCTGGACAATAAGATGCTGGACTCTATGCATGGTACATGCTTTCATTGAAAGAATCATGACTGGATTTGAACTGTAATACTGCAACAAGGTGGAGGAATCCACCATAGGGGGAGGGCATGGGGAGGGGTTGGGGGAATCCCAGAGCATATGAAACTGTGTCATTAAATAAAATGAAATTTAAAAAAAAAAAAGATTCTGTGACGTGACTGCAGCCATCTTGATCATAACTACAATCTCATCCTGTATGTGACCCTTATAGTCATCCTCAACCCATGAAATAAACAGTCATTAAAATCATCTACTTAGCATTGTGTTCCAGGAATTGACATCAGAAATGTCTGATGCCTATAATGTTAGTATTTCTTGAAAAAGTCCAGGTATATACCAGTTAGTCATAGGCCACCACGGTCTATAAAATCCCTTTTCCCCTATTTCATAACACAGGGATCCACAAGTCTGATAGTTACCCAAAAGTATGCTTCTGTTCTTAAGCTCTTGATAAATTCTACACTATGCAATCCTCTATACGTCTGCCGTTATCTTCAGTCTCACAGAATCCTATGCCTTTGATGGACACTTTTCATATACTAAGTTTTCCTGAAATATATACATATGAACAAAAATATCAAATAGCCAGCCACAGGAATTGTAATGGTGCCTTTTCAAAACAAAGGTCATTCAGTGTGGTTTCTTTGTGATTGTTATTATTTAAGGCTCAGTTCAAACCCCTAATCTCAATATGTCTACCAATTCCATACTATTGATGCATTGCAAACCATTTCAATCGTAATAAAGATCCAGAATTGAATTACCTGATCGAAATCACATGTTCAAATCTTATACATGCCTCACTCTTTACTTACCCTGCCTTAGACATTACTAAGGCTGCCACATATCAATTGCTTTTTCCTACAGTAAGAAATAAATGGGGTTTTCTTGGTCAATCAACAGCTTTTTATGTTGTTTATATTAGTTAAGCTTCCCAAAGAAACAAAACTCAATAGTGTGTATGAGGAAACTCGAAAGACTTGTGGGAAAATGGAATTAAATGATCAAATTATTTACCTGCAAAAATAATTGAAATGCAGGTAGGCATTTGGTGTATTGGTTAGAAGTCACCATTTGCAACACCTGCACCCTGTATTAGAGTGCCTTGGCTGAGTCCTGGCAACTCTGATTTTGATCCGGGTCTCCACTAACATGCACCCTGGGGGAAAGGAGGACATGGCTTAAGTATTTCAGATTCTGGCTTTAACTTGGCCCAACACTAGCTTTTGCGTGTATGGGGAGTGAACCAGTAGATTGAAGGGCCTTTCTTTTCTTTTCTTTCTTCTAAAATAAATTATAATAAATAAAAATTAACATCTAAAAATATGGGATTCATGCATAGTGTTTTTCATAATATTTGTATGAACTTCTTTAAGATCCCAATATGGGGCCCAGCACCATGACCTAGCGGCTAAGGTCCTCGCCTTGAACACCCCGGATCCCATATGGGCGCCGGTTCTAATCCCAGCAGCTCCACTTCCCATCCAGCTCCCTGCTTGTTTTCCTGGGAAAGCAGTCGAGGACGGCCCAATGCATTGGGACCCTGCACCCATGTGGGAGACCCGGAAGAGGTTCCTGGTTTCCGGCATCGGATTGGGGCAGTACCGGCCCGTTGCGGCTCACTTGGGGAGTGAATCATCAGATGGAAGATCTCCTCCTCCTCTCTCTGTATATCTGACTTTGTAATAAAAATAAATCTTTTTTTAAAAAAAAGATCCCAATATGGAGAGATACACAGATTTTTTCAGAGGGTTTATCTTACATGATTATGAAGGCTACAAAAAGTACCATAATTTAGACCCTGAAAGGAAGAATTATTGCTGTGTTTTCAGTCTGAACTCAATCGCCTAAGAACCTGGAAGATCATGGTACAAGTTCTGCTCTGAGTTGGGACCCTGCGCTCTTGTGGGAGATTCAAATTAAACTCCTGGTTCCTGGCTTTGGATCAGCTCAGCTTCGGCCATTGCGGCCACTTGGGGAGTGAATCAGTTGACAGAGGATCTTCCTCTCTGTCTCTCCTCTCTGTATATCTGACTTTCCAATAAAAATATTTTTTATAAAATTGTCTAATTTATTTATACCCACCAAACTATATTGTCTAGAAAGTTCCCTGAATTGCTCCCTGCAACACTGCCAATGAAATGTTTCTAAATTTGTTCTATTTTGTTACATATAATTTGGAAAAGAGTACAGTTTTGTTTTTTCTACCTCTTTGTTCAAAACTTTCCTACACTATATTCATGTGATAAACGTTCACTTCCTGCTGTATTACAAAAATCCCAGACACCCACCTCAAACACATGTTAACCTCTATTCCTTTCTGCATCAAATCAATGTTCCTTGCTTTGTACATACAAATCTATCATCTGTTTTATTGAGAACCTGCTGATTGGATGCTGAGCTGTGCATGTCACACCCTAGTGCATTAATATCGATATACATATCCAATCACATCACCCATACCAATATTTCAGTCCACAAACTAACTACATCTGTGGTAGCACTCTCATAAGATTGCACTGTCTAGTAGCATTGAACCATCTTAGTTCGTGTTAAGTACACTATACGATGTTTGTACAATGATACAATCAACTAAATGAATATCTCACAAAGTATCTCAATTGTTAAATATTGCATGTGGGAGATCACCCTTGGATATCTGCCTGCTACCTAGTGGGTATGGTCCATGACCTACCTGCCCATGACATGAGGCATAGCTTGCAGCTGTGTGTGCCGCACAATGTGACCTATGACATGACTAGAGGGGTTAAAGGCATAGACGTGCCTTCTAGCCCATCACAATGTCATTGTTGGGTGGTAGGACTGCCAAGATTATCCTTCTTGCATTCCCATTTTTCTAGTCTGTATAAGTTGTGCTCGCTTTACAATAAACGGACATATTCCATCAGATTGTCTGTCCCTGGTGGGTTCTGTGGTCAAAGAACACTGTCACCCCAACCCCTTAGTGGTCTCAGGGCCTACTGACAGCAATCCCCCTGAGAATTGGGTGAGTATAAGTAGCTAAATATGCTGGAGCTAAAGGAATAAAAATAATTGTTCACATTTGTTTCAATTTACAAGCAATCTCACTTCTCTGTTTTAATGCTCAATTTTTCAAAGGCTCTTTTAATTTGTCTTTTAAATAACACTGACTTAAAATTTTTGTGTAACTTGTGCATTGTATGAACAAAATGTGAGGTAGTGCGATGTTTAAATCTGTCTTTAAAATTTTGCATTGCATTTTAGAAATGCTTGCCTTCACTTTCATTGCCATGTTGCAGTTCCCATTGACGCTTCAGCTTCTTTCACTTCTTCAAAGTCCACCCTTGCTTAATCATCCCTCAACTCTTCTGTCACCTCCCTCAGCTTCCTCTGTCAGAACTGACTCCCAGTTAGTCACACAGATATTTGTTACTAGTGGAATATTCTGATATAAAGCTGTGTGAACTGGAATGTCGCTTTAGGGGAACTCACAGTGGGGAAAGGATTTGTTTAATTCCCTTTTTTCTTTGGGGACTTTATCTTTGTTCTCTAGGCTTCTTAACGAACTTAGTCACAAGGCTCTTCTCTATAACATTTGCATTCCCTTGTTTATAAATTGTTGATATACATGTTTAAAGATTTATTATTTTTATTGGAAAGTCAGATACACAGAGAAGAGGAGAGACAGAGAGGAAGATCTTCTGTCTGATGATTCACTCCCCAAGTGGCCACAGTGGTTGGAGCTGTGTCGATCTAAAGCCAGGAGCCAGGAGACTCTTCCGGGTCTCCCACTTAGGTGCAGAGTCCCAAGGCTTTGGGCCTTTGTTGATTGCTTTCCCAGGCCACAAGCAGGGAGCTGGATGGGAAGCATGGCCACAGGGATTAGAACTGGCGCGTGCAAGGCTAGGACTTTAGCCGCTAGGCTACCACACCGGGCAAATTGTTGATATGCATTTAATCTTCTCAAAGACTGGTTAAAACAGGGAGCGCCCACATCCTTCCTGAACAGATTAGGAAACTGAGGCCCACCCAAGAAAAGAGCACTATAGGTCATGTGTTAAACTTAAAATTTTTTAATAGGATTTTAACTGTCCCACTTCTTTTATTTACTTGACAAACAGCTTTGGTACTCTTCAGTGTGCCAGCTTCTGGGTTATATGCTGGCTTTCAGGTTCCTGAACTAGACAGGTGAGGCATCGTGCTTTAAAATTTGGGTAACAAAATTCCTTTGATTTGGCTTTTTTTAAAATCAACCGCAGGTATATTCAGATCAGTCTAAGATGCATTAGAAGTTAGTGAAGAAGGCAGACAGCATGAAATTGGAGCTCTAGAAATGCGTGGCACCAAACCCAACTTAGTTTTTATCTCCAAGTACAACCATATACAACTCCCTCTCAGCAAGCCTCAGTTTCTCCTTCTTCAAACAGAGGCATTGGAACAGAGGTACCCATGCTGTACGAATCTGCCAATAATGATGAATACTAATTGGCTTTTACTGTTCAAAGATATTCTAGGTATGTAGCTCTCAATGGGATGTGGGGGCTGCATTCTTCATTGGGATGATCACTATAACCTTGGAGTGTATGGAATTTCAAAGAACTCTTTTGTTTCTTTCTCATTCACATACGGGACAGAAAGCAAATACATATATATGGTAAACATTTTGGAAACAGTGATATTGTTTCTCAAAAGGTATTCAGGTGAAAGAGGTTTCACAGGCCTTGTCAAGCTGACTTTTGCCCAAAGTTTTGCCTATGTATTTGAAAGAGTGACATGGAGACACAAGCACAGAGGGGGAGACAGAGAGACACCCTCCATCAGTCAGTTCATTCTCCCAAACACCCACACTAGCCAAGGCGCTTGGAACTCTAATCCAATATTCCACCTGGCTGGCAGGGACCCAAGTACTTGAATAACCATTTGCTGCCTCCCAGGGTACACATTAGCAAAAAGCTGAATTAGAAAAAGAGGCAGGGCTCCATCCAATCAAAAAGCACTGCTAATACAATTGCATACTCCAAAAATCAGCACGGAGATAAGGGACTTATTTTTGCACTGAAAACTACAGAATAAGAAAAGGTAGTTTCCTACAGTGGTGGGAATGTACATGCAAGTTTTCAGTTGTTACAGGGGTGGGAGGGTATAGGGTAGCACCATGTCTGTTGACCACGGCTCCAGGGTTTTGAAGAATACAGAATACTGAGTGCAATATGCTGCAGTGCAGGTAACTCTGGGACAGCCATCATAGCTCCTTTGCCCTTACCACCCCCTTTCTTCCAGAAACCCCTGCTGTGCTGTGCTGTGCTGTGTGTGCTGTGCTGTTCTGTGTGTACTGTGCTGTGCTGTGCTGTGTGCTGTGTGTGCTGTGCTGTGCTGTGCTGTGTGTGCTGTGTGTACTGTGTGTGCTGTGTGTGTGCTGTGCTGTGCTGTGTGTGCTGTGTGTGCTGTGTGTGCTCTGTGTGCTGTGCTGTGTCTGCTGTGCTGTGTGTGCTGTGCTGTGTGCTGTGTCTGCTGTGCTGTTCTGTGTGTGCTATGCTGTGCTGTGTGTGCTGTGTGTGCTGTGTGTGCTGTACTGTGCTGTGCTGTGTGTACTATGTGTGCTGTGTGTGCTGTGTGTGCTGTGTGTGTGTGCTGTGTGTGCTGTGTGTGCTGTGCTGTGTGTGCTGTGCTGTGCGTGCTGTGTGTGCTGTGTGTGCTGTGTGTGCTGAGTGTGCTGTGCTGTGCTGTGTGTGCTGAGTGTGCTGTGCTGTGCTGTGCTGTGTGTGCTGTGTGTGCTGTGTGTACTGTGTGTGCTGTGTGTGCTGTGTGTGCTGTGTGTGTGTGTGCTGTGTGTGCTGTGTGTGCTCTGCTGTGTGTGCTGTGCTGTGTGTGCTGTGCTGTGTGTGCTGAGTGTGCTGTGCTGTGCTGTACTGTGTGCTCTGCTGTGTGTGCTGTGCTGTGTGTGCTGTGTGTGCTGTGCTGTGCTGTGCGTGCTGTGTGTGCTGTGTGTGCTGTGTGTGCTGTGCTGTGTGTGCTGTGTGTGCTGTTTGTGCTGTGCTGTGCTGTGTGTGCTGTGTGTGCTGTGCTGTGTGTGCTGTGCGTGCTGTACTGTGTGTGCTGTGTGTGCTGTGTGTGCTGTGCTGTGTGTGCTGTGCGTGCTGTACTGTGTGTGCTGTGTGTGCTGAGTGTGCTGTGCTGTGTGTGCTGTGTGTGCCCTGTGTGCTGTGTGTGCTGTGTGTGCTCTGTGTGCTCTGTGTGCTTGCTGGGTGTGCTGTGTGTGCTCTGCTGTGTGTGCTGTGCTGTGTGCTGTGTGCTGTTTGTGCCCTGTGTGCTGTACTGTGTGTGCTGTGTGTGCTGTGTGTGCTGTGCTGTGTGGGCTGTGCTGTGTGTGCTGTGTGTGCTATGTGTGCTGTGTGTGTGTGCTGTGTGTACTGTGTGTGCTGTGCTGTGTGTGCTGTGCTGTGTGTGCTGTGTGTGCTATGTGTGCTGTGTGTGTGTGCTGTGTGCTGTGCTGTGTGTGCTGTGTGTGTGTGTGCTGTGTATGCTGTGTGCTGTGTGCAGGTGTCACTCCTCTGCTCCTCCCCCAGATCCCTGCCTGTCTGGTGGGGAGAGGAACTTCAGCTGCAGTGCTCTCTCCTTTACCTGCCAGCAGCTCCCTTCTTGATTGAATTTCTGATTGAATTACCTTCTGCTACATGTCAAGTGGCTGATTACTTAACAACCATTTACCTTGTTTGGCTCTGTTCCTTTATAGACAACTTAATTTTGGTTTTGATGTACATATTGTGGCTTTACCTTTTTGGTCTCCCAACTTGTTGATTTCAGCAAGCACGCCCTTGCTGCCCTGCCCTGTCTTTGTTCCCTCTCTCATTGCATTTGCCCACCTTTTACGCCTGCACTCTCTCTGCTTTTCATCTGTATTTCATCATTTTTTTCTTTGCTTTACTCCTGCCTCACACACTCATCTGTAGTGTTTGTCTATCTAGCTTTTATCCATCCACATCTTTCTGTCATATTCTTGCAGACCGCTGGACCTAAAACATTGATTTTTCCCCCTTTTTCTTTGCGTGACCAAAAAATTGCTAGCTGAATGATTGTGCTTTACAAGCCTTCTCTACTCAGGCCACAAATTATCATTGATCAAAGACTTTCATGAAGTGAATCATTAAGCAAACACTATTCTTTGCCACACCCGAATCTGTCTTCCCCAGAAGAAGGGAGTGAGAGAGAAGATGAGGGCAATTGTGTTGCTGGGTTCTTCATAGGAATACAGCATGAAGAGCAGCCCTTCATCTGCATGGGCCCTGCTCTTGTCTCCACACGAGCACGTAACTGGCAGTGACATAAATCAATTTTTTACGGATTAACACAGACCTCCATGTGAAGACAGGCAGGGCTCCTAGTGATTCACATCTGAAAAATGATCCTGATTTATTTTCTTGCCCCCTTTAAAATAAAATAAATACAGTAGCTTAGTGTTGAAAGTGTCCTGCGTGCTAGCAAAGGTCTGCTGCACGAAGCAACTTGCCACAGCACCCCTGACCTCTTCTTGTTCCCAGAAATGCCACTAGAGCCACCTTCTGACCCCTCTACCTTTGTGACACCCACTTTGAAAAGCCATTGTTTCTATTTCCACTGCTAAATGTGACCACTGACTTCTCGTTTGCCACTTTGAAGCCCAGCAAAAAGGGAAATATGGAGGGAGGAAGGAACCTGAGTAAAGCTGCCCAAGAGCAAACATCAAAATTCCTATACCCTGCATGTGTTGGGAAAAAAGTCAGTGAAACCCAGTGGGAGCCAATAGCATGTGTTTCTTATTCCTAAAACCCAGCAGGCTTCACTCTACCCAGAGCAACTTTTTAAATGTAAAAGAGAAAAGAGAACGAGGGGATGATTAACAAAGGATAAAAGCCATGCTCAGATGATGATTTTATTTCCCAGATATGCCTTTCCTGCCTCATTAATACATTTCTGTAGTGGATGAAAGCACTTGGTATCCAAAGCAGGTAGTAATGGCCCATCAAGAGATACCATGTCAGCTTCCTAATGTCTTATCAAAGGTTTATTGAACGATACAGTCAGCTTGCTACTCTCACTGGTTTTAAAGAGTTACATGAAGACAAATGAAATGCCCCTTTCCTTCATGCATTGTTCCTCAACCACTTCTGACAATATCTTTCATGTATAAATCATGCTTCTCTGATAGCGTTTGGCTGGGTCTATCATATTAATAATGGGACCAAGACAAGGTCAGAGACCTGAATAAATGCTTTATGTTCATTTAAAGATGCAGAAATGTGGTTGCAACATATAAAGTCCCAGAAAGCAGCGGGCTGCTGCGCATGCCACATACAATATTGCTAGTGCTAGAACAACGCAGAGTTTGTGGAGTGCCAAATACACTATTGGAACTCCATACAGATACCATTTTATTAGCAATGATAAAACGGAAAAGTAGCCCTCACCAGTAGCTTTATTTAACCCAAATTTGAGTGAACTTTCTGCCATTTGGCTTTCAGAAGCGGATTTACCCGGGTACCTGGACTGAGGAAACACACTGTTCCAGACACAAGCATTGGATCCAGTCTCTTGAATAGTAAAGGCCAGCTCACTTTCAGGCCCTCTCTGGTCTGCCCTTTCCTCTGGCTGTACGGTTTGAATCATATTTAGCTCCTTCTTCACTCTTGTTCTCTGCTCCTCATCAGTTACTATGTCCTGTTGTTTCTCTAACAGCCTTTTCTCTCTCCCATTTTCTCTGTGGTCCCTCCCATTCAACACTTCAGTACCTCATGTTGGGCTCCTCTAATGAGCTCTCAAGTCTTTACATTTGTGCCATTCCACCCAGTAAGTGCACCTGTATCTTTGCACCACACTGTGCAGAGCTCAGTCCTAAAGCTCAGCTTTGGTCACATACTCCTCTTCCCATCATCCTCAATATAACAGTTTGAAAGACTTCATTTTGCTTGCATGTGCAATTTGATTGCTTACGAAAGTCCGAAAGCCTTGTTATGACCTCAAGATCACCTGCCATCAGAGTAAGATGCTCCACCAGTACATTGCCACATCAGTATTTTGCTGCTTTTCTTAACATATTCTCTCATTCAGCCTCCTAAAATACTTGCTGTTTCCGATATAGCTCACAAACACTCAAGCCTTGGCCCCTTATTGAAACTATCCCTTCCATCTTTTGCAATTTTTTTTTCTGTTCCATACCTATCTATCCAAGTCTTCTTGATCCTTCAAGGCTCAATTCAAAGGTCAATTCATCAGTGAGTTTTCTTTGTCTCCTACAGCCAGAAATGGTTATTCACTTATATGACCACCCTATCTCTCTCCCCCATACTTACTTGCATTTTGCTTCTTTTGTGCTTTGTCACTGTTCAGCCTGTGCTTAAGTAGTTTCTCCATTTGCATATAACAGTATTTTTATTTTTAAAATTGCCATATTGTTTGAAAAAATGTTCAACCTCACCAGCAATCAGGGAAGTGTAAATCAAAGTCACAATAAGATACAATCTCATCTTTGTCAGAATGGCTAGAATCCAAAGGCCAGAGAATAACAAAAGCTGACAAGGATATGGAAGAAGAACCCTTATATAGTGCTAATCAGAGCACTTTTCATTGTGGAAAATTATGGGGATTTCTTTAAAAACTAGAAACAGATTTGTCAAATGATCCAGCAATCCCATGACTGGGGATATACCCAAACACAGGAAAGCATTGTGTCAAAGAGACACCGACATCACCATGTATATAGCATCACTGTTCACAATAGACAAAATTCAGAATTAAACAAGGTGTCCATCATCAGATGAATGGATAAAAGCAATGAGGCAGATCTACATAACTGAATATCTTTCAAATATGAAAGAATTAAATTCTACCATTTGAATGAAGATGGATCCAACTGGAAAGCATCATCTTGAGTGAAATAAGCTAGACACAGAAACAGAAATAGAGCATGTTCTCCCTTATATGTGGAAGATAAATTTTTTTAAAAAATCTAAAAGAGGGAGAGGGAGAAAGATGAAGACACAGAGAAGTGCCTGTGTGTGTTACAATTACTACAAACATAATTTTATAAAACTTTGCTTGTATGTTTGTCAAACCAGTGATTAAGAATTCTGGGGCTAGCAAAGTGGTGTAGCATACTAAATGCTTTGCCTGTGGCTCAGACATCCCATATGGGCTTAGATTCATGTCCTGGCTCCTCTGCTTCTCATCGAGCTCCCTGTTTATAGCCTGGGAAAAATAGCAGAAGATGGCCCAAAGCCACAGGACCTGTAACCACATGGGAGACCCAGAAGAATCTCCTGGCTCTAGGGTTCAAATCAGCTCAGCTCTGGCCATTGCTGCCATTTGGGGAGTGAACCAGCAGATGGAAGATCTTTCTCTCTCTGTCTCTCTCTCTCTCTCTCTGAATCTGTCTCTCTGTGTGTCTGTCTGTCTCTCCCTCTCTCTTTGTAACTCTGACTTTCAAATAAAATAAATATTCCTTTTTAAAAATAGCTATAGTACTGTAGTTTTAATAATCTGTGATTACTTTAAATTTAAGGTATGTGGGTGAAATGGTCATTTTTTTCCCATTAAATTATTGTTTATAGGCTATTGCCTATATTCCCACCCTAATTAGGGCCTTTTTGGTTTTTTATTCAATTTATTTGGTGATGCATGAATTATTTTTACTGTGATGTAAATTTAAAATACATTGTCTCTAAAACTAAAAATAGAGGAGGGGAAAGTAAAGAAGAGAGAAGAAAGTCAATGGGGGACATAAAAAGGAGCAGGAGGAAGGGACTATCATTATATTAATGTTGTGTATGTTACACACACACACACAGACACACACACACAAAATATACCTTGGTGTTAAGCTGGAAATGTGGTTGTCTTTCCAAAATTCACATGTTGAAATTTAATTCCCAGTGTGATTTTGTCAGAAGATGGGACTTGGGGAGGTTATTAGCTCATGAAAAACCCTCCCAAATAGGAGTAGTGGCTTTTCCAAGGGAAGTCTAAAGGGAAGGCATTGCACGTGACACAGGAAATGAACCTTCGCAACACATGATATTTACCAGGAAGTAGACCTTGGACTTTGCAGCCTTCAGTTACAGTGAGCAAATACATGAACTTCCATTGGTTATACACCCTCAGTCTGTGCTATTCAGTCATGTCAATCAAACTTGACTAAGACATTTAATCCTTTTGATGACCTTAATTCTATCCTATAAGAAGGCTTTATTATCTTCATTTTTCAGCTGAAGAAGCTGAGATACAAAATGATGAAACGAACTATCCAAGGACTCATAGTTTGTAACAGTCAGGAATCAAATCCAAGTTTGCTCTTCCCATTCTGATTTGATTGGTAATATAATTAGCTGTTTCATTCCATTAATCTACCGATCTCCTCCTTCTAAGTGATTTGGGTGTGTAGACAACACAGAATAGTTGAGGGAGCTGTTCCAATGCCTCAGTTGACTAATCCTCTGCCTACAAGCGCCAGCATCCCATATGGGCGCCGATTCCTGTCCCAGCTGTTCCCCTTCCAATCAAGCTCCTTGCTAATGGCCTGGGAATGCGGTGGAGGATGGCCCAAAGCCTTAGGAACCTGTACCTACGTGGGAGACCCAAAAGAAGCTTGTGGCTTCAGATCAGCACAGTTCTGGCTATAGCGATCATTTGGGGAGTAAACCAGTGGATGGAAGGTATTTCTGTTTCTCCTTCTCTTTGTAAACTGCCTATCCAATAAAAATGAATGTTAAAAATAGAGAAAAACAAAATAGTGGAAAGAATACATTTTAACCTATGCTTTTTGCATGTTCAAAGTTTGAGTTCTTGATAATCCACTTCCTGAGTTTCATGATCTGCCAAATGTACAAAATTATGCTATCAAATGGCAAAATCAATGGAGATTCAATTTTAAAAACTAATTTGTTTTTATTTTTGGTGCTATAATTGGGCAAAACTTCATTCCATGACATAAAGTGTTGACTGGATACCAAAGGATGATTGAGTAAGGGGAACAAGGAAGTAGAATGATAAGAAGGGAAAATTGGTTAACAGAAGGTTAGTATATTGGTTCCTCTTCATGTACAAATTAAAGCAGAGGGATTCCTTATTACCTTGATTTAGATGCACCGAGTCCACATGACTGAATACTGTGAATCTCTAGTTTTCAGAACACCTGGTCTGTTGGGGATCTACCTGTGTCATATATGATGTTTAGCATGAGTAGCTCCAGTCTGGATTTGTCTGATCTGTTAGGTCCTGCTGCAGAGGACTGGTCCAAATAAGTAGCCTCATTAGTAATATTAACATTACGAAGCCAAGATTAAAGAGGGGATACATTTACCAAGAACAAATTAGAACATCGGTCATATCCATGGATTTCTCACAAGTTCAAGAAATAGCATATCCCCAGAATCCCAAAAGACTGCATTATGATCCCTTCCAACCTCCTCCTTGGACTCCTTCCAATTTCTTCCTCCAGGGGGGATGAATTTTGCCAAAAGTCCAGAAAGGAAGTAAATTTCATATAAGGAAGCAAATATGAGAGGCAAGACACAGAGCAGTGAGTAAGAAGTGAATATGTCTTAACTGTTAAATTGGTCTGTTTTGCTAGCCACATAGTAATAGGAACATAACAAGATGACAATCTGGGATAGAAGAGTAAAACTTGTCATATTGGTAGTATGATTGCAGGCAAGTTGTTTATCTTTGGGTTTGCAAACTTGGAAAGATAGTGCTTTCTTAGTGCTTATTTTCTAGGGAATTACTGAAGACCCTTTGTGTTTCATCACCAGATGATAGAGCATAGACCAAAGCTTTAGGCATGTACACTGTGTCGTCTACCACAAAGAGTAGGTTGTTTAATAGCTTATTTCTTTACTGCTTATTTAAACCATATAAGCCTTTTGGATCGAATGGTCACTGTCTAGTTCAATCAGGAAGTTGCTACTATAACACTATAACAACTAATTTTTACTCTTTATTTAGCAAGCAATTACTGTGGATTGGCAAGAAAAAAATTTAATTCCAGTTCACAAACGTTGCTACTTGACAACTGTATGTTCAGGATGATATCTCCCAAAACAACACAATGACCCTTTGCACACGCAGAGGCTCATTTCCTATCCTAGAGATTACCTCTCTTTCTATCCACGGACTTCCTTTGTTTGCAGTTTCCCTGATGGACAGTTAGGACTCATTCTCCCAGGTCTATCATATTTCCTGATTTTAGACTGCAGTATTTTTACTGTAAGTTATGGGGATGAAAGAATTAAATCAACTGTCATGCTTATTGGTGTTTAAGTTTGTTCTTTAACTAGTTCCAAAACTATTTTCTATCTCTATATCAAAACACCTGCTTCAAAGTTTGGATTACAAAGGACTATTTCTTTTTGTTACATATACAATCAGCTTTTCACACTTTTACACTTTTGTTCAAACTAGCTACAGTTGTAAACCCCTTCTCATCCATACTCAAGTTCACATCAAACTCTAATGTCTCAATCACCATGAAATGAGTTGCCTCCTTCTCCACAGACACTTAGTGTACAGTTCCCTGTTTGCATTTATCTTTTGTGCCTTCCAACATTGCTATTTGTGAACCTCGCTGTTACTTGTATTGGTTTCCATAATCCTATGTTTCCTCCTTGTTGATATCTCTGGCTCTTGTGCCAAATAAGTTCCCAAGAGACCCATAAATCTGTCCTCCAAATGTAATTTTACATCAAACGCATTTTAATAACCTTAAAATGCACTTAGATAAAATCAAACAGATTGGAATTCGGAGACAGACTTTCCTTATTAACTTTCTATGAAAGCAGTTTTACGTACCAAGAGAAAGCAGGTCCATCATAATTAACCGAGAATCTATGTAACTGTGTCACATAATACAATGTAATTAATGAAGTTAAATAATAAATAATTAAAAAAAAGAATTTTCAATGTCATAAAGATATCGTTAGTTGGAGCACATGACCTTCTATACTGCATCAATGCTCAAACTATCATTAAAAATGAGTTAAACCATTTTCCTGACATTTGTTTTAGAATGCATTTTAATATGTATCATTGTCATTCTCATGAGAACTATAGGCAGCAGAGTCACCACAGATTAGAAATTGTTTTTCCCAAGTGCCAATTATTGAAGATCAAAGGACACTTTGCACAACTAGTTCAGTCGTGAGCTGATTGAGAAATCCTTGATTCTGAAAGACAGGTCTGTGTAAACATGTCATTTTTGGAGATTAAAATAGTCTGTTGGTTTTTGGGGGCTACCCACAAAAACAAATAGCCACATGTGTATTACTTTGATTTGGGAAATTATTTTCCTATTCTAGTAGCTGAAATAGTTTTATTTTAACAAATAAAATGTTTGAATAATTTCTAAGGATTATACTATGAGCGATGCCTTTCATGATTGCCCATCAGTTTGCCTTTTCACATTATATCATCGCTCAGTCAAAGCCTTCCCAGAAACCAAGGAGCTAAGAGCCTCACGATGGTAAAAAAAGAGACGGAGAATGTATAGATCATTCCCTGTCCCACCTCCTCCAAGTTGGAAGAAAAGCCTGTTTGAGGTCCCTGGGCTGTTTTCTATCCATTTCGGTCACTTAACACCTTATCAAACCAAGTAATTTACTGAGCATTAAAATTAATGTCCAAGAACATTAAACGTAAGTGAACATATCCGGGAGATTTAATAACTCTCTAATCAGCCTAAAGGCTCTAAAAGCTAAACAAGCAGTCTATGTGAGGAGTTACACCAGAAAGGTCAAAGGATGCCAACTACCTTAACACCAGATCACAAGCTTCAAAACAAAGGCCAGTCAAAAGTGACAGATTCCAGCTGTGATGCTGTGCACAGACCTTCTCCGGTGACCTGAGGTGGTAACCCATAATGTAATGACTCATCAGCAAGAAAGAACACTGAAGCAGGACCTGGTAAAGCAGTAATCTGGTTATGACATGTTATGGATGCTAAGAAACCAGTGTCAATTTCACCCAGATGCACATTTTCCCCTTGAAAAATTGGATCAACTCAAATAAATGGAGTTCTGAAAGTTCAAAAGGTTTCCTTTGAGGGGAAAAAGAAAAAAGATTGCTTCCTTAAAATCAAGCAATCATTCTGGAGGTATACAATGCTATTACTTCCAAATGTCTCTCAGAATATTTTCATTTCAAATATATGGCAGTTTGAGTTTGTTTTCCTGCAAACCTTTCTTTATCCAAGGAACCCTTTTAATTTGTAACTTGGGAAAAAAAATAAATTCCCCACGGACACTCACAGGCAGCTGCTACCTAGTATTGCAGATGCTGCCTGCAAATGGGATTCAATTTTTGCTCATTTTCAGCTCAAATCCTTTTGTTCTGTACATAGAAGCAGACGTTTCTATTTCCACCGCCTTCTGTACTTCTCCCGTAAAGACTTCAACTTCTGTTAAACAAAATTGATCTTTTGATGGTAGATTAATAAAAGTCAGAAACAAGAACAGGTATCTGCTCTCAACAACACAGATCATCACCCTGAACTCAGCAAGAGCAGTAGTTATCAGAGACCAGCATTTGACTTGGCAAATGCATGCGTTGCATCTATAGCTTAATCAGTTGGATTAAATACGGAAAACCACTTAACCATTCGCTTCTTACACCAAAATCTCAAGGCTTGTTTCATTTTGGAAACTTTTCACATGCCTTCCAAATGCTGACAATATGAGGCAGTAACCATGCTATTTTTAATGTGTATGGTGAAGGGAAAGGAAGGTGGTGATGGATGTCCCTCAGGAAATTTCTCACTGGAGTGATTTTTTGCCATGGTAGTAAATGCTGTGTAAATGCTGTCTATGTGTTGGTTGGAAAGGATTTCAAATGCAGTTTGCAAAGTGAAGTGATAGGATAGAGTGACCCTAGACGACCGACTGTATAATTAGCTTCCACTGAAATTAAAACCTAAGTGACATGTTATCTTTTGGTCAACTTAAGCATGATTTCAAGAGAAGTGACACACAAATCACAATATCCCACTCCTGTACATATTGTTTCCTTGTATGAAAAGCATACAAAATGTATAGATTCCATTTAGAATAAGTTGGACTTTCCTTCATTCTACTGAATAAAATTTGTTACTTGTTTTAAAATATAAATTGTTTTTCATCAGATCTATATAGAAAAACCATGCACCCAAAAAGCCACATGCAGACTTTCCTTTGAAATGTAACTGATATTATTCCTCATATACTTAGATCCAATAGATAGACCCAAATTAATTTTAGCTAGCTCAGTTTTTAAATAGAATTAGAAATACTCCACGGCTCTGTATTTTTTATTTATTTATTTATTTTGGTACCTAGGATTTGTGACTTTGAAATTATGCCTTGGCTTCAGTTCTACTTTATGGGCATATGGGGTGGGTGGAGGTGGGAGATTAGTTCAGGCTAATTTTCAATTCAATCCTGTTTACAAATAGAGAAACCTGATCCCTCCACACAGGGCTCAACATAAAACTAAGAGACGTTTGGTATTTGAGGTGAGGGTCTCTAATTTCTTTCTTTCTTTCTCTCTCCGACTCTCTCATCTCTCTCTCCTTCCTCCTTTCATCCATCCATCTTTCTTTCTTTCTCTTTCTTTCTTTCTTTCTTTCTTTCTTGCTTGCTTGCTTGCTTTCCTTCTTTCTTTTTCTTTCCAGAAAACCTGGAATCAAATCATCTTAAATGAAGGGTAGGTTTTTTGTTTTTTGCTTTTTGCATCTCAAAGGAAAAACAGAAACAACCCTCAGAGGTATTCCTTTGGTTACAAATCCATTTTAACCTTTTTTTTTAGATAGGACATATTTCCCTCCCCAGTTTCCAATACATAAATGTAAGAGGCACACAGGAACAGAACTTGCCAGATCATTAAAGCATAAATTTAGTTGCTCATCTACCAAATCTATTTTGAGCAAGTTGGCATCCTTATTTAAAGGATTCACTCCTACTTCACCTCTCCTACCACACTGTACAGTAACTCCTAATGGATTTTTTTTGTTTTGAACAAAACCAACTGATTTCTCTGTGGCATTATTTCATGTCCTTAGCACATCTTAGCACATAGATTTTTTTAAAAACTTATTTATTTTTATTGGAAAGGCAGATATACAGAGGAGGAGAGACAGAGAGGAAGATCTTCTGTCCAATGGTTCACTTCCCAAGTAACCACAACGGCTGGAGCTGGGCTGATCCGAAGCCAGGAGACAGGAGCTCTTCCAGGTCTCCCATGTGGGTGCAGGGTCCCAAGGCTTTCGGCCATCCTCAACTGCTTTCCCAGGCCACAAGCAGGGAGCTGGATGGGAAGCAGGGCCGCTGGAATTAGAATTGGTGACCCTATGGGCTGCCGGGATTAGAACCGGTGACCATATGAGATCCCGATGCATGCAAGGTGAGGACTTTAACCACTGTACTATAGCGCCGGGCTCAAGATTCTTTAAAAAGTTAAAAATGTCCAGATATAAGGGAACTGAAACAAGTAAAAAAAAAAAAAGAAATAAAAGAAAAATGAATTAGCAGAAAATCACCATGCAGTGAAAGAAAATGTAAATTGTATTCTAAATATGTGTTTACTTGACTGAAACATGGCAAAATTGAGCCAAACATAGAATTTTTTTTTTCTAAACACTGGCTAATAGAATGCCTCAATCTATTTGGTTAATACAATATCTGACTTGTAAACATAGCAAAAAGCAATGACTGTATCATGAAAAAATGATCACAGGGAAATAAGAGTGTGTAAGAGATTAAGTGCTAGGTTTAAGGCTCTGCATGTTTCAGGTTAGAGGGCCCCTCTGGGAGGAAATTAAACTATTGCACCATTTGTGAACTGATTCTGATAATTTTATGAGGTGTGTGACAGATTTAATAAAACAGTTTATGCACAAATGTATGACCCATAAATCAGTAGATAAGATAGGTAGTCATATCACTTCTAAAAGACAGTACAGGGGCCAGCATTGTGCTGTAGCTGGCTAAGTTGCCACTTGCAATGCTGGCATCCTATGTGGATGCCCATTTAAGTCCTAGCTGCTGCACTTCCGATCTACGTTCCTGTTAATGTACCTGGGAAAGCAGCAGAGGACAGACTAGGTCCTTGGGCTTCTGTACCCATGTGGGAGACCCAGAAGAAGCTCCTAGCTCTTTGCTTTAGAATGGCCCACCTCCAGCCCTTGTGACCATTTGGGGAGTGAACCAGGGGAAGAAAGGTTCTCTCTCTGTGTCCCTTCTCCTTTCTCTGCAACTTTGCCTTTTAAACAAAAAAATAAATAATATTTAAAAAATGAAAGCACAGCATTGATTAAACGGCTGTTTTATCACAAATTACATTACCTGCAGAAATTTTGTAGAAATTATAAATTTTCCTGAGGAGAATTTACAAATGGATCTGTGTAATATTCAGTCTAGACACTTTTGTTGGAGGAAACGTTACATTAGGTACATCAGCTCAGAACTAACTCAGTGTCTTGACTTCACGGGATTGACTGATGAAAGACCAGGCTAAGCAATTACGTGCCTTGTCCCAAAATACTCTGGAATCAAGTTGCAGTGCTGAAGGTTTCAAGGTTTCAAGACATTTTAAAAGATAAAGTGGAACAAGACTGTTTAAAGAAGGTCAAGCGTGGAGACAGTGGGCCCAGAATCCAGTTGCTTGGGTTGGAATCTGGGCTCAACTATGACTGGTTATATGTATATAGGCAATTAAATATGTGAAAACTAGAAATCATCACAGAGCTTATCCCCAAAGAGTTGTTGTAAACATAAAAGGAGATTACACATAAAGCTCTTAGCGGGATGGCACAGATGAAGAACTAAGTAAATCTTAGCTCTCGTTTTCACTGCTAGAGGAAATATTCTGGACTATTACTAGAAGAAAAATTCACACACATGGCTACCCTTGAGACTAGCCCAAATATCATACAGTCCTACACATAAGAATAAGAACAAAAAGAAAAAACAAAGCCAACAAAACCGAAGCAGAGTGAAGGCATAGCCAGTAATTTTTTGGGCAACCAGTTGTTTCTGGTTTTGTTTTTTCTCCATTTGCTGAACGATACACATGGCTCAAGAATAAGGAGCAAGGCAATGGGATCAGTGTGGTCTCTCTGCTAATTGACTTAATAATCTACTTCTTCCTCGAGACTGTGGCAATAAACCATGTGGCGTGGTCTTCCTGCAGCAGGCAGAGAACATTGCATTCAGTATACAAGCTCCCCAGCTGTCTGTGAAATGGCACAAGACACTGGCTGATCCCTGAGTTTCTGAGTTTGTGATAAATATTTGTTTGAAAGTGAGCAAGTAACAGTTTCATAACTCCTATGATGTTTATATATATGTTATTTTTAACCTGCCTAGCTCTCTGAAGATTGTGAGACAACATAAATGATGCCCTCACCACTAAGATAAACATAAGAATGGAAGCTTAGTTCAAGATAGCAGATAAAGAACATATATTTGCAAATCTTCCTCCTCACATCATTAGAAAACAGGTTTCATAAGAAAATAGTAAATGTAAGGCAGTGATGATATACTAGAACTATTACCATTGGGAGACCACAAATGTTAATGTCTCTCTGGCAGACAGAAAACAAATTGGACTGCAACTGAGACCTACATATACACAGAATATCTCTTTGAGCAGCTGATACAAGTAGTTGGAGGCACTCCAGTATAAATATCATTGTAATTAACTGGAAAACTGTTTTTAGCAAGATTTCTAGAAAGACATGAGAGAAATAAACATTTAAAAATTAAAAAAAGAGCAGGCATTTTGAACAGGAATGAACTATCCCCTATGTGAATGCTTGGGTTTGAGAGTCCAATGGATCCACTCCCATACCAGCTTCCTGAGAATGCACACTTTGTGAGGTAGCAGGCGATGTCCAAGTAGTTCAATTCCTGCCACCCACATAGGACACAAGGATTGAGTTTCCAACTCAAAGCTTCAACCTGGTACAGCCCTGCTTTTAAACCAGTGGCTGGAAGATGTGTGTCCCAAATGAGTGAACTAACTGAATAAAATTTAAACAAATAATAGAAGAATGGCCCTTCCAGTTTGATTGTAAGGCAACACCAAGTGCCACAGAGATTGAATTGAAAAGATGCATGTATGGGCCCGGTACCGTGGCCTGGTGGCTAAAGTCCTCGCCTTGAATGCCCCGGGATCCCATATGGGCGCCGGTTCTAGTCCCGGCAGCTCCACTTCCCATCCAGCTCCCTGCTTGTGGCCTGGGAAAGCAGTCGAGGACAGCCCAATGCATTGGGACACTGCACCCGCGTGGGAGACCTGGGAGAGGTTCCTGGTTCCCGGCATCGGATTGGCGCGCATAGGCCCGTTGCGGCTCACTTGGGGAGTGAATCGTCGGACGGAGGGTCTTCCTCTCTGTCTCTCCTCCTCTGTGTATATCTGGCTGTAGTGAAATGAATAAATCTTTAAAAAAAAAAGATGCGTGTATAGCACAAGCATCGTATTGTAATTTCAGCATTGTAAATATAAAGACAAGTTCCTCTACAAAAGTTCAGAGCACATATAAAGAAATCTGTATCAGATTCACAACAGAAGAGATTGAGACAGTTAAAACAAGAATAAGTTTAAACTTATAATCCTGTCCCAAGCCAAACAAGCTTTTGTGCATATAGATAAAATAAAATAACTTCAGATGTATCTGGAATAAGAAAATTGCAAATCATGGCTATATTTGAATTTATTTAATGTTATAATTCAGCAAAATGAGTAGTAAACATAAAAAAATATGATATGGGATTTTAAGAAAGAGAAGTTAGCAAAGAAAGACTGTAAAAGTTAAATTCTTTAAGTACTATGAAACATAAATTAGCTAATATTTAAAGTGTTGATATTTTACATACATGCAAGTTATTATAATTATTGTAGATTTTAGAATTAAATTTGAATTGTATTTATATTATTACAAATGCTAATATGCAAAACTTTTTAAAAACTCACTTTTGAGTATTTTCATTAAAAACAAAGTCTGAAATATTTGATTTTAAGCTTCATGGCGATTAATAAGTAATGTATATTTATTTAAGGTTTATATACACATTCTGAAATAAATCTCCCTATTGAACTAATTAAGCTGTCAGCACAAATTTTATTTTTATGATGAGAACGCTTATTATCTACTCTTATAGAAAAACTTCAAGCATTAAATATTTTTTGTCCTTTCGATCAAGATTCCCAATCCCTGTTTGTAACCATTCTACTCTGTTTCTATGAGTTTAATATTTTTGAATTGTATATATAATGAAATCATACTGCATCTGTCTATTTCTGACTTATTTAACCTAGCATGATTTTCTCCATCTCTGTTGTCAAAATGACAAACTTTCCTTCTTTTCTGTGGCTTTTGTGCATGTGTGTCTCTGAATATGTACTACAGATTCCTCTAATCCATGTATCTGTTTATGGATACTTGGGCTGTTTCCATATCTTGGCTGTTATGACTAATACTGTAAATAAACATGGGAACACAGATAACAACTCCTGATATTGATTTTATTTCCTTTGGCTATATATATCCAGAAGTAAGATTAATGGATCATACAATAGCTCTAATTTTAGTTCTTTAAGGACCTGTCATACCTTTTCTATGGGAGTCGTGACAATTTGCAATCTCACCAAAACTGTATAAGGGTTCCTTTTTTTTATTCAAACATCTTAAAGGTTATTTTATTACAATCAACTACAGTGGGAAACAGGTAAGCTATGGCAAAAACTGCCCATCATTATCTATTTTCCTGCCTTTCGTTGTAATAGAATCTTAATTTTATTTGGTAAGGAAATGTGCCCAGCTAAAAAGACAAGAAAAAATGCAAATATTGCCTGTAATTATGTGTGATCATGTAACTAACTTTGTGCTGGTCAATGAAATGGAAGTGGAATTGTTAGGCTGGGATTCCATGAGAACCATGAAAATGGACATCTAGCGTTCTTCTAAGCCCTTTTACCTTCCTTCTTTGCTTTTTATTTGTTTATTTATTTGTTTATTTATTTATATATATATTTATTTATTTTTATTGGAAAGTCAAATATGCAGAAAAGAGGAAGATGATTCACTCCCCAAGTGACCACAATGGCTAGAGCTGAGCCGATCCGAAACCAGGAGCCAGGAGCTTCCTCCAGGTCTCCCACGAGGTTGCAGAGTCTCAAGGCTTTGGGCCGTCCTTGACTACAGTCCCAGGTCAGAAGCAGGGAGCTGGATGGGAAGCGAGGCCACCAGGATTAGAACTGTCGCCCATATGGGATCCCTGCGCGTGCAAGGTGAAGACTTTAGTTGCTAGGCCACTGCACCAGGCCCCAACCTTCCTTCTCCTTTGTAATATTTATTCTTACATTACCTGCTTCATAGTTAACTCTTCTCTTTTTTTCTCTGTGACTCAAGAAGCTGATGAGTCTCACATTGGTCAACTTTATGCTCTGCATATTGATTAGATTTGGCCAAAGAAAAGTGCCAACTAAAGGTGAATACCGAAAGAGCAGAGAAATCTACATATTTTTCCTGTGGGCTCCTTTCTTATTAGACAACAAGTTGACAGTGGCTCCTTGCACCTACCAACAGACCATAGCTCTGGTCGGGCAATCCTGTTACAGTCACAATGGCAACACTTTCTGGATTGTTGCAAGAACTTCCTTATCATCTTTTGATAATTTCCATTAATTCTACCGCACATGTGTGATGGGTCTATCCATTTATCTGCCCAATAAACTCACATTTTTCTTGCCAGGACATGGACTGAAATAATCATCCTTTATCTTTTCTGAAACATAGATGATAAAACCGGATTTAACTTTCCTTGTTTGTCCAAACAAGCTATGACATTTATTTTCCTGAAATTGTAGAGGCCAAAGTCTAACTTAAATGCAAAGGGTGACATAATAAACAAGTGCATAGCAGAAAATATCTGAGTGATTATTATTTTATGCATTGCGAAAATCTAAATGTGTTCTCTCAACATCCTCATGCTTACTCCCATAAATGTGATTGTATTAAGAAGTGGTACTTTTGGGAATTTGTATTAGTGAATTTGCTGTCAGTATAATAAATACCTGAAAAAAGATAATTGCAAAGGAAAAAGACTCATCGTTTTGGAGTTTCACAGTCCAGGATAAGGTAGATCCATTGATTTGGCCTCTGATGAATGCACTGAATTGCAGGATGTATGCAGAGGAAGGATCATGTGATGAAGCAGGAAGCAAAAAGACCAAGCAGCAAGATTATCCCATGTTTATGTGCTGTATCTTTGTAAAGTCATCATGATTTGATCACAGAAACTCCACCCAGTAACCTAATCTATTCTAATTACTTCCCAAAGGCCCTACTGTCAGATACCATAATCTAATTATACTCTCACCCTCTCATCACCATTAATTTAATACTTCACAGCTCAAATTGTCTATATGAATTGGGGAGCAAAATCCTGTTTTAACTGTAGCAGTGGAGATTAGGTCATTTAGGGTGGAGCCCTAATGAACAGGCTATGCATATTTATAAAGCAAACTCCAGAGAGCGAGCTTATTCTGTTCCCACCATGTGAGGACATAAAAGAAGCAAGCAGTCTTCAGCCTACAAAAAATTCCACCTCAGAACCCACAAATGCCAGCACCTTGATTTAAAACTGCCAGTCTCTTGAACTCTAACAAATGAATTGTTGTTAATCTGCCCAGCCCATATTAATTTTAATAGCAGTTAGAGACAATTAGACATGTGTCATGCCTCCACAAGCAATAATATGCCATTAGCTGCCTTACCCTACGAGAAAATCAGCAGGTGGTGAGAGTCCAACTCTCTAAGATAAAGCTGCTTGACCCAGTTTATTTTTAAGGTACCCTGTATCTTATCTTCCACAGAAAACACTGTGACAGCTTAACCTTGAAGGCGTAAATACAAACTCTGTAGATAAAGAACCTATCACTAAAATGCCCCCACTGGAGCAAATCTGTCAGGGTCAGAATGTTCTTTGCTGGCATTGTCTCAGCGTCACGAGGAAGTTACATCCTTTGTTTCAAAATCACAGGTATTGTCTCACTCATTGCTGACAGCTGGTCTGCTTCACTATGGAAAACAAGTCTTGGATTCGCTGCTTCACTCTTCTCACTAGAGAATATCCAAGAATGTGTGTTGTATTTATGATTACTATCATTCCTTTCAAACTGAGCTGATATCAGGAGACAAAGTATTGACCATCAAGTAAATCCTGTACAGGAATCTGTGTAGTTTTGAGCATTCAGACCAATATCTAATCTCGTGTTTGACAACAGCCCTCATTTCTGTGCACAATACAGATCATAATTAATCCAGTTACGCTGTTTATCCAAGTTTAAATCATCACTCACAAAACAATTATTAACTAAATGAAGGGAAACTCACTCTTCTGTATTTTGGGACATCAGTAACAGAATAATAATAAAAATAATGAAATGCAGCAATCATATATACCACACATATGACAAGAAGTAATTTACTCAGTATACATCAGTGATTTCATTTAACTAGTGTGAAATATCTGCTTTCATATACACATTATACTAATTGCTCTTCCTTTTTGTCAGTGATGTTTTGTAACACCAAACAGCGGCATTTAACACCTTTCTCTTTATTGTTTCTGAGAAAACTTGTATTTGTAACTGAATTTGCAGCTGCTATCACAAACTTATTGGCAACTGACTGTGTAATACCTGTGTATTGAATCCGAGTGTGTATTGAACTGCAGCAAACACTAAACGAAATCATTAGATATATGAACATTGATTTCCATGTCTTAAAATAGTCCTGAATTAGAAAATTGAGGACTGCAATGGAAGCTCTGTACCAGAAAATCATGTTGAAATTAAGGCTTCTACTAGCTTGTTGCTCTACCTTTCTCTCTGACAGCTCATCACCTCATCCAGATCCGAAATAGGAGATGGAGGATGGAGGGAAGTAGACACAAGATCCTTGCCTTTAAAAACACATTACAAAAGTCATATGCATCATTAATCGTGACATTCCATTGTCTAGAATCCAGTCACATGGCCACACATAGCTGTTGCTGATAATATGTTAGTGCTTTTATTTGATCGGGATGATACTCTGTTGGCTCTGCCCTGAGACCAGAGAGGGTCTCCCCAATAAGTAGTTGGACATGACTGGACTATAAGATGCTGGACTCTATGCTTGGCATATGCTTGCTAAGAGGGAATCTCAACTGAACTTGAACTATGGTTACGCAACAAGGTGGAGGAACCCACCATGGGGGCAGGGTGTGGGGAAGTGGGGGGACAATCCCAGTTCCTCTGAAATTACAACACAATGTAATTAATGAATAAATTTAATAAAAAAGTACTTGATTAAAAAAAATGAAGAGCCATCTTGTAAATGAATGTTAGATAAGTTCATGAATTCTGTCTTTACAACAAACATGTGCATTTAAACTAACTATTTTCATGAATATTAAGGAGTTTCTGTAACCATCAAAACTAATCTTACATGCTAAATCTTGGGGAGCACATATGAATAAAACTATTTGCACTGCTTTTTCTGCTGAACCTAGGCAACTCTTCTGGAATAATTTGATTGACTGTGAGAGATATATTGGTAGTCTGAGGCTATCCTTTTGAGAAACATGTTTTTCCTTAAGTTTGTCCTGGTGCATTTTCTATATTTTTTGAAGTGCTCAATCATTTTTAACCTGGTGCTGTTGCCAGTACAAAGGTCAAGGCAGGAAGGCATAAGCTCCAGGGCTTTTGGAGTGGTGTCAGTATTAGGAGATTGGGAGCAAGGAATGCACATAATCAATAATATTTAACTAAAAATCCTGCTAATGGATGTTTTAATGTCAGTGAAAATTAGTTTAAACCAGTCAGGTGTATGTTGGATTACAGTCTGCTTTCCTACATAGTTGTTACTTACTGCAAATTCAGACAGTTTAGGAGAGTTGCTTAAATAAACAAGAAACCTTGATTCTAGTGATCCTTGGGTTTTTAAAATCTCTGGCAACACTAATGCTAACATTTCAAGACAAAATCCATTATAAGCATAGAGATTAAAATGATAATCAGCTCACTATTAGCCATTTCTCCAATTTGCAGGATAGGAAAAATACTTGACTAGAATGTAATCTCCTGGGGCCAGCATTGTGACGTAGTGTGTAAATACAGCACTGGGTCATAAGGTAGATCTATTTTCAGATATCTAACAAATCACCATACTGTTTCCATAATAGCTGTTCAGTCTACATTTCCACCAACAGTGTTTTAGGGTACATGTTTCACCACATTTGCACTAGTATTTATTGTTTTCTTATTTACTTATTATAATCATTCCAATCAATGTGAATTGAGACCTCATTGTGGTTTTCATTTGTATTTCCATTATGGTTAGAGATCCTAAGCCTTTTTTCATGTGACTGTTAGCTGTGTGAATTTCATTATATCTACATTTCCATAATATAATTAAGTAGCAGAATGATGGACTTGTGACTGTTGTTGAAGGACTGTACTATTGTAATAATAAAGCGGAAATCACTTGCAGGACAGATGGGAATAGGGAGGGTGGAAGGGAAACCCCTGAGCCTATGAAACCATGTCATCAAAAACTTAAAAAAATAATAATTTAAAAAGCCTTTTCATGTCTTTTGCCCATTTCTTAATTGGGTTGTCTGTAATATTGTTGTTGAGTTTCTTGTGTACTTTATAGAGTTTGGATATTGGTCATTTATGAGTTGTATAGCTTACAAATATTTTCTCACATTGTGTTGACTCTCCATTTTGCTGAGTGTTTCCTTATCAGTACAGAAGCTTTCTAGCTTGGTGGAATTCAATTTGTCTATTTCTCTTTTAATGATCATGCTTCTAGGGTATTTTCCAAGAAGTATTTGCCAGTGTTGGTGTCCTTCAGATTTTCCCCCAAGTTTTCCACATGTAACTTGATATCAGGTCATAGATTTTTTAATCCATTTCAAGATGATTTTTACATAAGGTTAAGGGCAGCAATCTTTTTTTAAGATTTATTAGTGTTATTATTATTATTAGAAAGTCAGATTTACAGAGGCGAGGCAAAACAGAGAGAATGCTCTTCCATCTGTTGGTTCACTCCCCAAGTGGTCACAATGGCTAAGTTGATCCAAAGCCAGGAGCCAGGAGCCTCCTCCTGGTCTCCCACATGGATGCATCCTCTATGGCTTTCCCAGTCCAGAAGCAGGGAGCTGGAAGGGAAGTTGAGCATTCGGGACATGAATTGGTGCCCATACGAGATCCCAGTTCATGCAAGGCAAGGATTTTATCCACTAGGCTACCATGCTAGCATCAAAGGGTAGCAATCTTGTTTCACAATTCTGCATGTGGAGATTTTCCCAGCACCATTTATTGAAGAGACTATCCTCTCTCCAGTTAGGTACTGATTTTAGCTCATTTGTCAGAGATTAGCTGCATTTAGGTATGTGGATTATTTTATGAGTCTTTTATTCTACTCCATTGATCTACATGTCCATTTTTGTGCTAGTATCTGGGTGTTTTGGTTACTAATGTCCTGTGGTATGTCTCAAAATTTGATACTGTAGGGCCCAGCGGCATGGCCTAGTGGCTAAAGTCCTCACCTTGAAAGCCCCGGGATCCCATATGGGCGCCAGTTCTAGTCCCGGCAGCTCCACTTCCCATCCAGCTCCCTGCTTGTGGCCTGGGAAAGCAGTTGAGGACAGCCCAAAGCTTTGGGACACTGCACCCATGTGGGAGACCCAGAAGAGGTTCCTGGTCTTGGCATCGGATTGGCGCACACCAGCCCATTGCGGCTCACTTGGGGAGTGAAACATTGGATGGAAGATCTTCCTCTCTGTCTCTCCTCCTCTCTGTATATCCAGCTTTCCAATAACAATAAATCTTTAAAAAAAATTTTTGATACTGTAATACCTCTAGCTTTGGTTTTGATTTTTAAGATTATATTACTAATTTAGGTTATCTTAATGAATTTTGGCATCATCTTTTTCTAGACCTGAAAGGAATGGCAGTTTGATCGGGATAACATTGAATTTATAAATTGCTTTGAATAGTATGGAAACTTTGATGATATTAACTATTCGAATCTACATGGAAGATTCTTCTATTTTTTAGTGTATTTATTCCTTTAATGTTTTTATATTTTCATTGTAGACATCTTTCATTTGTTTATTACAAGTAATTTAAATTTTGTAGCTATTGGGAATGGTACAAAATTTACAAGTTCTTTCTCAGTCATGATACTATTTGTGTATACAAAGATGATTGATTTTTGCGTGTTGATTTTGTATCCTGCAACTTTATCAAACTCTAATAAGTTGCGATTGTCTCTTATTGGAATCTTTTGGTTTCCCTACATATGGGATCATGTTGTCTTCCAAAAGGGATAATTTGACTTCTTACTCTCCAAATTGTATCCATTTTGTTTCATTTTATTGCCTAATGACTATGGCTAAAATTTCCACAGCTATAGTAAATGGCAATGGTGAAAGTGAATATCCTTACACTTTGTTACAATGAAATTAAGCTGGGAAATAATAACTAATTGTAGAAAACGCACAAACACAGAAAGACTGAACAGCATGATTCAGTGGTCATTAACGAAATCAAAATACAGTCAAAATATTCCTGGAAATGAATGAAGATGGCAGCAGAACACATCCAAACTAATGGGATGTAGCCAAAATTTTGTTAGGAAGAGCACTTATAGCATTTAGTACCTATGCCAAGAAATTTGAAAAGCATCAAACAAATAATGCAACAATATTTCTCAAGGACCTAGAAAAACAAGAACAAATTAAATCCAAAATTAGTAGGAGCAAAGACATAATTAAAATTAGAGAAGACATATTGTTACAGCTTATAAAGAAAAATAAAAACTCAGTTTAGCAGTGCCATTAAGTAGTATTAAGCCCATATGCCTTTTTCTTAGAGTTCTGGGGGAGGAAAAATGTCTTCCAAAGCCTAACCTATGAGGTAACTCACAGAGATTGATGTAATGATTAATGAATTCAAGATGGCTTATGGTTTATACACTCTTGTGGGGCATTGTTATTCTTATACCAAAAGGTGGAGGGTTTCATCCACTTTTGAACCTGGAAAGGCTTGTTACTGCCTAAAACTGTAGAAGTAATACTGAGGCTAAATCATGAAAAGCAGTATGACTGCTACCTCCTCTTTCCCTTAGTTCCTAGTCACTAAGATGTGACAGCCCATTGGCCAAATGGAAAAGCCATTTGTAAGCTTTGTAGCTTTAGTCCTGATTATTGACTTTGCTAAGTATCCTGTACTTGAACTGCCTGATATATTTAAGCAAGTAGAGTTATTCATTAAACATTTCAACATAACAAGTCAGAAAAGAGCATGGCTCTGCAAGGCTACAGACTTGGGTTCAAGTGTGACTTATCCATTAACTTGATAAGTAACGAAGGGCACATTTTTTTCTTCCCTTTCTGGGTCGAGGTTCCTTGAACACTGAAAGACATGGAATTTTAAGGTAAGTTTCTGATCTAAAAGCATATAACTGCTTATTCTAAGCTGTTTATGAATTTTATATTCAGTAACAAAAACAATGTGATAGAAATCTAGGAACCCTCAATAAATTACTGTTCAATGTAGGGTGCTCAAAAATCAAAATTAACATGAAATTTTTGCAGTAATGTCTATATACTTACAAATGCATTAATGTATTTGAAGGATAGATTTCACCCTCATAAAATTCACCTTACGATGCCCCTATTGTATGCTGTGCTGATTCAATTATAAATAGGAGCAATGTGCTTTTTCAACATACTTTTTTGAGTAAACCATGCCAGGTAGCTTGGAACATGCTGCAAAGATTAATTTCAAATGGAATATACAGAGTTCCAATGTTGGCCATCTGTCTTTACCCACAGAATTATTCCCAACATCAAGATACACTATGATTCTTACCTTTTTGGTCATTTCTGGTAAATCCAGCAAGAATTCCCTTCAGAAATATTTCTGAATATTTCTCCCCACAAGGAAGCCAGAGCCAAGATTAGCAAGTTAATTGTCCCCAAATTCAGCCTGCCAAATTCCCTTTCCAGTAGATTGACATCTAACAACACTTACTGTGTGGTCATTAACAGATTGCTTAAATTCCCATCCATACTCTCTAATTTATTATTTCATTTATGAGATTTAATTTTAGAACAATTTTATGGTCACAAAAAACAGTCTAGAGTTCCCCATATATGTTCACAATATCTCCCAGTATTGACATTCCACAACATAGTGGTATATTTGTTATACTTGATATACCTATATCAATGCATAATAATCACTTAAAGTCCACAATTTACTTCTGGGTTCATTTTTAGTACTATACATTATGTGAGTTTGAAAAAAATGTGCAGTGGAAGCACAATAAATAAGTTTTGCTGTCATAAAAATTCTCAGTGCCCTACCTATTAATACATATCTCCTCCCTAATCTGTGACATCTATTTTTTTATTTCTCTATTAATTTTGCCCTTCCAAGCATGTCAAATAGCTAAAGTCACACAGTATGAAACTTTTCCATATTTGGTTATTTCACTTAACAATATGCATTAGGTATTTTCCATATCTTTTCAAGGCTTGATAGTTCATCTCTTTTACTAATGTATAATTTTTAAAAAAATTTTTGTATACCAGTTTATTTTTCCTTGGCTCATTTCCCAAATATCCCGGAGCTGGGAACTTAATCTAGGTCACCCAAGTGGAAGACAGGGATCCAAATACTTGAGCCATTACCTGCTATCTCCCAAAGTGCACTAGCAGGAATATGCTGCAATATAATAAAAGCACATATAACAAGCCAAAAGCTAGCATTATTTTGAATGGGGAAAATTGAAAACTAATTCTGTAAGATTTAGAACAAGAAAGAGATGCCAAATTTTCTCTGTTTAAAAGATTTATTTATTTTTATTGCAAAGTCAGAAATGCAGAAAAGAGGAGAGACAGAGAGGAAGATCTTCTGTCTGCTAATTTCACTCCCCAAGTAGCCACAACGGCCAGAGCTGAGCTGATCCGAAGTCAAGCCTGGAGCCTCCTCCAAGTCTCCCACACAGGTGCAGGGTCCCAAGGCTTTGGGCCATCTTGGATTGTTTCCCCATGCCATAAGCAGGGAGCTGGATGGGAAGCAGGGCTGCCGGGATTAGAACTGGCGCACATATGGAATCAAGCACATTCAGGGCAAAGACTTTAGCCCCTAGGCCACCGCACTGGGCCCAAATTTTCTTTCTTTTTACCCAGCATAGCTTGGAGTCCTAGGCACAGTAATTTGGCAAGAGAAGCAAAGAGCATCCAGATTGGAAGGAGAAAGTCAAATTGTTGCTGTTTGCAGATGATACAATCTTATGTATAGAAAACCTATACATAACACTACACACTCTACCAAAACACTGTTAGAACTAATAAACTCAGCAAACTTGAAGGATGCAAAGTCAACATACAAAATCAGTAGCATTGTTACTCACCAACAGCACATTATGAGAAAAAGAAACAAGGGCAGCAATTCTATTTTCAATAACTACAAAAAGCAGCTGCTGTAATGGCTCAACTGGATAATCCTCTTTCTGTAAGCACCAGCATCCCATATGGTCACCGGTTCATGTCCTGACTTTTCTACTTCTCATCCAGCTTTCTGCTTATGGCCTGGGAAAGCAGTGGAGGATGACCCAAGAACTTGGACAACTGTACCCATGCGGGAGACCCCAGAAGAGGCTCAAGGCTCCTGGTTTCAAATCACCCAGCTCTGGTTGTTGCAGCAATTTGGGGAATGAACCAGCAGATGGAAGATCTTTCTCTCTGTCACTCCCTTTAACTGAAATCTGCCTTTCCAATAAAAATAATTTTTTAAATAGCTAAAATAAAATAAAATACCTATGAGAACATTTCATCAAACATATGAAAAATATCTAAAATAAAATGTACAAAATTGTGGTGAAGGGACATAAACAAATGGCAAGACATCCTGTGTTCATGGGTGGAAGAATTAATACTAGTAAAATGTGAAAACCACCCAAAGTGATTTACAGATTCAAGGTAATCATTGTCAAAATACCAATAATAGCTATAAAAATAGCTACAAAAATTTGTACAGAATCACAAAAGATCCTGAATTTCCAAAGCAATCATAACCAGAATGAACAAGGCAGGAAACATAACACCAGCTAATTTTGAAATATGTCAAAGTTATGATAATTAAATTAGCATGATATTGGCATAAAAATAGATATACGGACCAATGGAACATAATAAAAATTCTCACTTCTCCAGTTAAGTTACCTTTGACAAAGGTGCTCAGCATAAGCAGTGGATAAGGCACGTTTTTTTAGAATCAGTGGTTCTGGGAAAATTGAAACTCGACATGAAGAAGAATTAAACAAAATCCCTGGCTTCTAATGGTCTCTCACCATGTAACAAATCCTTTCAAATGTATTAAAGACCTAGTATGTAAGACCTGAAGCTTTGACTCTACTAGAGGAGAACAGAGGGAAGATGCTGCAGAATATTGAAATGGATAAGAAAGTTTTGGATCATACGACAGAGCAGGAAATAAGAAGCAATAATAGGCGAATTGGATATCTTCAAATTGAAGAACTTTTGTACAGTAAGGGAAACATTAACACAGAATTAATAGACAATATGCTGAATGGGAGAAAATAATTCCAAGTTATACATTTGACAAAGGGATTAATATCAAAAACACATAAGAAATTCAAACAGCTCAATAGATGAAAAAACTCCAAACAATCCACTTTAAATTAATAATCTAAACATATTTGTCAAGGAAATAGATACAAGTGATTAACAGGTACAGAAAATGCTCAATATTATTAGTCATCACGGAGATGCATATCAAAACTCTAAGAAGGTGTCACCCAAATTTAGTTAAATTTGCTGCTACCAAACCAAAAGAAAAAAGATAATAAATGTTGGAAATGATATGGAGAAAAATAGCTTTGCACATTACTGGCGGGAATATAAATTAATATATCCATTGTGGAAAATAGTATGAAATTATGCTAAAGAATTAAAAATGGAATAAGCATATGATCCGGAAATCTTCCTACTGTGTGTATGTCAAAGGGAAGTGAAATAACTGCAAACATCTGCACCCCTATGTTTGTCACAACACTGTTCACAATAAGTGAGAAATGGAAGCAACCTATGTATTTATCCACTGATGAATAAAGAAAACACGATACACATACACAATAAAATATTTAACAACTCTGTCATATAAAGACGTGGAATCATGCCATATGTAACAATGTGCATGGAAATAGAGATCATCATTTTAAGTGAAATAGACCAAGCAAAGGAATGCAAATACCACATACAAAGAATATAAAAAGTTGTAGAATTTGAGTATAACAGCAGTTACCAGAAGCTTGGAAAGTGGGTATAGAAAGAGATGGTATAAGGTCAATCAACAAGGACTAAGGAGTAAGCAGCTCTGATTCATGTACTGTTTATCTAAAGTTTAACTAGAAGATGCTTTCACCATAAAAATGTTGAATGTTTCGGAAAATAGGTATTCTTGCTCTTGTTTTGCATCAGAGTATTCATATGTATAGAAACATCACAGAGTTTCCCATAAATACTCACAACTTTTATGTGTGAGCTAAAAGTAAAAAAGAACAAAAAATAGTAAATAAACATTAAAAATAAGGTAATAGATAAATCTAAAACTACCTAATAATTGTGAATAAATCATCAATAACTAAAAATCTGTGTGAAAATTCTAAATTTTCCTAAATACAAAGGCCATTTTCTTGGAGCAATAGTTTCATGATTACATCATCTCGCACAGCTTTCTTATGCTTCACAATGCAAGCATCTGCCAAGATCCTTAGACATCAGTTGATAAATGGATTTGACCCCACAATCTGTGAAATATCACCACTGGCACGATAGAACAGAACATCCATAGCTTGGAGACTGTCAATGTTTAACTCATCCCAGAATGTTTGGAGGGAGCCAGATACAGGGCTGTGACTCAGTGCAGTTTTCAAACATGTTGCTCAGAAAAAAAGGACAGACTCTGATAGGAGTGCTGTCAACAATAAATCACATGCACACTTTGACAATCAAACTGACGAGAGAGAAACATTTTCCCTGCTGGTCTAAGGGCCCTTGGAGACGAGGGTTTGTCTGCTCTGTCTTCTGTACCCGAACTTTGGTGTACAAAATAGAACTGGGAGCGGGGGTAGAGTTCAGGCTGTGTGTCCCAGAGCCGGACCTGCCCACTGAGTGAGGCCTTCAATCCTGTGTCATTGAGCCTACTATAATTACAACACATGAGACTGCTGTTTCACAGGCAATTTCGTGAGTTTTTCTGCAGTCTCACTAGCTAAGAAGTTGATGAAGGACTATACTATTATAATAATACGGGGGAAAAGAGTAGGGGGATGAGTAAATTGGAGGGGGGATTGCCTGTGCCTATGGAACCATATCACACACACACAAAAACAATTAGTTAAAAGAAGAAAATGAATTGGACTGCTTCAGAAAAGGACACTTCTCTGGGCATAAAGCAACTCAAGTACACACTAGTTGCTTTTTTCGTTTAAGAAGCATGAAGACAGAATAAAACTTGTTAGCTTAGATCATCTAAGCAATATTTGTGGCAAAAAATCCACATCTTCTGCATTTGAATATATTAAACAGTGCAAGAGAGTGAAAAAAAATAGTAATTCATAACTCTGGAGATTTTGCCTCCTTCCTAAATTTCCAGGTCTAAGGAAGGGGTCTTTCCTATGTTAGAGACAACAAAAGAATTCATAAAAGTTCCCCTTCTATGCAGCAAACATCCAGTGATTGTCCCCGTGGGGCTGGGGCCTGTGGGGAGATTAGGGATAAAGACCAAATGAGTTCTCCCTATACAGAACTTATAGTCTCATGAAACTGACAGCCACGGAAATAATTCACTCAAAAGCCAAACTCAAAGACAGAAGAGACCTGGATTATCTGCAGAAAGTGCCTCAGATCTGCTTAACTTTAAATCCCTAAATACAAATATCTTCAACTACAGAAAAAAAGAAAGTGTGTGTGTTTTTTATCCCTCGTGAAAAAAAAATATTTTCCAGGTATATATTTTCTACACTGTGGGGTAGTAGGATAACCTGTGGCACTACCAACCCATGTGAGTGCTCATTCCTGTCCCAGGCTGCTCTCCTTTTGAGCCAACTCCCTAATTGTCGCCTGGAAAAACACCAGAGGATGGCTCAAGTCCCTGGGCCCCTGCACCCATGTGAGGAATGCCCTGACTCTAACCCTAACCCTGGCTCTTGGCTTTGGATTGACTCGGCTCTAGCCATTGTGGCTCCTTGAAGAGTGAAGCAGCAGATGGAAGATCACACACTCTCTGCCTTCCCCCCTTCCTCTCTGTAACTCCACCTTTCAAATAAAAATAAAATAAATCCTTTAAAAAAAATGATGATGATCAATCCCATCAATTGTGCCACAAATAACAGAATTATATTCTTTTTATGGAAGAATACTATTCCATTCTCTCTCTATATATATAGATATAGATATAGATATAGATATATAGATATAGAGATAGAGATAGAGATAGAGATAGAGATAGAGATAGAGATAGAGATAGAGATATAGATATAGATATAGATATAGATATAATTTAGGGCCCGGCACAGTAGCCTAGCAGCTGGGGTCCTTGTCTTGCATGTGCCAGGATCCCATATGGGCGCCAGTTCTACTCTGACAGTCCCATTTCCCATCCAGCTCCCTGTTTGTGTCCTGGGAAAGCTGTAGAGGACGGCCCAAAGGCTTGGGCCTGCACCTGTGTGGGAGACCCAGAGGAAGTTAGTTCCTGGCTCCTGGCTTCAGGAGCCAGGAACTAACTACAATGGCTCAGCTCCAGCCATTGCAGCCACTTGAAAAGGGAGCAGTGAGTCAGCGGACAGAGGATCTTCCTCTCTGTCTCTCCTTCTCTCTGTGTATCTGACTTTGCAATAAAAATAAATAAATCTTTAAAGTATTTTTTTAAAAAAATGCCCTCATGAGTTAGGGAAGTACCTTCCAGGACTGTCCCCTAGGATAGCTGCTATATTTAGGCCAGGAGGAATACCCAGTGTTCAATTCTATGTTCAAATAATTTAAGATGGAAGCTATTTTAGAAGGTAATATTTAAATTGAGGCAGATCTGCATTTTCAAAGTCCTGTCCTATAGAATAAACTGTATCTATGTTAAAATATTTGTCAATCTAGTCAACTCTAACAGCATTACCAACTGGTTTATGAGCTAAACTGTATCAGCTTTTAAATTAATTGACTAAACAGAATGCCATAGATAGTAGAAAAACAAAATTTGTAACTGGATGTCATGAATCTAGCAAAACTCTAGCACAGAGGTGAAAAAATTAAAGAAGCTACTATGGGATTCGTAATTCATGTAGCATAATTTTTTTATTGATCTAAATTTTTGAGAAGCTTTTTCTTCACTCCATTAGGTTAGCTTGCAAATAACAACAGACAGCACAAAAAAAAAAAAAAAAAAAAAACGAAAACCTTCCTCAAATTTTGCTTTCTCCTTTTGTTTTTAGCCGTTATCAAACATAGTGCTAAGAAAGTGACAGCATATTTACTATAAGCACAGAAACATGGATAGACAAGCTAGTTGGTATTTTTGCTACAAGACTATGAGGTGATGTATACTTCATATTTATTAAGTGTAATTTAGTGAATCAAAACAATGGCAAAAATCAATAGTAGTAGCCATTGTAATATTTATTGTTACACATTTTCAGCAAAATAAATCCCAATTCCACATAAGAATAATCTTGGTGAATAACTACAGAATATATTACTTGCATTAAGTCTAACATATGTCTTTTTAATATTTTCTGACATAATGGAAAGTACTTATTAAAGCTTTTGTGCATTATAACAAAGTCCAATTGTTGACTCGACTTTACGTCATGAGCTGAATTGATTGCTTCATGAAAAAAATGCACCACATTTCCTTGAATGAACAACTTAGAAACTATGATGATTCATATTTGGGCATTCATTAGATATCACCTTTAAAATGAACAAAATGGGTTATTATTATAAATAAAAGATTAGAACTAGGAAAATATGAATTCATCATCTTGAGTTTGATATGTCCCAATGCAAGATATTTTTCTAATGGGTTGGATGGTACTATCAATGAATTGATTTTTTTGACATTACATATTGAAGTAAATCAGTATGTGCAAAGTAAGCCTAAATCACTGAACCAGAATTTTTGGTAATGCCCTATATATACTGTTACAAACTTATGCAAGGGTAAAAGATCCACTCAAAGTATAAGTAAAATCAGTGAATTCTAATATGACAGAGTATGAAAAATTCTTAGACAAAATTTTGCAACCTGGGTTTTAACTTTTAAGAAACTAATGTTTATCAGGCTTGGTATAATATCAAATATTTTCCAATTGTATAAAAGTCTATCAAAATCATTTTTTTTCACTTTTCGTAGTATTTGTCTCTGATCCAGTGTCCTGCATGCTAGGAGGCAGAAGATGATTACTCAGACACGCAGGTGCTTGCCTCTCAGATGGATACCTTGATGGAGTTCTGGGTTCTGGAACTGCTGGCCACCGCTATTGTGAGCATCTGGGGAGTGAATCAGCAGGTGGAAGCTTGCACACTCTCCCTCTTGCTTCCTTTGTCAAATAAATAAAAATGAAGAAACATTTAAAAGTTCCATTGGGACGGGTGTGGTGGCACAGCAAGCTAATACCCTCAACCCTTGCTGGCAGAGCTGGCATCCTATATGATCATTGATTCCAGAACCAGCTGCTCCACTTCCAATCCAGCTCCATGAATATGGCTTGGAAAAGTAGTGGAGGATGGTCCATGTTCCTGAAACCCTAAACCACCTGGGAGACCAGGAAGGAGTTCCTGGCTCCTAGCGTCACATCTGCTCAGATTCAGCCACTGTGACCACTTGGGGAGTAAACCAGTGGATGGAAGATTTTCTCTCTTTCGATCTCTACATATGCCTGTCAGATAAAAAATAAATAAATATTTTAGAAAAAAATAAAAATAAGAAAGTTCCAAAAACTACATTTGAAAGAGCTTTCATGATGAAATATGTATAAGCATTCCATGGTATGCATCTCCAGGTAGTCTATCCCAGAACTCATTGGCAGGTTTTTCTCTTCCAGCTTGCTGATATATATGGTATGTAGTTTCTACAACCCAACTGTCTTATACGTCCCCTCCCTTTCATTCCCATTTGAACTGACTTTCCTAAATCACTAATCGCAGCACATCTTGAACTTTCTGAAGGGTCTCCCTGTCCTATTCTCTGGCCACTTCTATGTGTACATTATATTATCCAATGACTACCTTCTCTAAATAGACTATATGAATACCCACACCCCTCATCACTTAGTTTAAGCTCTCATGACATCACCTGAACGACATCTGAGGAGTTAGTTCATCCAGTTTTGCTTATCACATAGCTATCTTTCTAAATATAATACATAATGTATCATTCAAGGTAACACAAATTCACTTTTGGTCTTCAGTGTTACTTTAAGCTTCAGTACATATTGATTAGAAAATATTCTTATTGGCAATAATTTGAGGAAAATGTAAGAGGTAACCAACAGTAGGAAAAAGTAGCAAAAGAGAAAGAGAATATGGGAGTTCACCACAAAGAAGCCAGGGGAGGAAGGGACAAAGTTAAGGGAAGTTTACATGCCAATGTCAATACATTTGACGTTGCTATTACCCTATGTAGAATCAGAGCCAACCAAGATCTATATCATGGAGGAAGTATGTACTCCACTATGGACTACAGGGAAACTCAAGGTTGTCCAAGAGGAGAAGAATCTAAGAGATAGCAGGCTATAAACCCCACAGATGAACCTGCAGAGGCCCTGAACATGATTCATGACCTTAACATCCTTAAATTTTTATTTCCTGTGAGGAAATAAATTCACATAAAAATGTAACAGTAGCATGCTAACAAATTTAATATGTATTATATGCTATGCATTGTTGTAACTACTGTGTTTATATTATCTCATTAATCCTCTTAGTACACATAAGTTTTATATTACCATTTTATTCATTTAATAGCAGAAACTAATAAGGTTTTAAAGATGCTGTGCCTTGCCTGATCACACACAGAACACAAAGGGAAGTTCTAAGATTCAAGTCAAGAATCTCCTAACTGATGGTGATGTTTGTCCCTATTAGGTTAGCTGTCTGCAAGAATGTGGGCCAGAAAAAGTGTCAAGAATGTGAAAATGGGATACACAAAAAGTGCCATTTGAGGGCAGGAGTAGTATAGCATAATTCTGATGTGGTAAATCTTGGAAGACTTTAAAGAGGGTGTAGACTTCATTGAAATACAGTGTCATTATAGAGGAGCCCTAACTGTTACACTGTTCCAAGTGCCTCAGTAGATGTGCACAGTCCATAGCGTCAGTTTTCCCCAATGAGAGGTTGTCAGGAACATACTGTATAGAGTCAAATAAATTGTGGTAATAGATTCATTGCAATGAGGGTGACCACACACCATGGGAAATTGTATGGTGTCACAGGAAGAGGGGCTAGAAGGCGCTTGTTATAGGATTCAGGTTGCAATAGATGATTTGGGAGAGGTTCAATGAGTGGGACACTGCTATGGATTGAATGATGTTAGGAAATGGGAGTAATTATATGATCAAGGTATCAATTTTTCTAGAAGATAAAAAACAGAATAAGATTAAGCTTTAAACTAGTTAAACATGAAATAGCTGTTATTCATACCAGCCAGGATAGAGGATGTTTAATCTGATTTGCGGTTTATACACTGTTCTTATTCTTTTCTGTGCTCAGACTTGATTACAAGTAATGTTGATATTACTTTGATCCGTCATGGTGATACAGCAGCCTAGTCTGATATAGATGCTCTGTTGTTTATGGCCTACAGGAGAATCCCAAAGTCTAACTGTGTGTACAACCAGTTTCCAAATGTCAGGGTCTGCTTTTCTCTCATTTCTTCTGATTTATCCAATTTGTTGGCATATAGCTGTTACTAGTAGTCTCTTACAAGAGTTTTTTTTTATTCTTTTAAATATTTGTGGTATCAATTATAATGTCTTTTCTTTCATTTGTGATTTTAGTTACTTGAGTTATTTTTCCCTGATCTAGCTAACATTTCATCAGTTTTGTTGACTTTCAAAACCTAACTTGCTGATTATCTAACTTTTATTCCACAACCTTTTTGTTCTCTATTGTGTTTATTTCTGTTCTGATCTTTAATCTCTCCTTTCATCTTTTATTTTTCTCATGATCTGTGCAATGTAAAGTTAAATTGTTAATTTCATATTTTTCTCTTTTCTTAATGTAGGCGTTAATCACTATAAAGCTTTTTTCTTACTATTATTGTTGTATTTCATAAGTTTGGTATACTGTATTGTCATTTGTCTCAAATATTTTCTAATTTTCCTTGTGATTTCTTGTTTGAGCATTCAATTGTTCATGAGTGCTTTAATTTCCACACATTTGAGAGTTTTCCACCTTCTTTTTGATGCTTATTACGATTTTCAGTCTTTTATAGTTAAAAAGATAATATTTCACTCACACATTTTTATGTATTTTTAATAAAAAGATTTATTGTTTATTTGTATTGGAAAGAAATGTTTATAGAGATAACAAGATACAGTGAGAAAGATTTTCCATCCACTGGTTCACTTCCTAAATGGTGCCAATGGCTGAAGCTAAACCAATTCGAAGTCAGGAGCCAAGAGCTTCTTTTAGGTCTCTCATGTGGGTGCGGGGTCCCAAGGCTTTGGGATATCCTCAACTACTTTCCCAGGCCACAAGCAGGGAACTGTTTGGGATGTGGAGAAGCTGGGACACTAACCAGGGCCCATATGGGAGCCCAGTTATTGGACGTGGAGGGTTAGCCACTTGGACCATTATACAAATCCGATAAAACTTATTTTGTGGCTTAACTTAGAATTTACCCTAGAGTATGTATCCTGTGTATTTGAAAAGAATTTGTATTCCACTGCTGTTGATGGGAATGTTTTGTGTGAGGATGCTTAAAACATACAGAAACAGAAATGTAAGTGTATTTTGGTCAAAAATAGAAATCCATGCATTGTTTTTTGGTAATGCACAGTTTACATAAACTTGTTCAAGACCACACATATGCGTGAATTTCAAATTTTTCCACCAAAACAAACATCTCTTTTAATTTAATTTTCCACAAACCTTTTTGAAATACTATTATATGTCTGTTACATCAATTTGTCTATATTCTTGTTCAAGTCCTTTGTTTCCTAATTGAGGTTCTGTGTGATTATTCTACTAATTAAAAAATAGGTCATTAAAATTCCCTAATATTATTTGTCTGAGTCTACCATTTATTACTTTATATATGTGGACTCTGAAGTAAAGAGAATGTTTATAATTATTACATCTTCCGGGTAAGCCAATCCTTTTGCCACTATACAACATCCTTTGTCACTTATGACAGTTTCTTTCTTAAAGGATATTTTGTCTGATATAAATCAGGATGATCTGTTTGCTTTTACTTATCATTTACTTGGGATTCCTCTTCCCATCTGTTTACTTTCAACCTGTTTTTGTCCTGAAATCCAAAATGATCTCCTGTAGATCTCCTGGATCATGGTTTTTAATCCATTCAGCCAATTCATCAATTTTGATTGATAAAGGTATAAGTCTATTAGTCTATTATGGCAAAAATGCCATAGACCTGGTGCCTTAAACAACACAAATTTACTTTCACACAGTACTGAAGGCTAGAAGTCCACAATGAAGGTTCCAGGAAGACTGATTTTTGTTTAAGACTCAATTCTTGGTTTATAGGTAGCTACCTTCTCTCTGTTTCCTAAATAGCCGTTCTTGTGTGAAAAATCGAATTACCGCTCTAAAGTGCATGTGAATTTACACCTCTCCAAATACATATGAATGGAGATGGATCAATTCAGTAATGGGGAGTTTAATCCATTCAAATTTAATTAATTAATTTTTGTAATGACATGTTTTAACCCTTTTCTCTTTTGCATATCACTTCTGAAAATTATGTAAAATACATTTTTAAAAAAGAATATTTATGACTTTGATACTCCTTTATCATCAATGGGCAGATCAATGAGACAGGAACCCAGCAAAGAAACAACAGAATTCACCCAGACACTAGAGCAAATGGACTTAGTTGATATCTACCCAACCTTTCACCCTACAGAGAATACACTTACTTTTTCTTTTCATCAGTACATGGAACCTTCTCAAGAACTGACCATGCTATAGGCCACAAAACAAACCTCAGTAAATTATAAATTATCAAAATCATGCTGTAGAGTTTCATGGAGTGAATTTAGAGACCAAGAAATCAAAACACTCATGAAGACATGCAAGTACATGGAGACTGAATAATATGCTACTAAATGAGCAATGGGTTGGAGAGGAAATCAAAGGGGAAATTAACAAATTGCTTAAAACAAATGAAGGCATCAACACAACATATCAAAACTTATGGAATACAATCAAGGCAGTGTTAAAAGAAAAGTTCTTTTCAATCAATATTTGTTAAGAAACTAGAAAAGCTAATGAGCTAATCTTATAGTTGAAAGAACTAGAAAAACATCAGCAAAGCAATCGCAAAAATAGTAGGAAAAAAGAAATAACCAAAATAAGGGAAGCAATAAATAAAACAGAGACCAAAAGAACAATACATAAGATCAACGAATCAAAGAGCTGGTTCTTTGAAAAAATCAACAAAGTAGACTCCTCAATTACCCAACTAATCAAAATAAGGTACACATCAATAGCATCAGAGACAAGAAAGGAAATTTAACAACAGATACCTCGGACATACAGAGAATTATTAGGAACTGTTACAAACAACTATATGTGAACAAATCAGAAGACCTAGAAGAGACGGATAGGTTTTTGGACACATACAATCCACCAAAGTTGAATCAAGATGCAATTAACAATCTAAATAGACCTATAACATGCAATGAGATCAAATTGGTTATTAAAGCTCTTCCAACCAAGAAAAGTCCTGGACCAGATGGCTTCACTCCTAAATTCCAGCAAACGTTTCAAGAGGAACGTACCCCAATCTTCCACAAGCTTTTCAAACAATAAAAAGTGGCAATCCTTCCAAATTCTTTCTATGAAGCCAATATCACCTTAATTCCAAAGCCAGATAGGGAAACAACAGAAAAAGAGGACTATAGGCTGACATCTTCGATGAACATAGATGCAAAGATTCTCAATAAAATGTTAGCCAACAGGATCCAACAGCACATCAGGCAGATCATTCACCCAGACCAGGTGGGATTCATTCCAGGCATGCAGGGATGGTTTAACATTCGCAAATCAGTAAATGCGATATACTGCATCAGCAAATTGAAAAATAGAGCCCAGCGTAGTGGCCTAGTGGCTAAAGTCCTCTCCTTGAACGTGCTGGGATCCCATAGTGGTCCTGATTCTAATCCCGCAGCCCTACTTCCCATCCACCTCCCTGCTTGTGGCCTGGGAAAGCAGTCGAGGACAGTTGAAAGCCTTGGGACCCTGCACCCATGTGGGAGACCTGGAAGAAGCTCCTGCCTCCTGACTTCGGATCAGCCCAGCTCCGGCCATTGCAGTTACTTGGGGAGTGAATCACTGGACAGAAGATCTTCCTCTCTGTCGCTCCTCTCTGTCTGTATATCTAACTTTGCAATAAAAATTAAAAGGATCTTTAAAAAAAAAGAAAAATTGAAAAATAAAAACCATATAATCATCAATAGATGCAGAGAAGACATTTAATAAAATCCAACACTATTCCATGCAGAAAACCTTAAGCAAGATAGGCATAGAAGGAATGTTCTATAACACAATCAAAGCAATTTATGAAAAACCAAACACCAGCATTATAATACATGGAGAAAGATTGGAAGCTTTTCCACTGGAGCTAGACAGGGATGTCCACTCTCACCACTACACTTCAATATAGTATTTGAAGTCCTTACTAGAGCTATTAGCTAGAAAAAGAAATTAAAGTAGTTCAAATTAGAAACAAGGAATTGAAATTATCTGTATTTGCAGATGACATGATTCACTACATAGGAGAACCAAAAGACTCAGTCAAGAGACTATTGGAACTCATAAGAGACTTCTGTAGAGTAGCAGGATACAAAATTAATGAACATAGATCAATGGCACTACTGTCCACAAATAATTCCGGTGCTGAGAAAGAAATTATAAATACAGTTCCCTTTAAAATAGTGAATATGAATCTTAATTACCTAGGAATTAAACTAGCTAAATATGTGAAAGACCTCTATGACAAAAACTATAGAACATTACAAAAGAAATATGAAACATTGAAAAATAGAGAAATTTACAATGTTCCAAAAGCAATATACAGATTCAGTGCAATCCCAATCAAAATCCCAACAACATTGTTCTCAGGAATAGAAAAGAAGATACAAAAGTTCATCTGGAACCACAAGAGACCATAAATAGCCAAAGCTATCCTGAGGAATATGAAGTCAACCCCAAAAGGACAAATACCGTGTGTTCTCTCTGACATAAGGCAGTCTTTGTGCAAATTTTAAGATCAATAATTGTTTCCATACTGTTTTTGCTGCATTCCAACTATTTTGATGTTTTTGTTTTCGTTTTCATTTTCATTTCTTCCAAATATTTTTTTTCTCTTATCGAATTAATTGCTGCTTAGGCATCACACAGTGGCATCATTTTATCCAAGAGGCTTTTGTATTTCCTTCACCCATGCGTTGGTTACTAAGTGGTGCATTTTTTTTTGACTACATGGTGTTGTAAATTTTTTGTTTTAACTTCATGCCTATTGCTGACTTCATTTCATGGCTTCTCATTTAAGGGAATGTATAGTGGTGGCATGACAATGACTATCAAATTCAGATGTGACGATACAATGCAGTATGCATCCCCTACTTCCAAAACGAAGATGGACTCCCAATGGAACTGTTGGACATATCTAGACAATGGGATGCTGGACCGTCTGCCATTGTCTGTACCATCAATGTCAGGGCATACTTAAATATCGTACTGATGGACTTACAACTGCTTATGAAGGACTCTACTATTATAATAATGTAGGGAAAATCAGTCAGGGTGGAATTGTGGGGGGATGGGGAAATCCAAGATCCTATGGAATTGTACCATAAAATTCAAATTTTAAAAAAAGAAGGAAAGAAAAGAATATTTATTTATGGGGCCAGTGTTGTGGCACAGTAGTTAAAGCCTCTACTTGTGACATCAGTAACCCATGCAGTTGCTGTTTTAATGTCCAGCTGCTCCACTTTCAATCCAGCTCCCTGTTAATGCTCCTGGGAAAGCAAAGATGGCCAACATGCTTGGGCCTCTACACCCAAATGGGAGACACTGTTGAAACTCCTAGCTTTTAAACAGTACACTAAGTTTAGATGCTACTAAAATCTAGTTTAAATATTTGGAGTCATAATTATCACAGTTCATATGAAACATTTTTTCTGAGTTTATAAAAATCCAGTGCTATAAATATGCATAAAATATGAATGCTAAAATACAAAATTTTTAGTAATTTCCATGTATACATGAAAAAGAATTTCATTTCTTTCTGAATTAGTCTTCAAAGTTATTACCTGCTTTTCTTTCTGATGTGTTTGTCTGCTAGATATCTCTTTGCCTTTCATTTTTCACTCAGAAACAACAGTATACATGTATGTGTATAGTTTAAAAATAAAATTATTAGCACGAAAAGAAATAAAATAGCAAATATGGACATGAGTAGATTTCAAAAGGTTCGTGAAAAATGGAAGTAAAAGATAAACAAACACTTTTGAAATCCACACATTGTATTTTTATCATGCATATTTTCCAGAAAATTTTTAAAGACTCCTCTTAGATGTAACTCAAAATATCTTCCATAATATCTTAAAAGTGAAAAGCAATCCTAAGACTAAACTGTTTGTGACTTGCAGGTAGAAACAAGTATCTTGAAAAATTTCTCAATCTCCATACATGGCAAGCTCCTGGATGGATAGTCTGGCTTTAGCCATGGTTATATCAGCCAAGACTAAATAAAGAAAACAGGGTTATGGAAATCAAAAACAAGGGAGTGCAAATGCGTTCTCCTGCAAGAATATTGGGCATATAGTTATTCTGTTTCCACAAAGTATCTATGATTCATTGTTTCATATTTACAGTCTTGATTTTATTTATTCTCAGACTTCTGGAATGGATGAAAAGGACATTCATTCTTCTGATTTCACAGATTGAAAAGCTGACCTAGAAAAGTTATAGGATTCATCCACAGCCACATGGCTGTGCCTGGGCTGGGATTGGAATACTAATGTTTGCAATTCCTTTTCTAGTATAGCAGAAGGCAAGAATTTTACCTAAATTTTTTCAAAGTTAACTTTGGATCTGAATACTCTATAAATTACTAAATCATAAAAAAAAAAAACTTTAAAGTTATTTTATGATACAGTTCCATATGCTCAGGGAGTTCCCTTAGCCTCTACCCAAATCCCCTTCTCCCCCCCCCCCCAGTTGTCCTATATTATTAAAATAGTATAATTCTTCATAAACAGTCATACGTCCATCATGAGCATGAACAATGGCAGAGAGTCCAGCATCCTAACATCAGGATACATTTAACAGTTACTTTCGGAGTCCATCTTTGATCTAGAAATAGAGATGCATGATGCATTGTATCCTCACATCTGAATATGATAATCTCCATTGCACTGTTAGTATGCATCCTGTTAAATGAAAAGCCTCAAAACAAATCAACAACAGCAAGAAAAATAGAAATTTACAAAGCAATGAAGTTAAATAACATGCTACTGAATGGCTAATATTTCACAGAAAAAAATGAAAAAGAAAATCAAGAACCTTCTTGAAAAAAATGATGTTATGGTATGACCTAAGAGTCAGTGAAGAATTTAATGAGAAAAAAACAGTTGAAAAATGATAATAAAAACAAAAATATCAGAATCCATGAGATATAGTTACTGGTGATCTCTGTTGGTGAGATGTGTCTCCTGCAGGTAACAGGTAGATGAGTTTTGTGTTTTTAATCTTTAATCTATGATGTTTGATTATGGGCTAAACCCATTAACATTCAGGATTAATATGAATATGTAGTAATTTTATCCTGTCATTTTAGCAATGGGTTGTTCAATGTTTGATTTAGTCTTCCATTGTTATTTTACTGGGATGTTTCTCATATTTACTTTTGGTTTTGGTATGTGCTATTCCTTTTCACTGTCAAGAGAACATCTATCATTTGTAGGGCAGGTGCGGAAGAGGCATACTCTGTGAGCTTTACTGTATTGTGGAAGAATTTTATTCAATTTTAAAGATAAAGGAAAGCTTTGCAGAATAAAAAAGAAAGAAAGAAAGAAAGAAAGAAAGAAAGAAAGAAAGAAAGAAAGAAAGAAAGAAAGAAAGAAAGAAAGAAAGAAAGAAAGAAAGAAAGAAACTCCTAGCTTTTGGCTTTGGCATGGCCCAGCCTTGGTCATGTGATAATCTGGGAGTGAATAATTAGGAGATAGCCTTCTTTTGCTCTCAGTTACTCTCTCATTCTCCTTCCCTCTCTCTGTGCCCTTGAAACGAATAAGTTTATTTATTTCAAAAGCAGAGCAACAGAGACAGAAGTGAGGAGGAAGGGAATGAATGAGGGAGAATGGGAGAGAGAGAAAGGGCGGGGTATAGAAGAAGGTGAGAGAAGAGAGGAAAAGAGGAGAAGAGAGGAGAGAGAAGAAGAGAGGAGAGGAGACAAAAGAGGAAAGGAGAGGAGACATCTTCCATCTACTTGTTCACTTCCCCACAGCAACTAGCTCTGGGCCAGGCTGAAGCTAGAAGCATGAACTGAATCTAGATTTTTCACATGCGTTCCAGGAACCCAAGTACTTGGGCCATCTTCCACTGGCTTCCCAGATACGGCAGTAAAGGCTGCTTGGGAAGTTAAATGACCAGGACTAGAAGCGGTATTCATACAGGGCACCTGCATTGCTAGTGGCAGCTTAACCTGGGGAGCACAACATAGGCCCCTATGGAGAAGTTCTTGAAATTGTAACTTATAGTTTAAACTGACAGTTAAACTTAAATGTAGAAGCTCTACTTTTTAACACCCCACACACTTTATTATCACCAATGTCACAAATTTCACCATTTCATATTTGTATTCTTTAACATGTTTACTTAATTATTATTTGTTTATCTTTAATAATCTATATGTGGATTAACAGTATTCTTTATTGGTCTATATTTTTACCTTCACAAAGAACTTTGTTTTTTTCTGCCTTTTGCATTGATGTCTAGTGACCTCTAGTTTCAACTGTATGACTACCACTTTTGTTTCTTGTTAGGCAGCCCTGGTGTTGACAAACACCCTCAGCTTCTGTTCATCTGAGTAATACCATATTTTCTCCTTCATTTTGAAAAATGCTTTTTCAGAGACAGTGTTCAAGGTTGGAAGGGACTTTTCTCCTTGCAATAATTTATCATCACACATGCTCCTGGCCTGTAAATGTCTGCCAAGAAATATATTGATAATCTTATGACAGGTTCCTCAGATATGAAGAATTATTTTCTTTTGCTGATTTCAAGATAATCTCTTTGCATGCATTTTTTGACCTATGATTACAATGTGCCTCCAGATGGATGACTTTTTCATCATAGTTGTAATTATTTTATCTTCTTGGATTTGGATGTCCATTTTCTCCCTTGGGACTGGGATGTTCTCAGCTATTATTTTTTCAGCTATTCTCCTCTCACTGTCTTCTCCTGAAACTCTATCAATGTACCCTATTGGTCCAGTTACTGACATCATATGTCTCTGGGACTTTGTCCACATTTACCCTTATTTTCTTCTGACCTCATAAGGTCAACTTACTTGTCTTTGAGTTCATTGATTTTTTCATCTGCTTAAACAAGTTTGTTCTTAAACCACTCTAGTGAATTTTGAGTTAATTTACTGCATTTTATGGCTCCAGAATTTCCATTTAATTTTTTTTAAAACACCTTTATTTGCTTTAAAAACATAAGACTTCTTGTACAATAAAGCATAAGCATGTTTCATCTACAAAGTCAGAATATCTTCCTCATGGAACACGCAGGAAGAAAGGAAAAACACACACATGGCAAAGTAGTCACAGATTACCTCTAATATAATTAAGACTTTCAGCCAGAAAAATTAATCTTTTGAAAACAAATGTATAACAATAACAAAAAGCCATATTTCACACCTGGTACTAACAGTAAACATTCATAGTACAAAATTATCTGTTAAAATCAAATTCCTGGGCCTGGCGCCATGGCCTAGCGGCTAAAGTCCTCACCTTGAAAGCCTCGGATCCCATATGGGCGCCAGTTCTAATCCCAGCAGCTCCACTTCCCATCCAGCGCCCTGCTTGTGGCCTGGGAAAGCAGGAGAGGACGGCCCAAAGCTTTGGGACCCTGCACCCGTGTGGGAGACCCAGAAGAGGTTCCAGGTTCCTGGCTTCGGATAGGCGCGCACCGGCCGTTGCGGCTCACTTGGGGAGTGAATCATCGGATGGAAGATCTTCCTCTCTGTCTCTCCTCCTCCCTGTATATCCGGCTTTCCAATAACAATAAAATCTTTAAAAAAAAATCAAATTCCTATATATTGAAAGTATTAATATCATCAAAATACCCATCATACTTAAAGCAATTTACAAGCTTATTGCAATCTCCAAATACCAAAGACATATCTAGATACCAAAGACATACCACATATCTAGAACATTTTTTTAACTATCTTTTCGGATTGACATCATTTCATAACAGCCACATCAATCACAGCATGAATAACAGCACCAACAACGTCAACAACAAATTGTAGCACCTTGATTAAGTAATGTGCCACTGAGTAGGCAGCACATGCTTAACTAAAAGGAAACACAGAAGTCTCTTAGGAACCATGTTGCCATCGCATACTCCATGGGCACTTGATGAACTCCACTAGAGAAAAGAAATTATTTGGAAGCAAACAAACCAGCATAAACCATCTCATTATTGATATTCTTATTTTTTGATGCATCAGTTTTCTGGTTTTATGTTGTTAACATTTTTTTGTAGTTCATTGAGTTCTTAAATACAATTACTTCAAATTGGTAGACGTATAGATTGCTAGACTCAGCCTGCTAACTCATAGATCTTGGTTTATACAGGATCAGTTTCCCAAGATTTATTTCATCCTTTGATTGGGTTGTGTTTCCCTTTTCTTTATATGCCTTCTTATTTGTTGCTGGTGTGTGTGTGTGTGTGTGTGTGTGTAACCAATCTTCTCACTCTTTGTGGACTGGCTTTGTACAGAAGAATAGCTTCACAAATTAACAACTTAGCCGGAGACTCTGAGGACAACCAAAATCTTTTTTGAAAAAGTATCTTCTGTGAGCTTGTGTAGCTGATTTGACAGCTGTAGAGGCATGCTGGTTTCATTTTCAGGACCTCATAATTTCTTCGTTCCTCTGCTGTTTGGATGTTACAATAAGTTAGCAAATCTCTGGTTTTCATTGAAACTCCAAGTATGACAGTTCGCAAACAGTACTCTTAATTAGGTAAGATAGAAAATCAGTGCCTTGGCTGTCCTCTACCTAGGATTTTTAGACAGAGATTTCATACTTCCTGTTCCCTCCCATGAAAGAAGCCATTAGTTGAGTGGTTTCTCCCAATGGCATCAAGTTGTGCAGTGTGATTATCACAGGGGAAAAGCAGAAACTTTTCCTATTGGTTTCAATGTGGTTCTTCTTGACTTTGTTACTTGGCCTGTGTTCCAGTGACTGAACTGGTTCCTTGAGCTCTCATGACTTTCTGAGAACGTTTGGACTTTATATTATTAAATCAGTGTCTCTGTGGGGGCAATGAGATCTGAAGCTATTTGTTTATGCCATCTTCATTTCCATACTACTTTAGAGATGAATAATCTGAGACTGAGAGATTAGATGGATTTCTCCAAGAAACACAGTGAAAAAAAACCATAGAAGTAATATCTGAAAGAAAAACAGGCTGAGGCCCAACCTGTATGCTTATCATCTATGTCCCACACTGCAGTGACAAACAGATGGTGAAGAACTATGCAATCTGAGCCCATTTATTGCTGAAGCAAAAAGTACTGCAGCACTGAGTCAAACATGGAAATATTTTAGTTTACTATACAGAACATTTTTTGAACATTTTGCATTAAAATATACTACATATTATATGCATATATGCACATTAAAATATACCTCACTACACATATTAGAATGTACTACATATTATATACATATATGCATAAATATACATATATACATAAGTGGAGAGAGAGAGAACAGCGCACACTTTAGAGGTGCTTTGTGGTCTGGCCCCATTATTGCCTCACCTTAGAAGACTATTATGGTCTACAGCCATACCACCCTGAACGCGCCTGATCTCGTCTGATCTTGGAAGCTAAGCAGAGTCGGACCTGGTTAGTACTTTGATGGGAGAAGACTATTACGCTTAGTGAAGTAAGCCACCATACAAAAGACAAATATCATATGCTTTCCTTGATTTGTGGTAAATAATTTACAAAGTACAAAAAGAAACGTAGATGAATGAAATTGACATTGGGAGATTTGATTATTGTTTATAGCCTTTGTTAATACTCCTGAGGATCAGTGGATTTCCTATTTACTGCTGGTTGAATTATTTATTTAGTGGAAGATAAAGCTTATGAGAATAAAGATAATTGAAGGTTTGTCATTGTAAAAATGAAAAATAAAAGGAGAAGGGGTGGAAATGAAAGAGAGAGGAAGGGTATGGTGGGAAGTGGCATTGTGCTTTTAAAACTGCATATATGGAATACATGAAACTTGCTTGCTCTATATACATTAAACAATAAAGTTGGGGAAAAGATAATCTTTGGTTTAAAATGTGCTTTCTTGAGAGGTCCTTTGTGTCCTAGCTTCACCCCTACCTCACCTTATAACTGGGAGCTACTAACATGGCCAGGAAGTCATGAATCAGGATTTGAACCTGTGACTTCATCCTTAGTGCCCTTCTATAAGACAGAAGCCGTATGTTTCAGCTTTGGAACTCTTTCATTAAAGCAATAGTATAGGATCAGGCAATAAAATCCTGGTTGGAAAAAAATATAGATATTCCAAAACTGAAAACAGTCACCATAGGGCTTTGGTGGCTTTTCTCATGAAGTATTTTTATGGTTGTAATTGTGCTAAGTGAACAGGGATGTTAGAGTCCTCAGAACTACTCGAATAGAATAAACCCTAGGAGGAAGGAAGAAAGCAGGTATGGAACAATTTGCTAAACCAGTAAATGAATCTGGAAAAAAGGCATGTAACGAAAGATAGAAATCACTACAAGTTCTTTCATCCTTCTTCTTATACTTCTGCTTCTCTCTCTCTCTCTCTCTCTCCCTCTCTGTTCTTTTCTTCTTTCTAGTAATTACTTCAGTATTAATCATTACAGAAAAATAGAAAACACATTGAAGATGAGATTTTACTAAAAAATATGGGGCAAAATGTCCCCAAATCTTCTTCCATTTTTTCAAAACATAAGCATTTATTATTTTCTGTACAAATAACATTATAATATTAATAGAAATAAAAAATACATCTGTGATTTTACCAGTTAAATGTATCGAACAAGACAACACAGCTAAGAGACAATCAGTTTTTAAGTTCCAATTCCCCCACTCACTAGCAATGCGATCTGCAGTGCTCAGCTTCACTGAACTTCAGTTGTGCTCATATACAGAATGAGCATAATAGCGCCGACCTCCCACAGCTGTTATAAGCATTAAATGAAATAATGTGGCTGAAAGTACCTCATAACTGTAATTTACTGGGTACTTCGGTTATAATTATTTTCATCTTATATTTTATCTTCCTGCTCTCATCTGAAAGCATACAGACCTTTCACAGTTATGACTGCCATAAACACAAGTTCACACCTTGCCTCTTACCACAGGTTCGCTTGGCTCTTGCTCTGCCATTACTATCATGTTCTAATTATTATTATTTTATAATACAGTTCCATAGGCTCTGGGATTTCCCTTCACCTTTCCCTTAATTCTCTCTGTCTCTCTGATTCCCCCCATATTATTATAGTAGTATAATCCTCCATAAACAACCCAAAATTTGTTACTCTTTCTGTTTACCTAGACATTGTAGAATGGACAATGATAGAGTTTCCATCATCCTGCTGTCAAGATTTATTTAACAGTTTTATTGCGAGTCCATCTTTGATTTGGAAGTAGAGATGCATACTGCATTGTATCTTCACATCTGGATATGATAGCCCCTATTATACAGTTACTCTATAACCCATAAAATAAAATCAATGATAGGAAGAAAAATAGGAAATTTACCACATCATGAAGTAAAATAACATGCTACTGAATGGCTAATGTGTCACTGAGGAAATGAAAAATAAAATGAAAAACCTTCTTGAAGAAAATAACAATACTATATAACCTATAAGTCAGTGAGGAAATTAGTAAGAGGGTCCAGCACGGTAGCCTAGCAGCTAAAGTCCTTGACTTGCACATGCTGGTATCCCATATGAGGACCGGTTCATATCCCAGCTGCTCCACTTCCCATCCAGTTCCCTGCTTGTGGCCTGGAAAGGCAATAGAGGATGGCTAAAACCTTGGGATCTGCACCCGTGTAGGTGGCCTGGAACAAGCTCCTGGCTCCTGGCTTCGGGTCGGCTCAATACTGGACGTTGCAGCCACTTGGGGAGTGAATCAATGGATGGAAGATCTTTCTCTGTCTCTCCTCCTGCCTGTATAGTTGACTTTCCAATAAAAATAAAAATAAAATCTAAAAAATTAATTAAAAACATTTTTCAAGAAATGAAAATAAAAGAAAAATATCAAAACCCATGAGAAGTACCAAAAACAGTATTGAAAAGCCTGGTGCTCTTATATTTTGCATGAAGTTTGCCTTATATCAGAGAGAATATAGGAGACTTGTCCTTTGTGAATTGACTTACTTCACTTAGCGTAATGGTCTCTAGTTTGGCACATTTGGTTGCAAATGGTAGAATTCCATCCTTTTTAATGGCTGAGTAGTATTCCATTGAGTAGATGTACCATTGCTTCTCTATCCACTCCTCTTTGGATGGGCATCTGAGTTGTTTCCATGTCTTTACTCTCATCATTTTTGAGGGTTGCATACTGTCTTGAGCGGCTGTATCACAATACATTAAACTATGTCCCAGTGGTGGATAGTGCACATGTTTCTGCAGTTTTGCTTCATAGGTGACAAAATGAGAATCTTTTAATGGTTTGTAACTTTTTAACATCAACAGTAATCTTTAAATTCTGTGTCTAGAAGAGTCAAAGAGGTTCTGAGACTGAATGGCCAAAGTCAGGCTTGCTATCAGTTAAGCTTTCATAAGCCAGAGCAGCCACCAAAGATAGTACCTCAGGACTGATAAACAGTGCTGTGTGTACCCATAACTACAGAAAACAAATAATGGGGCTGAAAGAGTGATTTTTCAACATAACTTTGAGAATTACTATGTATGTCAATGGATGCATATACTCAGAGACCAGGCTAGATATAAACACATCTTTTAAACACCACATACCAAAGTTCCCATTCAAAGAAATTACAACTCAAAACTGTGTAATTGGATATAGAAACAAAGAATAAAGTCACAAAGAGTCTAGAGATGGACTTGGCACCATCAGAGGTGTTGCCAGGAAGTCTTTCCCGGAAAGGGGCATATTTGAAGGAGCAAACAAGTGAGAACCCAGTGCCAAGAATCACTCTGGGTGAAGGAAAGATTAGGAAAACAATAGCAGAGAAGTTAAGTAAAAGGAGTTTGAATATAACCACAGGGAAAGCAACTTCTGCAAAGTTGCCTCAATAGGAGAGAGCATGTGGAGTGGAGAGAAATGGCCTCATTTTTTCAAAGGCAAAAAAATCTAATGGTGTCTGAGTTCAGGAATCGGGAGTAGATACAGAGGAATATCTTCTGACCACCATATAAATCTGAAGGGCAGTAATATTCTCTTCCTTGTAATTCAATGAAGAAGTAATGGGAGTGTATGCAATCAGGGTGCTGCCTTCCTGGCTAAGATCTTGCAAAAGTCCCCTCTTTGCTCTTAGGGTGGAGTCTGACTCTATGACACAGTTTACAAAGCCATGACAGTTCTGAGCCCTGTCAACCTTATCAGCCCTAATTCTTTCCACCCTGGTGTTCAGGGTCAGAGCTCCTCCTTTCAGGTAGCTGAATGATGTGTTCTGTCTTCCTCGTTAAAACCTTTGTACGAGCTATTTTTCCTGCTTATAAACCCCTCTCTTCCCATCTTCTTCACCATAGCTAATTTATACAGTCCTCAACTTAAATATCACTTTCTATTGAAGTATAGATTTATGCTTTCTTAGGCATTCTGTGCATACTTTATGGTGACACTGTCCTCCTTCTTTGAAACTATTTACTTCCTGTTTCTTCTATAACCCATGAGCTCAAAAAGGCAGCAATCAGGTCCAGTGTAACTGTTCAGTGGCTAAGTCCTCGCTGTACATGCGTGGGGAGCCCATATGGATGCTGGTTTGTGTCCCAGTTGCTCCACTTACAATCCAGCTCTCTGGTGATGGCCTGGGTATAAAATAGAGGACAGCTCAAATCCTTGGAACCCTGTACCTTTGTAGGAGACCTGGAGGAAGCTTCTGGTTCCTGGCTTCGGGTCAGCTCATCTCCAGCTGTTGCAGCCACTTTGAGGAGTGAACCGGCATAGGAAATTTTTATCTGTCTGTCTTTCTCTCTGTAAATCAGACTTTCCAATAAAAATAAATATTTTGTTTTATAAAAAGATCAGGGATCATATTTGCTTTCCCCACTATTGACTCTTTAGCACTTGGCATAGAGTAGACATTTGATAAATATTTTTGGTAAAATAATTTGGAAGTGCAAAGGAACCAATTCATAAAGAGTGTGTGATACATGGCAAGATTTGCTTTAAAGATAGTGAGCAGGACAGACATGGTCCTTGCTCGATGTTGGGTCTAATGTTTAGTTTAGTGAATCAAATGGAAAGATACATAAAGTATTTTGGAGACAGGCATTATAAATAACAAATGTTAGTTAAAATATCCACAATCCCTTTAAATACCTGGATTCAATTTCCAGCTACACTGTCCTGACCCAGCTCGCTGCTAATGCAAACCCTGGGAGGCAATGGTAATCGCTCAGGATTTTATGTTCCTTCCACGAGTACGGGAGACCCTGATTTAGTTCCCAACTCCTGACTACAAATTATTTGTACAAACCCAGCCCTATTTGTAGAAGGAATCTGGGGAGTGAACTGACACATAGGAGCATATTTTCATTCTGTCTCTCTTTCTCATCAATCAATCAATCAATCAATAAATAAATTTTCCTTTTAAAGCAAAGATGCTGGCATAAGTGTCTTGTGAGAGGCATGGGAAGTCCATCAGTGTGGACTAATGAGGCATGTCTTATAAATTAGGAGGAATATCAAGGAAAATGTCTTTTGATAGAAAGCCAAGTAGATTTAAAGAGCCTGTCATAAGATAGCAATGTCATCACGAGGGTGATGGTAGAAGTCCTGCAGCTGTCTCGTTTCCATCAGTCAAGCAAAAGTTTGTGAAGTTAACTCTAGCCAGACACAACAGTTGGTGAGGGTTATGTGGATGGTTTGAAAAGTCCAAATTTTATGCATGGTAGAAACTATGGAATGCTTCTTTTGTAGATGATGACAAAATTGTAAACATGTCCTTTCAAGTAATACTTTTCCAAAGTCTCTTCGAAGGGGCTTTTGCTTGGCATTATAGTGACTATCTCCAACCCTGGAGACATCCAGAGAACACAGTGAGAACACAGTGGACTTGGCACAAAATCAACCGAATATTTTAAAGTTCTCATATTTATTCCTCCACAAATGAAACTTTCGTAGCACATGATGAGTACATTTATCCACAGCTAACTTACTTATTGGCAACTAAAACAAAAATTAGCTGATCCCCAAAGACAATTTTGCCCTTTTCTACATGTTTTAATAAATCATCAAAATCAGTCTGCAAACTTTGGGAGAAGGTAGCACGTTTGTTTTTTAAAGATGTATTTATTTTTATTGGAAAGTCAGCTATACAGGCAGGAGGAGAGACAGAGAAGATCTTCCACCCATTGATTCACTCCCCAAGTGGCTGCAACGTCCAGTATTGAGCCGATCCGAAGCCAGGCGTCAGTAGCCTCTTCCAGGTCTCCCATGCAGGTGCAGGTTCCAAGGCTTTGGCCCACACTCTACTGCCTTTCCAGGCCACAAACAGGGAGCTGGATGGGAAGTGGAGCAACTGGGATATGAACTGGTGCCCATATGGGATCCCAGTGTGTGCAAGTCGAGGACTTTAGCCACTGAGCTACTGCACTTGGCCCCAACATTTGCTTTTCATATCCTCACATTCTTCATGAGCAGTCATTCTCATGTAGGGCCTGTGATGATCCTCTTGAGACTGTCTTCATGACCCTGTGATTTCTAGTTTCTTAAGGACTGGTCCTGTGTGTGTTTTGGCAGACTACAACAGGAAACAATCTTTCCAGTTTGTTGTTGTTTTTGTTTCAAAATCTAAAGTTCTGGAACTATTTCAGAAATAGGCCCCTAACCAAGACAATATTTCTATTGTAATGCAGCCTAACAGGTATGGTTCTTGTGAGCACAGCCCTGCTCCTTCCTCAGATGCATGTTTTAAGCTGGAGAAAGAGACTTGATTTGATTGGTCATGTTTCTATCACTCCCTCCTCCTGCTTTGAGAGATATGAGTGTGCCTGATACACTATACTGACAACCAAGATACACAACATCAAGAGTTCTGATGTTCTATGGAGCCAGCATATAAATCAACAAATCAATTACAGCATTTTCTGATTGCTGTTCCATATAAATACTATGAGGTAGATATTATGATTTTCTTTCCATTTTATGAATAAGGAAGTAGGTCAAATAATTTGCCCAAGATCAGACAGAAATAGAAAATTGCCCTTTGAACACAGGACTGAAATGAAAGATTATCAGCTTTCCTAATAAGCATCATAACTCAAAATTTTCAGTAGTGTCATGGGCTTGCAGATAGCACATTTGAAAGAAATCCCAAGACATCATCTAATTGATGCTTCTCTCCAAAAATGAGAAAACTGAAGTTCAAAATGGGTACTATGATTTGACATAGGCAATGTAGAAGGTGATTGACAAGTTAAGAAAAAAAGGAATCCTTCAGTCCCAACAGAGGTCCTTCCTATGAAAGCACTCCCCTCCCCAAGCCATGTTGCTTAGAGGCAGATGAAAAGAGAGCAAGCAGCCCAGGCTCTTACCACTTGGCCCAAGGTTCATCTTTTTCTCTTTTGTCTTTTTTTCTCTTCTATTTTCTTCACTTCTCTTTTCTTTTCCTTTTTACAAAAGATTTATTTTTATTGGAAAGGTAGATTTACAGAGAGAAAAACAGACAGAGAAAGATCTTCTCTCTTTGAGTCACTCCACAAGTAGCCGCAACAACTGGAGCTAAGCATATCTGAAGCCAGGAGCCAGAAGCTTCTTCCAGGTATCCTATGTGGGTGCAGGGTCCCCAGCTTTTGGGCCCCATTCTTCACTACTTCCCTAGGCCACAAGCAGCAAGCTGGATGTAGCAGCTGGGACATGAACTGGTGCTGACATAGGATCCCGGCATGTGCAAGGTAAGGATTTTAACCAATGAGTACCACACTTGGCCCCCAGGGCTCATCTTATTCTCACAGGCATCTATGGCCTAAAAATTGTGAATCTGGGTTGGAAAAATTCATGTCATTAACTTCTAATTGAATTTAGAATTTTCCCTATGTAATGAGTGTGATTAATAAACCACAGTAGTATCAACAGCATTAGTGATATGTTATTAAGAGAAATTTTAAATCATACTAGAGATGTGGACATCTGTTCTAATTCTCCTAAAATTACAATACTTGTTCATAAGAAGTACATATCAGTATATCAGAAATTGGAGAAAAAATATTTCAATGTTACTGAGTTGTATAATTTTCCATATTTTATTTTATGCACTTAAAGATTTTTTTTTCTAGTACAGGTCTATAGGCTGCACCACATTGTCAAGGGGGTCGATGTACAATACATGGTTAGACCTACCCTACAGTAAACAAGGCTCTCAAGACAATGCCAACCTCTGAAATAATGCAGGTATCATCAGCACAGCTGGACAGCTCAGAGATATTCTAAACAATTGGGCACTGCTGCCTTGGTTCAAGAAAGAAACAGCAGCAATACTGAGGGAATTGGCACCATGTCACTAGGCAACAGCAAATCTCAAGCAAAACTTCAATCCTAGAGCATGTCAGCATGCTCCAGAGGGAACCAAACAATAAGGTAGCAAGAAGACTATTTAGGAAAATAATCCTAAACCATCATAGAATCCTCAGAAGCAAGAAAGCAAATGCTGTACCTCCCAGTCAAATCAAAGGCCTGCAAGCACCCACAAAACCACTGGTGCAAGTGTCTGAGTACAAAGGCCAAAGAATATGTAGTTCTGATGTTCAAAGGCAGAAGAAGGGGGTGTCACTCTGAACAGTGGCGAGAGGTATCTCCTGACTCCCACCTTGTCATCTCCCTATGGACTCTCAGCGGATTGTAACTTGATGGTGCTCATCCACAGTGAGGACATGTCTTCCTCACTCAGTCCAGACTCACATGTCAATCTTCTTAGGAAATACCTTCACAAATTGTCTCCCAAATCATGCTTCACCAGTCACTAGGTATCCCTCACTGTTATAATACTGACACTCAAAATTAACCACCATAATTATGCCTCTTATTAACCATATGTGTTTGTTCCACTGTCTTCCAGGTTGTGTTATCATTGGCCAGTATAGAGTGAGTTTCTCCCTCACTGGTCAAAGACAAAGCCAGGTTTTTTATTCTAACAGCAAATGATTGGCCTTGTATTTATGCAAAATGCTAGACATCAAAATAACTTATCTAAAACATGGGGTGGGCCAGCATTGAAGCATGGAGGGCAAAGTCACCACCTGCAGCCCCAAGCATCCTTTATGGAAGCCAGTTTCAGTCCCAGCTTCTCAACTTCAAATTCAGTTCCTTAATGTACCAGAAAATGCATTAAAATATAGCTCAAATTATTGTGCCCCTGTACCATGTGGGGCACCCAGAAGAAGGTCCAGGCACCTGGCTTTGGGTGTATCCAGCTTCAGCTGCTAAGTCCATTTGAGGAGTGAATCAGAAGATGCAAAATCTCTCTGCCCTCCTCTTGTTTCATCACTTTGATGTTCAAATAAATAAACCTTTAAAACTCTACAAAGAAAAATCTATAGGGGTTGGCATTCTGGCACAGAATGCTTGCCACATCAGCATCCCATTTCACAGTGCTAGTTCAATTCCTGGCTGCTCTGCCTCTGCTCTAGTTTCCTTATAATGCTCTTGAGAAAGCAGCAAAGTACCATGTGAAAGAAGAAAAGGATGGAGTTTCTGGTTCTTGACTTCGGCAGGACCCAGTCATGGCCATTGCAGCTGAGGAATGAATAAGTAAGCAAAAAATTCTCTCTCTCTCGCTCGCTCTCTCTCTGTCTCTCTCTGTCTCTCTCTCTCTCTCTCTCTCTCTCTCTTCTCTTCTCTTTTCTTTCTCTCTCTCTCTCTCTCCCTCTCTCCCTCCTTGCCACCATCCCTCCTTCCTCCCTTTCTCTTTTTGTCTCTCTCTCCCTTTTTCTTTCCCCTCTCTTCTACCTTCTTTTCTAAATTAGTACATCTTTTTTAAAAAAAAACACATTGAAAGACAGCTTTTTGACCTGTGGTTAAGATACTGGTTGGAACATCTGCATTCCACAGAATAATGCCTAGGTTAGTTTACTGACTCCATTACCCAAGCCAGCTTCCTGCTACATCCTAAGAGGCAGCAGATGACAGCTCTAGTACTTGGATCCCTTCCACACATGTTCTAAACCTGGACTGAACTTCAAGATCTAGGCTTAGGTTTAGCTCAGCACCAGCTTTTGCATGCATCTGGAGAGTGAATCAGTAGATGGTATATTTGTCTGTTTCTAACCCTCTGCCTTCCAAATATTAAAAGCCAATATCAATCCATGCCCTGTGAAAATTTTCCACCAGTATTGAACAATAGGGATGGGTGGATTGGAGGAATGCACTGAATTCTGGATTATTGAAATGCTTTACTAACACCTTGCCTTTTCCTGCTTTCTCCCTTTGACTCTGCTGAGTCTGTATACAGTGCGGCTGGTCACTGGAAGAGAAACGGGGCATTGTTTTGATTAACTTAGAACCAAAAAATAGGGTCCAACTTTGCACCATTGCAGGAAAGCCACCACCTATGATGCCAACATCCAGTATGGGCACTGGTTTGTGTCCTAGCTGTTCCACTTGTGACCCAATTAATCCTGCTAAAGGCCTGGGAAAAACAGTGGAATATGGCCTAAGTATTTGGTTCCCTGCTACCTATGTGGGTGACCTTAACAAAGCTCCTGGCTCCTGAATTCCTTAATTCTGCCTGGCCCGCCCTGGTCATTGTGGTCATCTAAGGAATGACCAGAAGAAGAAGGATCTCTCTCTCTCTCTCTCTCTCTCTCTCTCTCTCTCTCTCTCTCTGTGTGTGTGTGTGTGTGTGTGTGTGTGTGTGTGTGAAAACTCTACCCTTCAAACAAATGAATATTTAATAAAAAATGAAAAATATACATTCTGTAGCATCCTTGCTGAACTTTGACTTTTTGGTAATTTTAAACCAAAAAGTAACACTTAGTTGACTGACACGCCAATTCTATGTATATCATTTACCAGGGACCTGCGTTTATATACACAATTTCTTCACCTGGACAGAAAACATCGCAATTTTCATATGGAATGACAGGAGCAATGGTCCCTATAAAATAAGAGGAATGGTGGTTTGTACAGCATTGAAACAGCACTTCAAAATTTATACAGTACTTCACAATCATCATCTCCATCTCAATGACTCTCTTGGTGGGGGACAGTTTTAGGTCTTGGGTTAACAAGGAAACAAAATCACCTGCCTTTCCCAAAGTGACATGGGCAGCCAAGAAGCAAAACTAGCACTTGGCTTGGATGTAGATCTTCTCACATTTACTCTTTTCACATCACTCAGCATGATTTGTAGGCTTATTTGTAGTCCTAAGCAATTTATAACCCTTGCCAATATTCTTGCTGAATTATGGTCTTTTTACTTGTTGGACTTTTTATTTAGGGGAACACTAAACCTCTGACAATAATTTTTAAATGTTATCCCAAACAATTTAAAAAGATATTTCTGAGAAAGAGAACAGCAAAATTTTGTTTCTCTGGTAAGTATCATTATATATACCTAGTGACATATTTTAAAATGAAACTGGAAGTCAGCTATCCTCACAACTAGATTTCAGCTTTAACATCCTTTTCCACCTGAGCACAGATGAAGGATCCTAATAAGCCACTGAAGGCTGAGGAACAAAGAGATAACAGACCCCAGATGCAAATCCTTTTTGAAGGCAGAGAGCTGGCCTTCCCTTCCTTGAATCTACTGGCCAACAAATAATTCATGTTCCGTTTTAAGACTTATAAAATGTGCAGTTGCTGAGATCCCAGAAATTGCTAAATTGACTGGAAAATATTTTAGGACTCTCTCAGGAAGGAACCCAAAACTTGAGTGACAAGGGTAATTAATGGATATATTATTAAAGGGCCCTTCTAAACATTCTATGTGCAGCAAAGTTTCCCAAAGCATTACAATGCTGGAGATGGCTAAGAATACACTTGTGAACACTCAACCACAAGTGAAATTATGGGAGCCAGCTGATCACCTGTCATTTAGAGTAAACAATTGCCCAATTGCATCCTTCATTGCATATTTACATATGTCTTCAGCGCATGCGAAAGAGGAGGTCATTAGAAGCCATGACCATGAACCTCATTATCAAATTATCAAGTCCTTCTATATAGCAACTGAAAAAAGACCTGCAAGTTAGCAGTTTTTTCGCCACCCTTACTGCAGAGAGCAGTCATCACAATCACAGAGAAAGAAGTGAGAGGGAGGCAGAGCTCCTCTTTCAATGGTATGACTCAGACTTCTGCCATGCTTGGCCTCCACTGGCCTCATTCACTGCAAGAGAAGTGGCCTGAACACATCCTCTGGGGAAGCAAATAGAATTGGCTATTCCCCATCTTCATGCTTGGAATAAAACATGCAAATCCAACATATCCAAAGTTTGATCTGATCCTCCAAAGCAGTCCTTCTATTAAATACATTGAAGGGTGGTAGTTGCTCTACATTGCTGCATCTGCCAATCGAGCTGCCTGGCAAAGTCCCCATGTAAGGCTGGCTTAAAAAATTCCTTCTTTATTATCACCAAAGGAATTGCAAAAGGGCTTCTCTTGCTTATGTGGCTCAGAGTAATGGTCAAACATACCCGTTACTCATATAGCTCATATCTGTTCAATCTGGCAAATCAGAATTTAGAAATGTAGGGGGGGGGGAGTGCTTGCTAAACATGAATAACCATAGCTCACTTATTTTCCAGATGAGGAAATAGAGGGAAAGATAGAAGTGTCTTGCCTGAGGTCACACAGAAAACTTGAGCCAGGACTGACACAAGATTCCAGGCTTTCTGGGACAGTGGGCAGGACACCACCTGTTCACCAACTGCTATGTCATACAAATTGCACACAGATAATTCCATAAGTAAACATGAAGTATATGTGATGGATCCTTCACAGAGCCAAGACAAGTCATTCCTGATCTCTCCTCAGACCAGAATCTGCCCAAGGAGGAATCCTCAAATACACTTCAATTCTGATTATTCCCTGGCAGATAAAATTTCCTAACCCTGTGATGTACCAGAGTTCCTAAAGTTAATGGAAAATACACATGCATTAATGACAGTTGGAGAGGGCAGTATTTTGTGGCTGGCCAAGCCATAAAAATCGAGAATCTTCTCTGGGTGTAAATATAAAACTCCTCTGGGAACATGTCTGAAGGAAGACTGTTTTCGTAATACTGAGTTAAAAAATCTAAATTTCATTTTTCTGAACCACATAATTGTGGACTAATACATAACACATAAAATGAAACAGCACTTTATGAAGACTTATCCTATAGTCCAAGCATTCCCCTACTCATTAGTCATTATTTAATATGGACACTTTTAGCCACAAAATTTCTAAAATTTATTCAATAGCTTTCATGTGCTTTACAAGGTCATTAGAGAATTTATTTGTTCTTTCCCTTGCAGATTGGAAGGTGGGCAGTGATATATGAGGTTTCACATTTTATTTATTCACCAAACTGTTCCAGATGTGATCCCATCATTTATCCACTGACACATCAAACCTGCTGGGTGCCCTGCACACTGACCTCCTCTCCACATTTGCTTTCATGCTCTTAAAGTTATAGCTGGGCTCACCTCCATAGGAAGACCAGAGAATTGCTGTTAGGGGAAAGTTGCTGGTGGGAGGGAGATGATCGAACTTTTCAGTCATAAAAAAAAATTAATTGCTTGGCTACAATTTGGAAACGAAATCCAGGTGGAAAAATGGACCCAATACCATTTCCCCCAACCACTCCTTCCCACTTGTGTCCTCCAAACAGGGCTACAGATCTCGGGTCTGGAGTGTGCAGGAACTGACTAAATGGCAGTGAGCAGGTACTAAATCATTTTCCCCCTCTCCGAGTGATTTGTCACCATAATAAGCATTCTGATGGTGATAGACCTTTTTATTACTGCACACTGTTAAGCAGGCAGGAGGCTTCAATGTACTCCTGGCACAGTTAAAGGAAAATAATTACCCCATGCAGATTTTTTTAAATCGATTTAACAGAAAGAGTTATATTTAAACCCAAGTACTCATTTAGTACAAAACATAAAACATTGTTAGCTTTGTGCAGAAGAGGGTAATGATGACTCATTCTATGACACTATGTTTATTCCTTGAGATACAATCCACACTTTCCCAAAAGTGTCCCAGTGTAGTTTTTGGTGGAGGCAGAGATGAAATGGGGGATTCCCTTTATAATGTCAGTTGCACATCCATCAACTCTCAAACCTGACACTACCATCTAATATTTGAAAAGGATTTTATAATTTACAAAAGATATCATATGAATTACCCCATATGATCACCACAATAGTGTTATGAGGCTTTTGGGATTTATGTAATTAGTCCGACTCTCCAGGGGAGACAGACACAGACTGGTAAGAGATCATAAAAAACATAGTCAAACTTCAATATACACAAAGTATTGTTTACAAGACACCACAACACACACACACACACACACATGCACACACACACCAAAACCCATCAATGCCCAAGACTCTTAAATACTGTGGCATAGCATTTGCAAAAACAAGCCAAACTCCAAAAATCTGTTCATCTTCCTGAATGCTTTAAATCACCCAACATTACTTACAATATCAAATACAATGTAAATATTATGTTAAATAGTTTTTATACTGTCTCATTAAGGGAATAAAAAGTTTAAAAACATTCACATGATCAATACAGAAGTAATTTTTAAACAAAAATTTCCTATCTACAATTGATTTGAACCAACAGAGATGGAACTTAGAAAGATGATTATATGTAGATTTAGCAATGTAGCTAGAGCAAACATATTTTAACCCATTTCATGGGGCATGCTTGTACTAAAATATTATTTTGTATTTGAAATCCAAATTTAATTGAGTGTTCTGTATTTTACCTAGGCACCACAACAATAGAGAGACTCCAAAATGAGAAGTTCTAAATTGTTCTTGGTGAATTGACTAGGAAATTGTGGGTAAATTTTCCACAGTCCCATGTGAGTAAATGACAGAGCTAGGAATTCAAGTCATTTCTAATGTGTCTATGGCATCTTGGCTGATATTTAAACTCTCCCTTGTCTCCCCAGCTTCTACTCAGGACCATAGCGAGAAGAATTGGCACATGCTGTGTGTGGTTCAGTGACTGAAAGCAATATGTTCAGGCCAATGCTGTGGAAAGCAATTCTTTCAGATCTCTAGGGTTGCTACACTTAATGAAGAGCAATGACCAAAAGACTAACTTTGTTTGTCATTACACATACTTAGCCCTGAAAGTCATGAGTGACCAACCACAGTATCCAAAGGAATGCTTATTTTAAAGTAGGCATAAGAAAACAAACATAAATATAGAATCATGCACCAAAATACAAGATGGTTTTGTGATTCTACTGGGAATAAATACAAAGCTGCATCATGTTTAGTGTTCATGAAGCTGGAGATAAGAAAGAACATTTCGTAAACTCTTACTGAAATTGTAAATCATTCTCATCTTATTTAGTGTAAATCTGACACTAGCTATGTAAATTTAAACCTCACATAGTATTTGATTTAACAGTTTCTTAACTATGACACTAAAAGCACAAGTTACTATGAAGATTCATTGTATGTGTCAGTTTGACTGAGGTAAATGATGCCCCGGTAGTTTATTAAACATTGTTTCCAAGTGTGTCTGTGAGATTGTTTTGAGAAGAGTTTAGATCCATATGCCAAGTGAAAAGGATTACCCTCACCTTTGTGAGTGGTAACTATCCATCCATGAAAGATGTGGTTTAAAAAAAAAAAACGTAGAGAAAGGACATATTCTCTCTCTCTCTCTCTCTCTCTCTCTCTCTCTCTCTCTCTCTCTCTCTCTCATTTGGACTAGCACATTCACTTTATCCTGACCTAAGACAATGATGTTCCCTGTTCTCCAACCTTTGCTTTGGGTTTTCACTGGTCCTTACATCATTATCCTTACAAGTCATCAAGACTCTAGAATTAAATTGGGATTTGTATCATCTTTCCTGCCATACACCTTGCTTGGGTCTTGATTGCAATTTATAACATAATTTTCCCTGGCCCTCAGACATTCAGACTTGGATTGAAACTACAACTGAATCTTTTCTAGTTCTCCAACGTGCAGATGGTGTGCTACCTCTCAGTTTCCGTAACCATGTGAGCCAATCTGCATAACAGATGTCTTTCTAAATATTTGCATACACACTATTATCATTGTTCTCTGGAAGATGCTAATAAAAGGGAATCCATTTCCTTAGGTTTAAATCAAAGTATGTGACATTCTTTTTGCATTTTGATTTTTATAGTTGAGTCTTTTCATCAAAAGTAAATGATAACAGGGTTATATAAATGTAAATTTGGAGAAGCTAGATTGAGGAAATAAAGGAGACATTTGGAAGGGCTTACACCACTGTGTCATGTTGTGATTACATGATTAATTTTACAGATAAGATAGAACTTTTTTGGGATACTGTGTTCTTTTTGAAGTAAAAGATGAATTCTTTGACTTAGCTCCTCCCCTTGCATGTGCATGCATCTCATATGAATGCCGATTCATGTCCCAGTTGCTTCACTTCCCATCCAGCTCCCTGCTTGTGGCCTAGGAAAGCAGTTGAAGACAGTCCAAAGCCGTGGAACCCTGAACCCACATGGGAGACCCCGAAGAAGCTCCTTGTTCCTGGCTTTGGATTGGCTCAGCTCCAACTATTGTGGCGAGTTGGGAGTGAGCCAGCAGACAGAAGAATGTTCCCTCTGTCTGTCCTTCTCTCTGTAAATTTTACTTTCCAACAAAAATAAATACATCTTTTTAAAAAAAACAATAGATAGTTGGATTTAACTAGAAAATATTGAATGATTTAAACTATTCTCCAAAGAGGGGGAAAAAGAATTTCTGTTGATTATCTACAGTATGTGAGGAAATCTCTCTGGTAGGCTAGGCCCTATTACACTGATCATGGATGCCACACCATGCATCCATCTACCACCGTCATAGTCCTAATCTATCATCAGAAACTAGGGAAAGAGGTGGTAATTTACAAATTTCAATGGGAGAATACACAGGGCTTCAGGTAAAAATTTATTTTTTTTCATTTTATATTGTTATTACCATTTTATGATACAATTCCATAGGCCCTGGGATTTCTCCTACCCTCTCTCCAAATCCCCTCCCTCACACTGATTTCCCCTATTTTATTACAATACTATAGTTCTTCATAAACAGCCATAAGTCCATCATTGCAAGCATGGACAATACCAGCGAGTCCAGCAGCCTATTGTCAAGACACAGTTAACAGTTTCATTAGGAGTCCACCTTGAATGTCGAAGTAGAGACGCATATTGCATTGTATCCTCACATCTGGATATGAAAGTCTCCATTACACAGTTACTATACATTACCACAGAGGAAAAACCACAAAACAGAATGAACAACTAGAAAGAAAATAGAAATTTCCAAAGCCAAGAAGTTAAATAACATGCTACTGAATGACTAATGTGTCACTGAAGAAATGAAAATCAAAGATCTTCTTGAAGAAAATGATGATCATACAATGATCTATGAGTCAGTGAAGAATTTAATGTGGGAAAAAGTGCTTTGAGGAAATGAAACTAAAAACAAAAACATAAAAATCCATGAGATATAGTTTCCGCTGATCTTCGCTAGACAGATGTGTCTCCTATAGGCCACAAATAGAGGGGTTTTGTATTTTTTTAATGCAGTCTACTGATCTATGACCTTTGATTGATAAGTTTAAGCCATTTACATTCAGGGTTAATATGAATGGATGGTAATTTTGTCCTTTCATTTTAGCAATGGGTTGGTCATTGATTTAATCTGTTGTTATTTTACTGGGATGTTCTTCACATTTGCCTTTGGTTTTGGTGGGCAATATTCCTTTTCTCTGTCAAGAGAACATCTTTAAGTATCATTTGTAAGGCAAGTATGAGACAGGCATATTCTTTGAGGCTTTCTTTAATGAGGAAAAATTTTATTTCATTTTCAGACAAAGCTTGAATGGGTACATTATCCTACACTGACAATTTTTTTTTAATCTAAAACATGTCACTTCATTCTCTTCTGCCCTGTAGAGTTTCTTGTGAGATGTCAGCTATGAATATGATTTGGTTCCTCTATAGGTCAACTGATTTTTTTTCCCGTGCATATTTAAGGATCTATTCCTTATGTCGGACTGAGGAGAGCTTGATTATCATACGTCGTGGTGAAGATCACTTTTGTTCAGCCCTGTTGGGAGTTTTGTGTCGCTCCTGGATGTTGTTTCCCAACTCTTCCTCTAGATTAGGGAAAATTTCCCTTGTCATTTCACTAAATACATTTTTAAACCCAGTTTTTCTTTCTGCATATTCTGGGACTCCCATAACTCTTATATTTGGCCTTTTAATAGTGTGTTTCAATTCTTGAATACTTTTTTTTTTCTTTTTTTTTTTTTTTTTTTTTGCCTGACACAGCTCTGCTTCCAGCTTTTTGTTGGTTTTGCTCTGGTGAAAGGAAACATCTTCCAAGTCTGAGATTCTTTCTTCTGCTTCATTCATTCTAGTTTGGAGACACTCCACTTTACTTTTTAATTTTTTCGCTGTATTCTTAAATTCTGATATATCAGCTATCATTTGATTCATTTCCTGTGTGACATATTCCTTAAATTCCTTGAACTCTTGTATTACATGCTTCTCATTGTTGAGAATAAGCTTTGTAACAAGTGTTTTGAATTCTGTATCACCCATTTTCTCGATGTCTTCCTCAGTTATCTCTGAAGCCCACAATGGCTTTTGCTCCTTTGCAGGGGAGTCTTCAGTGATATTCATTGTCCTTTGTCTCTTCTTTTGCTCTTGGTCATTGTACTTCTGGTTAGCAGATTTTTCTCCTTATGGCAAGTTTCTAAGCTATGTCACCCCACAGGTCTACAATTTGCTTTTACTTATTGCAGTTGGTACATGGTTCTTTGCATTCACTTGTGCCACTCCCTCCAGCGAGTTTCAGCTCTGGGTTCTTAGGTTAGACTTCCACCATGGTCTCTATAGCCCCAGTTCCTTGCTCACCAGTCTCTACCTCCTCCTGTGATCCCATGCTGTGTCTTGCACCATTGTCTATACAATCTTTCTCCCACTTCCGATTGGAGCAGTCCCCAGGATTAGGGAGACACCAGGTATCCTATATAGCTAGGTTATTGGTAGTACTGATCTTGCCACAATCTGTTGGTCATTCGATTTGAGGGCCCTACAGACCTATTTTGAGTTGTAAGATGCCAAAGTCGGAATTATTTCCCCTGTGGGACCAGTGCAATGCACTGAGCTCAATGAGTTCTCTCCCAATTCAGCGCATGCACAGCTCACTGTTGTCCCTGTCTTCTCAAAGCTGTTTCCACACTATACAAAATGGCACTTGAAGTGCTGTTGGTGGAGTTCTTGATCTTCTGGCTGTCAGATCTGAGGGCTGCTTGAGCCTATCTTGGGTGGTTTCACATCATTGCAATTCACTGAGCCAGAAACGAGTCCACTCCCTGATTAGTGCATGCACAGTCCTGTTTTATAGCCTTTGCCTCTCTACAAAATAGGACCCAATTCAGTTTTAGTGGGTATTTGGTCTGTGAAATCCACCCTATTTCCACACTACCTCTTTGGGATCTGCTGCTCTTTCTCTGTGTTCCTGATCAAATTAAACAGACCAACAGGATGGGCAGTACTTTGTCTAGGTTCACCACTTGAGCTCCTGGTGAACTCCCTTTCCCATCCGGTTGCGAGTGTAGTTCTGGCTGCTGATGCAGTTCAGATCGCCTCTGCCTGAATGTTGCTGGGGTATTGGTCAGTGCAACAATACATCATTGTCTTTGGTGCTTTCCCATGTCTGTCAGTCTCCAGGTGCCCCTCTGCTGTCATTCTGTCCTCTCTTATTTCCTGGAATGTATCCACTCTGCTTCACTCTGGGTAATGATTCTCTGTAATTTTATACACGTCCTTATCTTACCTCACCCTCTTCGAGATAGATCATATCATGATTTAACTTTTCTAGCCCTCAGTTTCCTGTTCTGTATCATGGGGATTGATGAAAATGCTTGTTTTATACTTCACAGAGCTGTTATAATGCTAAAAGTAAAGATAACAGAGGACAAAAAGTGTTGTCGGAAAAAAGCACAATGCAGACACCTCGTACTCTAGTAGTAAGGTGTAGACTAGAAAGGACTTTAAAGGTATGTATTAAGTAAGGAATTTACTGCTCTCACCATCTTAGAAAATTACTCCATTGGCTTAAAAGTATCTTAGTTGGGAAACAAGAGAAGAACATAGTTTGTCTACTCATCAGTTGAAAATGAGTATAAGATACACGTCTAAGTCTGTCTTATCCCAATGATAGTATACCTAAATCTGGGAAATTATACATAAAAAGTATTTATTTTGGTTCACAACTCTGAAGATAGAAAATCTAAGATTTGATGGTTCCTTCTCATAATGGATACATGCTGCTTCAACCCATGGTGAAAAGTTGAAGGGGAAGCCATTACACAAAGTGAAAATTAGGATTTCCCACAGCAACTTACAAAAGTCCCAAAGAAAACCATTAATGTACTAGTAATGGTTCCTCACCTGTGACTCAAATCCCTCCCACAAGTCACCACAGCAGCAATGCTTCTTGGAAGAATAAAACCTCAGTATGAGTTTTGGTGAGGGTAAACTAAAGCATCATAGGATGTGTGAACCTTTTGAAAATATGACTACTAGCATTAAACTACTTTGTCCTCAGAAGACAAAGCTAAAATGCTTGTGAGTCACACAGAATGTCATTGATACACAGTAGATGCCTCATGTGAAGATTTCTTGGGATGCCTTGAAATGTAGTTTTGTGTGCCAGCTGTTCCCACTCACTTCAGATGGTCCCATCTTTGGATGACAATCTCCTATCATTTTCTTTTCTGGTGTTATAATTGGAACATGAGTGACATCTAATAAACTGCCTTTGTTTAAACTGTATTCTTGTTTGTGACTGCACAGATACTTTTTTGTACCTGGTATTCCTGTCACCCTTCATTGCACATTTCATCAAGTTTAAATTTAGTAATTTATAGACTGCCTTAAAACTATTTTGTTCTTTGCAATTGTGTGTTTTGTATGTAGCTTACTAGTTTTCGCTGTGACTTAGGTAAAAAAAAAAAAAGAAGCATTTTTGCACTTCTTTCTTCTGTTTAGAGATATTTTTTAAATGTGTAACAATATTTTATCTGTAATATATAGGAGGGAGATTTGTTATGGTAAATGGCTAACATTATTATGGCTGCTGAGGAATTACACAACAAACTCTTTGCAGAATAGAGGATCTGATGGGCAACCTCAGAACAAGGAAACCAAAGGGTATAATTCTTAGTTGGAAGAGAAAGCGTAAGTACCAATAGGGGGCAACTGGTGTGAGTCCCAGAGTTCAAAGGCCAGCAGCTGACATTCAAACAAGGAGTTGAGTGTGACCCAGCTATCAGAGAAAGCAATTTCTTCTTATATTTAGTGTCTCCTGACCCCCAGCCAATTTAACATGCCCATTCATATTAAGGCAATCTTTCCACCTAGTCCAGAGAGATTCAATGCTAATTTTATTTGGAAACAGCCTCATAGACATACAAAATAACAGTTTTCTATGTTTCTATGTACTTCCTAATCCCATCCATTTGAAAATAATCCATTTGAAAATAATCCATTATTGGTAAAAATAACCAATCCTCAAATGAGTTTTGTAAATATAATCATTTCTCTAGGAAATGATTTAAGAAATAAATCACTCAGTACACACTGAAGAATGTAGAAATTGGGCTATTACAGTTTATGTGTCGATTCTATGTGGAATGTAGTATTTTTGAGTATACAACAAAGCTGCACTGAGGTTGCTGGGGGCATGTGTCCATCTCAAGTCAGCTATGAAGATTGCACCTAGCCAAAAAGAGGCAGTGCTTGAAATCGGTTCACATGTGACCAATACTTTTTATCCATACCACTCATATTATTGTTAAGATAAATCAAACCTTCAAGTGATGGTAACATCAAGGAAAACATCCTTGTGCTGTAGAAAACTACAGAGTCGTGTGTGCCCCTCTGTAATGACAGGTGATAAATTCTCTGTGTCATTTGAGCATACCATAGGATCTTGATGTGTTTGATGACTCACCAAACCAAATAAATATGCCCCAGTTTCTCTTATACTATCGTCATTTTTTGGTACAGATTCACTTGGAGTAAGTAAATTATTTTACAATGGCTCAAGAGCAAAGTGAATCAAATGGTGGCCAAGTTGACAATGCTCTTTTATCCAGCAACGAATCAAGTAGTGATAGACACTCAGGGCTACAGGAAAAATGAATTACTAAAGAAAAACCATATAATATAGAAAAATCTGGGTAAAAGTGACATACTCAACGTATTTAAAAGCCAGCAACCTCCTTATAACACCAGTCAATCACTTACCTTCAAGAAATTCCCTGTTTTTCAGTTTTGCCTCTGAATATAGGCTATTATAACACCGGGGGAGGTAATGGTGGAGATGACTCAGGCAGGAAGTCATAGGAAAACTTTTATGAAATTGATAATATATAACTTCAGTTAACAACTGACATTTGCGTTTTGAGAATTCAATAGCTCTGATCATGGAACATTTCTCCTGAACATATTTTATGACAAAAATGTCACTTAAACTTGGAGGAGGAAATCGTATTTGTAGTTTTATTTATACTATATAATGTAAGTATACCTACATATAAATCCAGAAACATCACTTATTTGATTAGGGGGATTTGCCCTATAGTATATGATGCAAGATATGTGTATCATAGTTCTAAAATTTGAGATGTTTAAGCTTATGAGCCACCCTTGCCTTCATAAATCACAAATAAGGAATGATATACATGTGTAGTATATGGTTTAAAAAGCACCATCTGAAACAGGACTGGTTTTTTTTTGTCTCAGCGCTACCACCAAAAAAACAGATGCATTGGCCTATCCTATGAGAAGTTACCTTGCCTCTCTAATCCCTGATTAAAATAATAGAACATATATCATTGTGTTTTGAAAATTGAATAATTAAATAAAGTGCTTAGAATATGCTTGGTATTGTGAATAATGACCTTGGGAAAACTGACATAGACCTGGAATCTCCAGGAAGGCAGATTACTATGCCCCAGGTATGACAAGATATAGGAGGGAGGCAGTGACTGATAAAATTAAATCTCCCTGCATCACTTGCAGTTCTAAAGTCTGAGTCATAGTATGTTCTTTGGAATCTAGACTTGACTCTACTGCCAACTAAGGCTGTGACATTGAGCACATCACTTGCCCTCTCTGGACCTTAGAACAGTAAGGGGTAAATGAGACCATTTATAAAGCCTGTTCAGCTTGAACATATTGACTCCAACAAGAACACTCCACAGAGGAATAACTATGGTTGGGAATGTGAAAAGCTCGTTTGCTCAATTCTAGGGGCTAAGGCAATATAATCCTTGTTTTCATAACCCAGAGCTATGGCGAGGGTCAGTCCAGAGCAACAGATGGACAGATCCAACTCCTAGATGCTTGTAATTGATCAGGACAAACTGTAATGAAGTAATTTTCTTGTCTTCATTCTCCATGTCAGCAGGAGCCTCTCTACTATGTAGGAAGGGTGACAGAGTAATCTGAGCCACAGCTGAAAACCTGCTTTTTCTCCACAGTTATTTAGCCTGCCACGAGCTCTGGCAGGCAGCGGGAAAGAGTCCAGACAGGCAGGGAAATTTGGCTTCTCTCAAAATATTATACAGGAACTTTAAAAATTGAACTGATTTATGCTTTGTAATGTTTTCAATAATGTGTAAATTAAGTTAGAGCTTGAATCTGGGTTTAAGGAGACATTTTATATATGATCAGGCTTGAAATGGCCACAGAAAAATATCATTGTATGATAAGGTTGCCTTTGCTGTACCAAGCATTATACTTTGCATAAATAATGGGTTCTGGGGGTGAACTATATAACATACATTACTTTTCAGCATCAAAGAATTCTCAGAATCATTTGGAAGCCTGCAAACTCCTCTGGGGCCTATGACTCTGGGTTCAGACAGAGGCCTTCCCACTACAGAGCAGGCTTACAATCTCTGCAGGTTCAAGCTGTTGTTATAGGATATTGGCACAAGTTTCAACATGTTCAACTGAGTCATGAGCAGCATAGGCATAATAGCCTACCCCAAACCATATTTTCAATCAGGAAACAAACCACACATATTCCAGGTGGGAAATTACATGGAAGATGATGCTGAACACTATGCTAAAGGCCAACTTATGTGAATCCAAATGTGTGAAACCAGAGACTACCTTCTAAACACCCATATGCTTAGTCCATGTTCCCCTTAAGTTTTATTATATTAATACCAGGAATTTGACAATTTCCAGACCTGTGACAAACAAAACTACAGCAAAATCAATTGTATGTGGCATTGAAACAAAGATGTAGGAAAAAAATAGTACAGCACAGCTTACATTTTGTAGCCCATTTGCTTGTCTATACCTCCTCCTCATCTGTGACAGCTGGACAAGCTCTCCTGAAACTCAAAGACTATGAGTTCTTCATTAAAACACAGGTCATCTGAGTCCAGTCTGATCTGAGGTGAGTCTAACATCTCTGGGGGGCATTGTGTTTCTGTCTTGCCAATCTTCAATGCAGCAACTGTTGGTCCTATAGGAACTTCTTAATGAGACGTTCCAAGCTCATTAAAAGGCAAAGAATGTTGGCATTGGAATTGCTAGAAACCTTTTTGGAACATACCACTCTGCCTAGTTCTAAAAAATGCCAGATGTTGGGAGACCACGGCGGGGAAAATGGCAGACAGAAAGGTGGGAGAAGAGAAGCCTGAAAAGCCGCAGCCAAGCTGGAGCCACCAGAGGACCTGAAGATGAAGCAGAAAAACCTGTGAAAACTAAGACTGTTTCTTCCAGTAATGGAAGGGAAAGTTCCAGTCGCAGCGCTGAGAAGCGATCAGCTAAAGAAGCTGCAGACCTCCCAACAAAACCCACAAAGAACTCCAAGTTTCGATTTGCCATAGGTAGTCAGACGACGTCAAAGAAAGCATCAGCCATATCTATGAAACTTGGATCAAGTAAGCCTAAGGAACCTGTTCCAGCTCTTTGTCCAAAACCCCTTTCAGTGGCAGCGGCTTTTAATGAAGATGAAGATAGTGAACCAGACGATATGCCTCCAGAAGCAAAAATGAGAACGAAGAATATTGGAAGGAATACACCAACATCAGCTGGACCAAATTCCTTCAATAAAGGAAAACATGGATTTTCTGATAACCAGAGCTATGGGAGAGAAACATAAAATCTTATCTTTGAAATGTCCATGACCAAGACAATGAAATGATGTGTTTTCCAATTGGGGTGTGGGTGGGTGTAAAGGTAAAAGGAACCGTTTCCTTTTTTTTAAAGAATGGTGTAAGGCTATCTTTGGAGCCGCTTTTTTTTTTTTTTTAATTTTTTTTTTAAGATTGAGTGGTACACTAATGAATGAGAGCTTGAAATTAGAGGTAACTTATGTTTTATACACAGATATCTGACATTTGCTAATTTCGTAGTTTCATGTGATTAGTTTCCAAAGGTTATGGATAATAAAGAAATCAGAAATGGCACCTTTTTAGGGATTGCATTTTTTTAGACACAACTATTAGTACATTAAGAGGGATGCAAAACTTTATTGTCTATTTAAAACTGCAAGCAATTTCTTCACTCCCTCATTACCTAAACCGTTAGGCTCCCAGGAACAGCCTTAGAGAGAGAGGGAGTACTGTTTTGAGGGAAAAAAAAGTTACTGAACTATTGGTTGAAAGTAAATTTAGATAAAATAAGAGTATAGCTTTTCTTCTTTGTGGGCATTCGTTTGGTTTTATGTCATTATAAACTAGGTATTGCATTGCTGTCAGTGGATACCGAGGATTTAATTTTTTATGTAAACTGTGGAGAAATTGAAATTGCCTACTTCACCTGAATGGGTCTTGTCTGCCTTCATTAGTCCTCAGAGACCATTTGCTACCAAAGTAAATCAGTATTTTGAAAAAAAATGCTAGATGTTATTTCACTGTTAAAATATAAGGGAAAACACTGAAAAGTACTGCATAGTTTAAGATATCACATCAAAGCTTTGAAACTGTACAAGTTATTTTAGTGGGACCACATCATGAAGTCAAGGAGGCATGTTAGGTACAGCATGGGCCAGGACATGAGGAAATCAGAACGTGCTCCATATTTATGAAGCAGCCAGAGAAATGGGTCCTTGACAGTAGAAGAAGGAATCTAGGGCTATGGCTCTAGACATTAAACGAGTCGCTATGATTTGACTGGGAGCAGTGGCAACTTAATAGCAGTATATAATAGAAAGGTTTAGGATTCAGATTATCATCTAAAACACACTGGTGAGATAGTTCTGGTAAGGAAAAAGCAGACTCAGATCAGCCAATGTTCTGAGATTCCCAGCCTCAAAGCCTTGTAACAAACATAATAAAACTCAGAGCCAACCCATCTGGCTAGGACAGTGATTATCAATGGTAATGCAAGCCTTTCAAAGCACTTCTTTATCACTGCATTCATTTTTACCTTCACACACACACACACACACACACACACACACACAAATCATAGACAGATAATGTGTTATCTTCATTTGTACAGCAGAATGTTCTTATCTGTGCTTATCCAACAAGCCAAGAACAAAGTATCCCAGTACTTGTCTCAGACTTTCCTGCTAGTCTCATGCCTTTTTTTAAATAAGCTTATTTAGTTGATTAGGGTACAAAGGGTCAAGGGCTACAGGAAAGTGGGTAAGACCATTGTTTCCACACTAATATCATGATTTTTTCCCTGTATCTGGGGTCAGGGGAGAAACAAAGGGAGAAGCCCCACCCAGCCTCCCACCCATCCCAGGTCCTGGATGTGAGGCGCACTCTGAGAATCCTGCTCAAGCAGTTTTGATAGTTCAACAGGTCTGAATTGCTGCCAATCTCACCGTTCCAATCGCGATGAAACCTATTCAGAATCCACTGGCTGACATAGTCTCTTCATGGTTGGGGTTCTATTTTTTTTATTACAAAGTCAGATATATAGAGAGGAGGAGAGACAGAGGAGAAGATCTTCCATCCGATGATTCACTCCGCAAGTGACCGCAACAGCCGGTGCACGCCGATCCAAAGCCAGGAGCCTGGAACTTCCTCCCGAGTCTCCCACCTGGGTGCAGGGTCCCAAGGCCTTGGGCTGTCCTGGACTGCCTTCCCAGGCCACAAGCAGGGAGCTGGATGGGAAGTGGAGCTGCCGGGATTAGACCCGGCGACCATATGGGATCCTGGCGTGTTCAAGGCAAGGACTTTAGCCGCTAGGCCACGGTGCCAGGCCCATGGTTGGGGTTCTGAGATCAGCAGTTCAGTTGGAGGGATCTCCAAAGAAATTTCATCTGAGGTGATCCCAAACCTGATTCTTGTGTGTGCTTGCCAATACAGGGTCTGGCACCGTCCGTCGCCCCAATCAGCTTATGCTCATGCTGGTCATTGCAATTGCTGGGTCAGTTCTGTTTCCAGCCCTGTCTTGCACTGGAACCTATGGGTATTATAGTCCAGCTCAGTCCTACCCACTTCATACTCAGTCCTCACACAAACCAGTGGGAGCTGCAGCCCAACTGGGGCGACCCCATAACCCCTACCAGGCCTGCTCCCTGCCCTGGTTCCCATGCATGCCAGTATGTACCACAGGCTTGTTCAGTCTGTCCCACATCCCATTTAGCTCTCGTACTTGTGAGTGGGCATTGAAGCCTAGTTCAACCCAACCAACCTACTATCCAGCCCACACACATACTGGCAGATGCCTTTCTGTCTAGCCACCCCTAACCCTGCCCTGGTTTTCGTGTTCACCAGTGGGAGTGGTAACCCACGAGAGAGGTGCCCAGTATCTCCCTACTAGGCCACTCCAACTTCCTGATTATGCACTCTCCAGGTGGTTCTGGCATTTAACTTGACAGAATTAGACCCCAGTGCCAGCCACTGCCATCTGATGCTGCTGCATCAGCCTCATGCCCTTTTTAAGGACCCGCTGGCACAAAATGAGCCAAGTTTCCAGTGGTGAATCATTTATTTCCCCAGGGCCCTCATATCCTGTGTTACTTAGGACCCAGACCCTTTATGTTCCAGCAGGTCTGCAATTTAAAAATTGAATCCTTATGAGAAGTATCTGGAGTCTGATAAAGGCTAATTACCGTTAAGGAATATGAAAATTAGGAACTCAGGAGAAGATTGGCTTCTAGTACTGCCTGGGCAGAATAATCAAGAAATTAGCAGAAAATGATGGCGACCATAAAGAGGCACTAGAGAATAATTGAAGTATTAAAATTAAAGTTATGCTAGCAAGTGGTCTGTCCCTTGAGAATCCAGGCCATCTTCTTTGCTATCAGGACATAATACTACTGAAGATCTTTTCAACAAGGCAGTGTGGGCTGTGTAAGCAGTGTCATCTCATAAAGCCACAGCTGGAACTGGGGCAAGGAATCAGGGACACTGGCTACTGAGCAGGTTTTTCTCTGTGACATTGGGGGATCCTGGCTCGCCCCACCCTTTTGGGGTTTCTCTCAGAGAGGAAAACCCAATTTCAACGGCTAGCAAATTCTGTTTCATTTAACAGACTTAAATATAAGCTGTTAGAAAATGTTTTCATGTTATTGGTTGTTTGTAATTATTATAAATTAAGAAATAATCATTGTATATAGTTATGAGTTACAATATGATAGTTTGATATATGTATATAAAATTTATAATAATCAAATCAGGACAAGTAATAAATCTATCATCTCAAAAATTTATCATTTCTTAGTGCTTGGAACATTCAAAAACTTCCTCCAGTTACTTTGAGATATATATATATAATAAATTACTGTTACCAGTTAACTAAAATATTGTTAACTAAAATATTGTTAACTAAAATATTGTTAACTATTAGCTAAAATACTGTTAACCATCACTCTACTGTGCTGAAGAACACCAGAATTTATTCTGGATGATGATTGTCTACTACTCAGAAATTATTGTGTGTGGGTTGCACCACATGGCTTCCTCATCAACACTGAGCTGTTCGGACTTGGCCACCTCAAAAGTATAGCTGAAGTAGGTGGGACACACTGTTGTAATTAAATCCCCCATTGATCCTCAGTAATTAGTAAGAAGAGAGATCAATGACTCACAAATCATTCTAAATCCCTCTTTCAGCCCTCCTAATCCAGAGGCTATTCATTACTTACTTCACAAAGTTCTCAAATTTGACAGCAGTCTTCTGTTTCCTTACCCTTTAAGGCGAAATAGAAAAATATCCATGGGAAAAAGGGGACACAGTCCAAACTGTGTAACAGCACTGAGAACAGTTGTAGAGGTTGAGAAAGAAAAAAAGAAGCCCACTGCATAGGACCTCTCAATCTTTTCACCATTTTAACCATTCTCTGGGAGGAATATAATATAAATATACATCCTAACATGACATATAATAATAAATACATAATAAATAACATAAATCCTAGCATTCATTCTCAGGCTATGGAAGAGGATGCTTAGAATAATCCTCAAGCTAAACTACTCCCATCACACCTCCCTGTCATCCTTCAGAATTTTCATCTGATATCCAACTAACATCTCCTCTTTGAGTTCTAAATATACTTGTTGGTTAAGCCTAAATGTGAATTTCAACACAATTTCATCTGGTAATGTGATTGAAACAGACACTCTTAAATCAGTCTTGGGAATATAAGTATGTGTGGAGACACAATCAATGTTTATGCATTTACTCCCCATCCACTTGCATAAATATTAGTATAATAAAAACAAAATCATTTGAATGCTATTGCAATAAAATCAAAATGCTAAGATACAATAAAATATAGGGAGGGCAAGTAATAATATGGAGTCAAAAAGAAAATGATTATACAGGAACAGGTTTGAAACTCAGATGCCTTAACAGGGGTCAGGCAGATGGCACAAACATGTGCATCAGGCCAGACTTACAACAGTTGGGAAAGGTAGATTCCATGGCATGTCAAAAACTGAGTAGGAAAATAGAATTAAATGAATTTGACTGAGTGCCACTTTTGCAATTCTGACCGTGCTTTCTTTATAATATAATTTTCTTGAACCCCACTGTCGCTGTCCTGCAGCGATTGACTTGGTGCATAGAGCTGATAATAACACGTGTGGACTATTGACTGATGGTCAATAGCCGAAGTTTGTTAACAGCACCAGACTTTTAAAGGAAGGTTGTCAGGTAGGCCTCCAGGGAGAAGGGACTTGAGCCATTTACATCTCAACAGCAAGGTACAGCTCCCCAAAACACAGCTAGTTCCTCTAGTAGGTTCTTTATCTAAACCTGTGAACCAGGATGTATCCTGCTCATTCATCTCCTCATCAATTGCTCCTGGCTCCTTCATGGGAGATTCAACTGGCTATTATCTCCCACCATAGCAAAGATTCCAAATGTCCTTCTACACCCCACTGATAATGTGGATTTCGATTGTTTAAATGTATTTGTTTTATTGGAAAAGCAGATACACAGAGAGAAGGAGAGACAGAAAGCAAGATCTTCCATCTACTGGTTCATTCCCCCATGTAGCTGCACAGACCAGGGCTGAGCCAATACGAAACCAGGAGCAAGGAGCTTCTTCCAGGTCTCCCACATGGGTGTATGTTCCCGAAACCTTGGGCCAAACTCTGCTGCTTTTCCAGATCACAAGCAGGGAGCTAGAATGGAAGTGGAGCAGCTGGTACATGAACCAACACCCATATAGGATCCCAGGCATGCAAGGCAACGATTTAGCCACTAGGCTATTGTGCTGGGTGCTCAATTGTTTTGCACCAAACTAAGCTTTCCCATTAATTCAATTTCACACAAACATTTGGAAGTATACTTATGTGTGTGTGTGCATGCATAAATCCATGCAACTGTTTTTAAAGATTTATTTATCCGAAAGGCAGAGCCACAGAAAGAGAAAGAATTTATTAAGTTATTTTGTGATGGGTGGATAGGGAAAGAGAAAGCAAAATATTTATTTAAAAGACCGAGTTTTGGGGAAAGACAGAAAGGGGAAGAGAAAGAAGAGGAAAAAAAAGAGAGAAAGAACCAGAGGCTAGAGAGAGGTCTTTCATATGTTGATTCATTCTCCAAGTGGCTGCAGTGGCAAGGGCTGGGCTGGGCCAAAGAGAGGATCCAGACATTCATCCACGTTTCCTACATGGGCACATAAGGCCAAACACTCAGACTTTTGTTTTGTTTGTTGTTGGTGGTGATCTTTTGTTTTACTTTCTTCTGTTTTGTTTGCAGGTGTATTAGCAGGGAGTTGGATTGGAAGTGGAGCAGCTAGGATACAACCTGGCACCCAAATAGAATGCTGGCATTACGGGCGGTAGCTTAAACTGTTATGTCACAATGAGGGCCTCCATGAAATGTTTTTAAGTACAGGGGTAGCAGAATACAACTTTTCTGTAGGCAGCATATAGTTCCCAGTTTGTAATTCCTTACCCAGATAACATTTCCATTCATTCTCATTCTCTTTCTCTCTCCTTCCTTTTCCCTCCCTCTCTTCTTCCATCCATCTCGAATAAATTTAATAAAATAAAATTGCTAATAGAAAGAAATGATTTAATTATGAATTTTCTGGAAGGGAAAGATGAGGACATGATGGGCTATGGGTTCTCAGATCACAAAAGTAAACTAATTTATAAGAAAAATCATCAGTTTCTCATTTTAAAGCTCTCAAAAAATTTGTTGACCTATGTCTTTTCCTATGGGAACTTGAATGACATAAAATAGTACATTTAGCAAGAGTTTTACTTGAAAAATAGAAATCTCACATATGGTGTGTATTATGTAGATCCTGAAGAAAATTCAAATGCATAATATTATAGTTATGTGAAGGCAATTCCATTGGGAACAGGATCGTAGAGACCAGGTTTGTAGCTTCCTGGTGCTCTGGTATGGAACAGGGATATTGTTTTGAAAATTTGTTGGGGGCCCGATGTTGTAACCTAGCAGCTAAAGTCCTCACCTTGAACGCACCAGGATCCCATATGGGCGCCGGTTCTAATCCCAGCAGCTCCACTTCCCATCCAGCTCCCTGCTTGTGGCCTGGGAAGGCGGTTGAGGACGGCCCAATGCATTGGGACCCTGCACCCATGTGGGAGACCCGGAAGAGGTTCCTGGTTCCCGGCTTCGGATTGGCACAGCACCGGCCATTGCAGTCACTTAGGGAGTGAATCATCGGATGGAAGATCTTCCTCTCTGTTTCTCCTCCTCTCTGTATATCTGACTTTGTAATAAAAATAAATCAGTCTTTAAAAAAAAAAGAAAATTTGTTTAAATTCCCATAAACTGGCATTCCTGAGTATCAGTTGTTCCCTTCAGGTTTCTGACAGGAAATCTGCAGATCATTTAAGCCTGAGGTCCTAAGAGAGAGCCGGAAACAAGGAGAGATGCTCATCCGTGTTGGCTGAAAGAGGATCCCTACCCAACACAGTATGGAGGCAGTCAGAATATCATCTTAGGTTGGAACTATGCTCATCCAACAGGGCACCCTAATTCATACATTTGAGATATATTCTTTAATTTCCCAAAGTCTTTAGCTAAAACACATCTGGTCATATTACAGACACAGAAGGAGCTGTGATCATAATTGTTCAGATGGCATTAAATACCAGCTTTATGTTCATAATTTTGAAATTGATGTTTCTTTTTATTTATATAAAGTGAACACATTTTGTGTGTAATTTCATGTATTTTGTGGTAGAGATTTAAGATAAGATAGTTCCCATCTTGCTCTCCTCTTACCCACAGTCCCACACACACTGAAACTGATATTTCTAATCTAGACCTCTCCCATGGGTCACAAAACTTAGTAAATGATTCCCTTTAAAGCTCCCTCAAATTAAATTTTATAAGCATTGATACACTTATAAAGATTAAGTTATTTGTTGATAGTTGCGGGGAGGTGGGGGGAGGGGCTGAGAAAGCAAAAACCCAATCCCACTCCAAATTCCTACAATAACCTGGATTAGGCAGGTTGAATGGAGTCAAGAACTCACTCAGATCTCCCATTTGGGTGGCAGGGACACAGGTTCTTGAGTCAACTCCTGCTGTCTCTCAGCATGTGAATTAACAGGTGGCTAGAATCCAGAGTGGAGATGGGTATCAACCTCAAACTTCCTGATGTTGTATGTGGGTGTCTTAGCCAGGATCTTAGGTGCTAGGCAAAATATTCATCTCTAAACTCTCAATTTTGAATTCTTATAAATCGGTTCATCTCCCACTCCTGTCCCCTTCGGCAAATAGCATCAATGTCTCCCTAACTGCCCATACCAGAAATTTGATGTTCATTATTGCTTTTTTTTTTTTTTTTTTTTATGATTCAAAATAATTTATTGCAATATTCTTTTTTTTTTCTTTTTTTTTCTTTTTTTTTTATTGTTAATTATTTTGCATTATGTGACAGTTTCATAGGCTCTGGGTATCCCCCCCTCCCTCCCCCTCCCCTCCCCCCGGTGGATTCCTCCACCTTGATGCAGTATTACAGTTCAAATTCAATCAAGATTCTTTCATTGCAAACATATACCAAGCATAGAGTCCAGCTACTTATTGTCCAGATTGGTTGAACAGTTTCTTGGGGAGACCTTTTCTGGTCTGAAGTTTGAGCTGGCAGAATATCATCACAGTCAATTAAGAGTCCCAATATAACATCAACAGCAATTTGCAATGTTATGGAGTTGACATGGTTTTGAGTAACCTGACTTCCTGAGACCCCACGAGGGCACAGAACTGTGACCTTGGAGTATACTGCTTGGATTTGAATCCCAGGGCCACTTTTAGCCAGTTCTGTCACTTTGGACAAGTAATTTAAAATATGTATGACTCATTTTCTCACTTGCAAAATGGCACTAATAACAAGTATTCGTTGAGTTTTAGGATTAAATGAAATGGGACATAACAAATTTTCCAAAAAGTATCTAGCACTAATAGCACATGCTCAATAAATGCTTACTATTATTAATTATTCTTGTTTCTCCAATATATTTTACTAGCAGTTTTATTCCTCTATAAAATACATTATACAGCCTGTATTACTTGTATGTCTGGATGACTACATAGATAAAACACTTGAATGGCAGACCCTCAACAATAAATGGTAGCCTTTATTAGTTATAGTTATTATCTTTGCTGAGGCATCAAGGAGTAGTAAAAGGAATTCATGAAATATGTTTCAACCATTTAGTAAATATCAGACATTGTGGTAAACACCAAAAATAGAGTGTTAGTTAAAAAAATATGTAAATCCCTGTCCTCATGAGGGTGAAATTTCTCATGAGCATGTGGGCAGACAAAAATTGTAACAAATAAGTCAATTACCTAGTATTTAATTGTGAAATGCTACTGAAATAAACAATGCCAAGAAAAGAAATTAGAAGTTTAAGGGAGAAAAGGATAATAGTTTTAAATCAGGTGGCCATGAAAGGGTTCCTTCTGAGAGTGGCCTTTGGGTAAAAAGAAGGAGAGAACAAGTAAATCAAGTAGATAATCTGAAGAACGAGAATTTTAGCCTGTGGGAAAATCATTTATGGAAGCACTGAAGAACAATTATGATCAGTTTGTTTTCAGGAACAGCATGGCCTGTTCCTGAAATGGGGGAAGTGAGAGGGGAGAGATAGCAGAAGAAGTCACGTATGGGATAAGGGTCCAGAGGCTGGAGAGTACTGTAGGTCTTTGTAAGAACCTGGACTTTAGTGTCAAGTTAGAAGAGGAGCCAGTGGTATGTTTTGATATAAAGAAAACCTGATTCATTTTAAAAGATTCACCCGACTTGATGTGCTGGACAGTAGACTAAAGGGAACCAAGGATAAGAGTGGAAACAAAGAATCCAGTCAGGAAGTAACAGCAATAAAGGGAGTTAGACATAATAGCAGCATGAAGCAGAGCAGTATCAATGGAGGTAGTGAGAAGTGTTTAGATCTTGGATATATTCTGAAGGTAGAGTTCACAGGGTTTGCTGAATGGCTATTTGTGAGTCAGTTGCTACGAGCATAATCATTGTAGCAGAGGTCCACAGAAATTTAAAACCTTAAGAAATCTAGCCGGCACATGTGTAGATTGGATAGTGGGGCAGGTTGGCTTCAATGCCCATTGACATGTAGTTCAATTGGCATTGAACTAGGCTTCAATGCCCAATGACATATATGAGAGCTGAATGGGATATGGAATTCACTGGACCAGTCTGCTGTACACACTGGCAAGCACAGGGGCCAGGGCAGGGGGTAGGCCTGGTAGGGGTTATTGTGGGTCACTCCAACTACACTAGAACTCTCACTGGCCTGTGTGGGAGCTGCAGAGGACACCTGGTATCAACACAGGAGATGAAGGACAGAACAAATCAACCAACTACCCGAGCCAAGAGTTGGCAGTGAATATCTGCGCGGAGACTCTAAGGTGGACTATGTCAGCCAATGGAACCTGGAGAGATTTCATCATGGTTCGAGTGGCAACATTGGTGGCAATACAGAACTGTTGAACTATCAAAACCACTTGAGCAAACTGTCAGAGCATGCCCCACATCAGGAACCCTTGGGTGGTTAGGAAGCTGGGTGTAGCTTCCCCCTTACCTCTCCCCTCCACCCAGATACAGGGGGAAAAAAGAGAATGTGAAAACAATGGTCTCACCCACTTTTCATCAACCCTTGACCCTTGGCACCTGACTCAAATGTATAAAAACTATCAAAAATAAAATTTATACAACTAAAACAAAAAAAAAAGTGAACCTTTCTCTCCACTTGGAAGGGCTTTTTTTTTCTTTTACATAAGGCAGAGAATTAAAGAATAAGTCAATCTTTCAGAAATAAAAAATACAATTTTGAACATTTCATTGGAGAAGTAAACCTCAATAAAGTTTGCAAAATACATTTAAGTGAAAGAAAATGAAAACACAACATAAAATCTGTGGGGCACAGTGAGTAAAGCACAGAAGAGAATCGATAGCTGTTTATTTTAGAAAAGAAGAAACAGTACAAATAAATAAGGTAAGCTTTCATGTTTGGATGGAAAACTCCAACTACTGCTAAAGGAAGAAAATGGTGAAAATCAGAAATAAATTAAACAAAAATTGATTTTTAAAAAAAATCAGTAAAATTGCTCACCTCACAACAAGAACTACAAAAGAGAGATAAAGCACAAAGTAATATTAGGAATAAGATAGATATATCTACAGACTATACAGACAGTCAAAAGGAAATAGATCATAAGAACAACTTAAACTGCTTGCATTCCACATCCTGTAGGAAATAGAACAATTCCTTAAAAGTCTTAAGCTAACAAAATTAATCAAACATGAAATATGTTATCTAAACAGAACTACAGCTCTTAAATAAATTCAATCTATAGTTTTAAGACTTTCAGAAGAAATCTACAAATCCAGATGGATTTATTGGTACATTCTAGAAAATTTACAGAATTATAATACCCAATTTACACCATCATATTTAACATTAGAAGAAGAGGAAACATGTATCACTCCATTTATGAGAACATCATTATCATCAAATCCAGGGGAAATAATTCAAATAAAGATGTAGAGGGAGAATGAAGATGGCAGAATAGGGTGAAGACACATTTAAACAGATGGAGACATATTAGCCAGTATGTAACAGAGAGGGCACATTCCAGGAAATAAGACAAGACAGAATGACAGCAGAGGGGCACCTGGAGACTGACAGACATGGGAAAGCACCAAAGACAATGATGTATTGTTGCACTGACCAATACCCCAGCAACATTCAGACAGAGGCGATCTGAACTGCATCAGCAGCCAGAACTACACTCGCAACCGGATGGGAAAGGGAGTTCACCAGGAGCTCAAGTGGTGAACCTAGACAAAGTACTGCCCATCCTGTTGGTCTGTTTAATTTGATCAGGAACACAGAGAAAGAGCAGCAGATCCCAAAGAGGTAGTGTGGAAATAGGGTGGATTTCACAGACCAAATACCCACTAAAACTGAATTGGGTCCTATTTTGTAGAGAGGCAAAGGCTATAAAACAGGACTGTGCATGCACTAATCAGGGAGTGGACTCGTTTCTGGCTCAGTGAATTGCAATGATGTGAAACCACCCAAGATAGGCTCAAGCAGCCCTCAGACCTGACAGCCAGAAGGTCAAGAACTCCACCAACAGCACTTCAAGTGCCATTTTGTATAGTGTGGAAACAGCTTTGAGAAGACAGGGACAACAGTGAGCTGTGCATGCGCTGAATTGAGAGAGAACTCATTGAGCTCAGTGCATTGCACTGGTCCCACAGGGGAAATAATTCCGACTTTGGCATCTTACAACTCAAAATAGGTCTGTAGGGCCCTCAAATCGAATGACCAACAGATTGTGGCAAGATCAGTACTACCAATAACCTAGCTATATAGGATACCTGGTGTCTCCCTAATCCTGGGGACTGCTCCAATCGGAAGTGGGAGAAAGATTGTATAGACAATGGTGCAAGACACAGCATGGGATCACAGGAGGAGGTAGAGACTGGTGAGCAAGGAACTGGGGCTATAGAGACCATGGTGGAAGTCTAACCTAAGAACCCAGAGCTGAAACTCGCTGGAGGGAGTGGCACAAGTGAATGCAAAGAACCATGTACCAACTGCAATAAGTAAAAGCAAATTGTAGACCTGTGGGGTGACATAGCTTAGAAACTTGCCATAAGGAGAAAAATCTGCTAACCAGAAGTACAATGACCAAGAGCAAAAGAAGAGACAAAGGACAATGAATATCACTGAAGACTCCCCTGCAAAGGAGCAAAAGCCATTGTGGGCTTCAGAGATAACTGAGGAAGACATCAAGAAAATGGGTGATACAGAATTCAAAACACTTGTTACAAAGCTTATTCTCAACAATGAGAAGCATGTAATACAAGAGTTCAAGGAATTTAAGGAATATGTCACACAGGAAATGAATCAAATGATAGCTGATATATCAGAATTTAAGAATACAGTGAAAAAATTAAAAAGTAAAGTGGAGTGTCTCCAAACTAGAATGAATGAAGCAGAAGAAAGAATCTCAGACTTGGAAGATGTTTCCTTTCACCAGAGCAAAACCAACAAAAAGCTGGAAGCAGAGCTGTGTCAGGCAAAAAAAAAAAAGAAAAAAAAAAAGTATTCAAGAATTGAAACTCACTATTAAAAGGCCAAATATAAGAGTTATGGGAGTCCCAGAATATGCAGAAAGAAAAACTGGGTTTAAAAATGTATTTAGTGAAATGACAAGGGAAATTTTCCCTAATCTAGAGGAAGAGTTGGGAAACAACATCCAGGAGCGACACAAAACTCCCAACAGGGCTGAACAGAAGTGATCTTCACCACGACGTATGATAATCAAGCTCTCCTCAGTCCAACATAAGGAATAGATCCTTAAATATGCACGGGAAAAAAATCAGTTGACCTATAGAGGAACCAAATCATATTCATAGCTGACATCTCACAAGAAACTCTACAGGACAGAAGAGAATGAAGTGACATATTCCAGATTCTAAAAGCAAAAAAATTGTCAGCCCAGAAAAATCTACCCATTCAAGCTTTCTTTTGTCTGAAAATGAAAAAAAAATCTTCCACAACAAAGCTCAAAGAATATGCCTTGCCCTACAAATGATATTTAAAGAGGTTCGCTTGACAGAGAAAAGGAGTAACACCCACCCAAACCAAATGTCTTGACAATAGGATGCTTAACTCTCTGCCATTGTCCATGCCCACAATGATGTACATATGACTATTTATGAAGAACTATACTATATTAACAATTTAGAGGAACTCACTGGAGGGGGAGGAAGGAGACTGGGGAGGCCGAAAGTAAAATCTCAGGGCCTGTGGAACTCTAATGTTAATAATAATGTTAATAATAATTTAAAAAGAAGCTAAAAAAAAGAAAAGCATAGGATGATATTTTTCATTAATGCAAACATGTAACAAAATATGAGCAAATAAAATTCAGCAATATGTACAAATATCACAGCCAAATTAAATTTATGCTCCAATTTCAAGCCTATTTAAATGTTGAATAATCAATGGACATAGTCCACTATACATAAGAATATAAAGAATACATAATGTTATTAGCAGATACAGAATATTTGACAAAATCCAGTAAGCATTTATAATAAACACTTTCTCAACTTATAAAGACCATTGATAAACAAATTGAAGTGTAGAATCATGTTTAATGATGATAGTGACTAATTGTGTTTGCACTAAGATTATCATAAGAATGTTTATTTTCACTACTATTAAATATCATACTGAAAGACAGTGTAACAAAGAAAAAGAACTAAAAGACATATACATTGGAAAAGAAGAAATAATCTCTACTTTATTTGACATAATTTTTTATAGAAAATTCCAAGGAATCTATAAAACAACTTCTAGAACTTATGTGACTGGATCATCAATATGCAAACTTTTACCATATATCTATACACTAACAATGGATATGTAGAAATCAGTTGTTTAAAATTTTCCATAATTAAAATCCCCAAATACTTAGGCTTAAAACCAGCAATACATGTACATGATGTATATGCTAAAAATTGTAAAACAGTAAAACACTGATGAGTAAGATACTTAATAAATGCAGACACAGACTGTGTTTGTGATTTGGAAGATTCAAAATACTAACAATGTCAATTCTTTCAAAATTTCCCATAGATTTAATGAAGTACCAATCAAAATTTCACCAGAAATTTCACATATGTGTGTGTGCATACACACACATATATATTGTATACACACACACACAAAGTGATCTTAAAATTTCTACAGAAAGGAAGAGGAACTACTATAGCCAATATAACTTTGGAAGATTGAAATTGAAGCACTCACACTATCCAATTTTACAACCTCCCAGATAACTACAGTAATACATACAGTGTGGTATTGGCAAAGAATAGACATAGATTGATGGAACAGAATTGAGTCCAGAAAATGGTCCACACACAAATATGTTCAATGAATTTTTGACAAGCAAAAGATAGTCTTTTCAACAAATGGTGTTTGAAAATTTGGACATGTAATGGTAAAACAAACAAAATATTGCTCTACATAATTTTGTGTCTTATTAAAAGATGGATCTAATCAAAATGCAAAGCATAATACTATAAAATATTTAGAAGAAAAAAATTTCAAGTGTAAGTTAAGCACAGTACTTTTAAATATGATCTATAAAGTAAAATTGATAAATTGGACTTTGTCAACATTGAAAATATTTTAAATGCAGAAGTTATTGGAAAAAACTGAAAATGAATTCTAGAAAATATTAAAAATACATTTCAAATTGTATGTTTGACGAAGGACTTGCACTGTGAACATGTGAAGACTCTCAACAGCAATTCATCAAAATCACTGAGGGGCTAGTGTGGTGGCTCAACTGGCTAATACTCTACCTGCAAGCACCAGTATCCCATATTGGTGCTGGTGCATGTCCCAGCTGCTCAATCTTTGAGCCAACTCTCTGCTTATGCCTGGAAAAGCAGTAGAGGATTGTCTAAAGCCTTAGGCTCCTGCACTCACCTGGGAGACCCAGAGGAAGCTCCCACAGGAAGCTCCTGGCTCCTGGCTCCAGGCTTCAGATTGGCTTAGCTCCAGGCATTGCAGCCATTTGAGGAGTGAACCTGTGGATGGATGAAAGATCTCTTTCTCTCTCTCTCTCTCACTGCTTTTTTTCTTCTTTTGGAAGATTTATTTTTAATGAAAAGTGCAGATAGGATTTACGGAGCAAAGCAAGATAAAGATTTTCCATTCCATCCGTCTGGGTAGAGCCCTCATAGCATGCACAGCATTGTAACCATGGGTTGATATCCAGTGACTGTTCCCTGTACTTGGGTACTGGAATGGTTGGGAGGGTGAGTATGACCTCTCCCTTTATCTCTTCCCTCCCCCAGAAATGAGAAGAAGAAATGGAAAGTGTAGAAACAATGATCACACCTACTTCTCCCTAACCCTAGAACAACAACAAATACTGATAAAAAAAAAGCAATGTTGTTGAACTTGCTAAGCAAGAGAAATTCTTACCCGTTATTGGTGGGAATTCAAAATGGAACAGCTGCTGCAGAAAGCAAAAAGGTTTCTTATAAGTGCATTTTAACTGTGTAACTCACCAATAGGACACTTGGGGTTTTCTTCCTATGTCTGTGTTCACAGCAGCTTTATTTATTTAACCCTAAATTGGAAACAAATTCAAATGTCTCTCAAAAGAAGAGTCATAAAGTGTGACACAGCCATATAGTGAAATATTACTGAACAATAAAAAGCAATTAGTTTCAAAACCATCAAGTCAAAGAAACTAGTCTCAAGTTATGTACCATACTATCTTTTTTTAAAGACATATTTATTTGAAGGTGGAGGAGGAGGAGGAGGAGGAGAGAGAGAGAGAGAGAGAAATTCCCCCATCTACTAATTCATTCCTTAAGTGCCTGCAGCACTCAGGTCTAACCAAGGCTAAAGACAGGAGCAAGGAACTATCCACATGAGTAGCAAGAATCCAAGCACTTGAGCCATCATCTGCTTCCTACAAGGCATGTTAGCAGTAAACGGGGTCAGAAATGTGGAGTAGCTGGGACTCAGACCAGGAGTACTGATAGGGAGTGCAAGTGTCCCAAGCAGCAGCTTCACTTGTTGAACAAAACACTTGCTCCCGTATCATCTACTTATATGGCATCTCCAAAAGTCAAGTCTTAATGGTGGAGGACAAATGGAGGTGTGTCAAATTCTAAAGTGTTGTTCTGTTAAATTGTTCTATATGTCATGCAAAGTTTTAGATTATGAGCTTGTCAAGTGAAACAGTCATGTCATATTTACCTTTGAACTTCCAAAACTTTTCCCATAGTGGGTATCCTTGAAAGGTTGCTGGATGAAAGATTAATTACTTGCAAAACCATATCTGGAAATAGAATCCATATCATGGCCTTTCACATCTATGTGCCTCCAACTATCAATACCCAAAAATAGCTATTATTCTAGCACATCTTCCCTAAGAAGATTAAACACTGTCTCAGCTACTTTACATTATAATTGCTGTGCACAACATTCAAACTAAAGGATTAGATCACCAGAGAAGAGGCCTTGTGCTAAGAAATTCCAAATCTTGATGAGCTGAACTCTTGCTGAGATCATCAAGGGGACTTTCATCTGTTCATTAGCCTCCTTGATTGGGAAACGAGTGGTAAATTGGTAAGGCCCCCTCAACAATATTGCACATATTTTAAAAGAGTTCCCAGTGGCACTTCTCAGATGAGTCTTCCATCATCTCGGATTCTGACAGTTACAAGCCATACCCTTCGAATAATTTTCTAAAAGTCACAGAGTGCCAATCTTGGAAAGTCTTGAGTTACTTTCTCTTAAAAGTTGGCTACGTGTATTTCATTTTTAGTTTCAAGGCCAAAATACAGCAGTTTTCCACTTCCTTGTATTTATTAGTCAAGAAGCTGATATATACTCCTTCAATTAGCATTTGTGGAATCTGTGACATTAAGATATAGTCATAATATCCCGCATCGGGCACTCAAACTTCACTTGATCAACCAAACTATATGCCTGATAAAGCAGACTCAGCTTCCAGTTTTGTATGCCACTAACATTCAATATTCATAAGACAAATCACACAAAACAAATACCTTCAGCAAAACAAGTCCTTCTGAAAATTAACATTACAAATTCATTATTTCTCCACTCAGATTGTTAATTCTACAAACCACTGTCACCATGGAAGCACCTCACACACTCTGCTACTGATACTGTCCATGGCAATTATGCACTGCTATCGTCAGTCTACAGTCAGAGGCTCAGGAGTGTCTGCAGATGGGTAGACACCTTCTGCCCATGCATCCAAGCTGGCTGGGTCAGTAAATACCTTAAACTTGCAGGCCCCGGTCTCCCAAGGATTAACTCCACAGCTTAGCTTGTTTCTCAGAGGGTAACAGGATGAGCAATTTTAGCCTGATACATCTAGCCACTGGCTTAACCGCAAGTTCTTGCTTCCTATTTGTCAAGTTATCTGCCAAGGGATTGGATAAACACTGGGAGGAACTCAAGGGATTTAGGGTGGCCACTAGAGGACTGGGTAAACATTGGGAGGAACTCAAGGGATTTAGGGTGGCCACTACTGGGAGGAACTCGAAGGATTTAAGGTGGCCACTTGAGGACTGAATAAACACTGGGAGGAGCTAAGCAGAGTATAAAAGAAAGCCTGGAGTTTCAATAAAAATCAATCTATCATCGATCGGCATCCTGTGTACTGCGTGTTGTCTTGTGCATTGTCTTTCTTGTAACCCTAGTCCCTCTGCTCGGCTCGGGGTACGTGGCGACGAGGGCGTTGCTAACAAAACTAAAAAAAAAAAAAGTGATTTCAAAATATCAAGATCACAGAATTTTCCAAACTATTTGCTTTTATTTTGCCATTATCTATACCTTTGTAGTTTCCAAAGTTGGTTGCACGATAGTCTCACCTAGAGAACATTTTAATTGTACCCATAGCCAGAATACCCATCAAAATATCTATTTAGCGGTATTTTGATGTGAGATCAGGCATTCAATTAGTAAATCACTCCAGATGTTTCCAATGTTCAAACACAATTTTAAAGATTCCTCTGCATCAACCAGTCACAATCACTGTGGGCTTGATTTAACTGTGTTTGATATCCTCATAATCCAGAAAGATTTATTAACAATGGATTTGTATTCTGACAAGAAATTGTTCTTCTAAAGTAAACTCTGTTGGTAAAACTGTTGTGGAAGGACGAAAGAGATTTGCATTAAAGCTCTCCTTGATGTCAGTCCCTCAATCCATATGACCCTTTTAGGAACAGCCCTCTTTTCCTTCACTTCAGCCATTTAGAAAACTCTGAGATGTTCCATAAGTTTATTGTGCCTAGTGGTAAAAGGGGCAGGGTAATGAAAGCTCCTCTAAGCCACCTCAACATGTTATCCATGGAGAAACATAGAGAACAAGTTCTCATGCTGCTCCTGTACTGAAAAGCCACCTGATATTTTGTTTATATTTAAGTTACATCATCTAAGTAACACAAACATATCTTAGCACTATGTAAAACAATAGAAATAACAAAATACAAGGATATTTCATGTTTGTGAACTGTAAGAACTTCTTTGGGGAGTCAGTCTTCAAGGTTTATTTTGAAATGTTAAAGCATAGCATAAAGCTATTTGTGTTATTTGTAGCATAAAGTTATTTGTGTGGTAAAATAAAAACATAGTTATTTCTATGGAACTAATCCATTCTAAGATAAAGAACTCACAACAAAATACCCAACCTAATGCTCTACTAATCAATTCATAAACTATTATCATGTCCAAGAATTCCCAGTCTTACTGCTGGCCAGAAATTTTCTGAATTTAAGAATTTCCAAGAAAATGAATAGCCCTGTGGTATCTATTCCACATATTCTGTTTCAAAATTAATGTTTACTTTCATCTTCAGGGAAAACGAGGAGGACTGTGGTAAACAAAAAAGCATTTTCTCTTCATCATTTCATGTATTAGACCTATCTTTATTTTTGCCCTTTCCCTTAACTGGCACATGATGAAAACAAAGTATCTATGGGGAAAGCATATATTCACAAATCCATGTTTTAGCAGAGAACCTTTCTTTGTTGTTGTTTCTTGAGCTTACCACTTAAACAGCAAAAGAAGAATACGAAAACTAAAGCACTCCTCAATCTCCATGCTTTGATGGGAGTCTGTCTTTACTTCGCACTTTTCAGAATTTCAGAGCCTCCACCTTGCTATGCAGGGCTGAATATGGTCATGTCTGTTTCCTCATTCTTGCATTGCTAATTGCTAAAAACTAGACAAATCCTTAATTCCTTCACACTCTCACATAAGCTTCCCAATTTTTCCTCTTTTTCTGACTAAGAATAGCAAGGGGAACCTTACCAGGGAAACCTTTTGGTAGGCAAATTCCATTGAACAGGCATTCAACACCAATTCTCCAGGCCCATATGACCATTACCTACTCACATTCCCACCCATTGAAATCTAAAATTACTGGCAATTATTTTCAACTAATGCTGCATTCTCTTCCTTTACATAGGGTCAAGAGAGAAGGAAATCCCTGAACCTCTACCACGCAGTCAGATCACTGTCCTATCTCCTATCCCATCAACTTCCTTCCAATAATCTAATTCTCAAACCTTTCTCCCTGTCTCTTTCTCCATTACCTCCTCACACATTCTCTCCATTTCTCAAACTTCCCTCTTCTTTTCTACATAAATTCTCTGTAGGCCTTTCCATCTTCTCCCTCCAATGCATCAGTTTAAAAATCTGCCACCACATGATGGACTGTGCCGGGCCCTGTGCTTGCTAGAACATACAAGTATCTGGTCTGGGAATACCTCAAAGTTTCTTTGGGGATCCCTCCAATCGAACTGCTGGACTCAGAACCCTAACCATGAAAAGACAGAGGACAGAACAAGTCAACCACCTCAGCAATATGTTGGCAGCAAAATACTGGGCAAATGAAGAATCTATGATGGACTGTGTCAATCAGTGGATTCTTCAACGACCTCATCGTGCTTGGAGTGGCGAGACTGGCGGCGACTCATAACTGGTGAACTATCAAAACTACTTAAGCAAGTATCTCAGAGTATGCCTCACATCCGGGACTTGGGGGGGGGTGGGGAACTGGGTGGGGCTTCTCCCTCAATATCCCCCTTTACCTCAGATACATGAAGGACACAATATGCATATAATAGTCTTACCCACTTCCCTATAGCCCCTGAACCTTTTTTACCGTAATTAACTATGTAAAGATTGTAAACAATACAATAAAAACAATTTTTTAAAAATCTGCCACCACAAAATGTCTCAAGTCCAAAGTCTCTCAGTCCCTTGCTACCCACAACAGCCCTCACAAGAATACAATCTTGCCTCAAAACACAAGACACAGTAACCCTTTCCCCCTGCAATCCCAACTCTCTACATCCTTTTCTTACTTTGTCAGTTCTGCTAGAGAGTATCCCCGCTCCTCAGCTTGACCTCCATAAGGCCATGAACCTGGAGTCTCTGCAATTTTTATGACCCTCCTCATCGCTCTACTCCTCTGCTGTAATCTCGTTCTCCCACAGCTGCCATCTCCTGGGCAACATTCCATCAACTGCTTCTACTCTCCCACTTCACAACATTCCAGCACTTCCCTCTCTGGAGATTCTTGGGTTACACCTAGCCACCTATTCATTTTCAGCTTTCCTTCCCCAAGTCCTTTGTGGCCACCTGTCTCACCCAAAGATAATCAATATTCTTAAAATGTTCATACTACCCCCAAATACTCTCAGGCTCAGTGCAATGTCTATTTTAAAATATGGCTATAATTTTAAAAGAAATAGAACAAGGATGCCCTAAAATTTGTATAGTTCTGAGAAGAATGTCATAGATATTTTGATTGAGTTCATATTAAATCTATAAATTGCTCTTAGCAGCATGGACACTTTGAGGTTATTAATTTGGCCATCCATGAACATGAAAGATTTTTTCATGTTTTGGCTTAATTCTGTTTCCACTAACTTTTTGAGGTGTTTTCGTGCAGTTAAAAAGGAAATGGAGGAAGAAAATCAAGTTTTAAGGTTCAAATTTTATACATAATCCTAATTCTAATTCAAAGGTGTCTCTTTAAGAGACATAATTGTACTTGAATACAGAATTATTGCAAATCCCTTTCAAACTCACACACAGACCCAAGCCATCAAGGATTTTCATTTAGGCAAACAAAGCTCTAAAGTTCCGGAAGAAAAAAAGAAAACTAAGGAGAGTTCTCAGATGAACCACACTTGGTTCCAGGATCCCTGGCTGTGGGCTTGCCTAACCAAAAGAAAACATATGATCTCTAGCATCCAAGAAAAAGCAAAAACATGCTGTGATCCGCAGAGATTCCCAGGCAGCTAGAAGTACAACATTCCCATCAACTGCTCTGAGTTACAAGTTCTCTAGCAGGCCTACTGTCATTTATATATATTGTAAAGTAATGACGAGTGTACTGATTTTTAGCTTGCTAGAATCACAGAGAGGAAACAGATCCTCTTTTGGAGAAAGAGCAAGAGATATGGACTAAAAAAGTACATTGTAAAGACTGCAGGGCTCAGTCCCGAGCAATCTCTCCCAGAGGAGGGAACGCCTTTCGGTAAAGTGTAGTTGGGAAGTAAAGTGCACAGATTAGAGGCACTGGACAAGACCTGAACCCACTCATATTCAAGGGCATTCGGACCTGAGCCATTCAGAGGGATGATAGAATTCCCCCAAAACAGAGATGCAAGGACCCCCAGGGTCAGAGGTTTTTCTCAGTGATGCAGTAAAATCAAAGCAGACTCCAAAGGCACATGTAGGTCAGCACCATACCTGGCAGATCACAGGGGAACCCAGCAGCAGAGGTACAAATTCTGGGGCAAACAAAGCCACACAACCCCACCCCCACCATCGCCCGTTGGAGGCTAGAGAAAGCACTCCCACAGAGTGCAGAGAGCCACATTATAGACTGCACACCATGTAGCAGTGGTTGGGACACTCCCACTCTAGGCAACTACACAGCAAGCAGAAGTTGTGAAGTCACCGGGCAACAAGGGGATGGCACAGGGAACCGGAATTTTTGACTTTAGTTTGCAAAGCCCCGCACCCACCTGAGGCTGGGAAACGCATCTGCTGAGGAGAGAGAAAGAATCATTCACCCACAAGGTGGCAGCAGCTGACAAACACACTGGTTGCCAGGCTGACTGATGCGAAGAAGCTGAAAGTGAGAGGATGGAAGAAAAAACATTCCTTTAATGGAAAGGAAAAAAGAGCCAGTGTGGCTGTTCTAATTTCAGATGATATAGACTTACCATGAGAGATATTAAGAGAGATAAAATGGGCACTACATAATGATAAAGGGAGCCATCCATTAAGAAGAAATAACAATAATAAATGCTTACATGCCAACCACAAGAGCACCTAGCTATATGAAACAAATATTGACCAACTTAAGAAGAGACATTGATGCCAACACAATCATTGTGGGAGACTTTAATACCCCATTAACACCACTAGATAGATCAACAAAACAGAAACTCAACAAAGAAGCAACAGAACTCACACAGACAATAGAACAAATGGACTTGGTAGACATATACAAAATCTTCCATCCCACAGGAACAGAATATACATTTTTTCCAGCTGTACATGGCAGCTTCTCCAGGACAGACCACATGATAGGGCACAAAACAACTCTTACTGATGTAAAAAAAAATAGAAATCATACCATGCAGCTTTTCAGACATCATGGAGTGAAACTGGAAATCAATAAATCTAAACACCCCAGGAAATATGTAAACTCTTAGAAGATAAACAACATGCTACTAAGTGAACACGAGTCAGAGAAGAAATTAAAGAAGAAATCAAAAAATTTCTTAAAACCAACGAAGACTCAAGCACAACACACCAAAAGTTGTGGGATAGCACCAACTCAGTACTAAGAGGTAAATTTATTGCAATTGGAGCCCATGTCAAAAAGCAAGAGAGATAACAGGTATATGAGCTCAGTATATGCCTAAAGAATCTAGAAAACCAACAACAAAACAACCCCCAAAATAGCACAAAACATGAAATTATCAAAATAAGAAAAGAAATTAACAAAATAGATTTTAAAAATCCATACACAAAAGCAATGAATCAAAAAGTTGGTTCTTTGAAAAAATAAACAGAACAGACACCCCTGGCCCAACCAACAAAAAAAAAAAGTGGGGAAAAAAAGGAGAATTAATAGCATCAAAGATGAAAAAGGGAACAAAACAACAGATACTGCAGACATACAGAGAATAATTAGGAACTAATACACACAATTATATTCCAACAAATCAGATCTTTGTGGGCTCCCACCAACTACCAAAACTTAGCCAAGAACCAATGGAAAACCTAAACAAACATGTAACAGAGGCAGAGATTGAATCAATAATTAATGCTCTCCCAACAAAGAAAAGTCTGGGCCCAGACGGTTTTACTGCTGAATTCCACAAAGCATTCCAAGCAGAACTGACCCCAATCCTCCATAAACTCTTCAAAGCAATAGAAGGGGAGGCAATTCTTCCAAACTCATTCTATGAAGCCAACATTACCTTAATACCTATACTGGATAGAGATCTAACAGAGAAAGAAAACTACAGACTGATATCCCTGAAAATTGGTGCTAAGATTCTCAACAAAATGCTAGCCAACAGAATACAAAAACACATCAGACAGATCATTCATCCAGATCAAGTGAGATTCATCCAGGGCATGCAGAGATGGTTCAACATTCGTAAATCTATAAATGTGATTCATGACATCAAAAAACTGAAGAAAAAGAATCAGATGATAGATTCAGCAGGTCCAACACTAAATAAAGTAGGCATAGAAGGAACAATCCACAACATAATCAAAACAATATATGAAAAACCCAATGCCAGCATCATATTGAGTGGGGAAAGATCAGAAGTTTCCTGCTAAGATCTGGAACCAGACAAGGATGTCCACTATCACCACTGCTATTTAATGTTGTTGGAAGTACTCACAAATGCTATGAGACAAGAAAAGAAATCAAAGGAATTCACTTGTGGAAGGAAAAAGTCAAGTTATACATGTTTGCAGATGACATTCTATACATAGGAGAAGCAGGAGACTCAATAAAGAGACTGCTACAACCTATACAAAAGTTCAGCAAAGAGGCAGGCTACATGATACATGAAAAAAATCAACAGCCATAGTGTATGCAAACAACCCCAAGGCTGAAGAAGAAATAACCACCACTGTGCCCTACAGAATGAAATACCTAGCAATGAACCTAACAAAGGATGTGGAAGACCTATATGAGGAAAACTACAAAACATTAAGACAAGAAAAAGAAGACTTCAAAAAGCAGATAAAAATGTCATGTTCATGGAAGGGCAGAAAAAACATCATCAAAATGTCCATACTACCAGAAGCAATATATACATTCAACACAATTCCAATTAAAATACCAAGAACATTCTTCATAGAGCTGGAAAAAATGATGCAAAGGTTCATCTGGAAACACACAAAAAAACACAAACAGCCAGAACTAACCTGAACAATAAGAACCTAGCGGAGGGATCACAATCCCAGATCTCTAGACATATTCTAGGGCAGTAGTTATAAAAATAACCTGGTGTTGGTACAGACACAGAGAGGTAGATCAATTGAATAGAACAGAAAATACAGAAGGGAACCCACACATGCATAACTACCTAATCTTTGACAAGAAAACAGAGAACAATCTGGGGAAAAAGGAAGGTCTCTTCAATAGATGCTGTTGGGGTAACTAATAGCATGTAGACAGAAGCAAGACCCACACCTTTCACCGTACAAAAAGATCAAATCTAAATTAATAAAAGATTTAAACCTACACCCAGAAACCATCAAACTTTAGGAAATAAAAAATTAAAAATAATCTGCAAGATATAGGTGTGGGCATAAACTTCCTTTAAAAAGCATCAAAAGCAAAGGAAGTAAAGACCAAAATAAACAAATGGAACTACATTAAGCTAAGAAGTTTCTGCACAGAAAAGGAAACAACCAACAAAGTATAAAAGCAACCCACAGAATGGAAGATCTTTGCACACTACACAGGAGATAAAGGGCTAATTTAGAGAATATGCAAAGAACTCCAGAACAATAACATCAAAACAAACACAACTAGTCAAGAGATGGGCAAAGGAAATGGGCAGACACTTTACAAGGGAACAAATCCAAATGTCTAACAGACACATGAAAAATGCTCAAGCTATCTGGCACTAAGGGAAATTCAAATGAAAACAACACTGAGATTCAACTTAATGCCACAAAGAATCGCCTATATACAGAAAACTACCAACAATACCTGCTGGCAAGGTGACAGAGAAAAAGGAACCCTATTCCACTGCTGGTGGGAATGCAGGTTAGTGCAGCCACTGTAGAAGTCAGTATAGAGAACACTTAGGCAATTAAAAATTCTCCTACGATATCACCCAGCAATACCACTTCCAGGAATATATCCAAAAGAGTTGTTACAAGACAAAGCAACATGCACCCCAATGTTCATTGTAGCACAATCAACAATTGCAACAACATGGAAGCAACCTAAATGCCAATCAACAAAGGACTGGATAAAGAACTTGTGGTTTGAGAATCAAGATGGCAGAATAGGGTAAGGACACGTTTAAATGGACGGAAAAACATTTAATCAGAATGAAGAAGAGAGGACATATTCCAGGAAATAGGAAAGGACAGAACAGCAGCAGAGGGGTGCCTGGAGACTGACAGACACAGGAAAGCAGCAAGCACAATGGTGTGGTGTTGCAGTGACTGATACTCCAGCGGCATTCAGCTAACAGTGATCTGAACTCCACAGCAGCCAGAAATACAACAGCGACCAGGTGGGAAGGGACTTTCACTGGGAGCTTGGGAGGTAAACCCAGACAAAGAACTGTCCGTCCTGCTGGTCCATTTGATTTGACCAGGAGCAGAGACAGAGCAGCAGATCCCAGATGGACAGTGCGAGAACAGGGTGGATTTCATAGCCCAGTCAGCTCACTAGAGCTGAATTGGGCACCATTTTGCGTAAGGAAGCAAAGGCAAGGGAAAGGACTGAGCATACACTGAGCTGGGAGTGAACTCATTTCTGACTCAGTGAACTGCAGCAACATGGCATTCTACAGGTTCCACCCAAGACAGGTCTGACTAGCCCTAAGACCTGACGGCCAGCAGATCAAGAACTCTAGTAGTGGTACGTCAGGCGCCATTTTGTACACTGTGGCAATAGCTTTAGGACTGCAGGGGACAACAGTGAACTGCGCATGTGCTGAGCTTGCAAGAACTCACTGAGGTCCATGGATTGCACTGGTCCCGCAGGAAACTAATACCGACTGTGGCATTGTATGGGTCAAAATAGGTCCGTGTGGCACCCAGACCTAACGTTCAACAGGTTCTGGCAAGATCAGCGCCACCAACAACCTAACTATATAGGACACCTGATGTCTCGCTAATCCTGGGACCTGCTCCAACCGGAAGTGGGAGAAAGGTTGCAGAGACCACAGTGCAGCCTCAGCATGGTATCACAGGAGGTGGAGAGTGGTGAGCCAGGAGCCAGGGGCTGTGGAGACCACGGTGGAAATCTAACATAAGAACCCAGATCTGGAACTCGCTGGAGGTTGTGGCACAAGTGGCTGAAAGCAAATAAAGCTGTGTACCAATGGCAATAAGTAAAATCGCATTGTAGACCTGTGGGTGACACAGCTTAGAAATCTGACCCAGGAGAAGACTGCTAACCAGAATACAATGATCAAGAGCAAAAGAAGAGACAAAAGCACAATGAATATTACTGAAGACTCCCCTGCAAAGGAGCAAAACCCTATGCCAACCCCAGAGTTAACTGAGGAAGACATCGAGAAAATGGGGCACACAGAATTCAGAAAGCTCATTTTAAAGATTCTGATCAACAATGAGAAACACATACACGAGTTCAAAGAATTTAAGGAAGCAATAAAGCAAATCAAGGCTGATAAATCAGAAATGAAGAACACAGTAGAGCAAATTAAACGTACGATGCAGGGTCTCCAACACAGAACGAAGCAAGCAGAAGAAAGAATCTCAGGATTGGAAGATATTTCCTGTCATCAGGGGTAGCAAACAAAAAGCTGGAAGCAGAGCTGGATCAGGCCAAAAAAAGTATTCAAGAATTGAAAGACACTATTAAGAGGCCAAATCTAAGAGTTATGGGAGTCCCAGAAGGTGCAGAAAGAGAAGCTGAGTTTGCAAATGTATTTAATGAAATAATAAAGGAAAATTTCCCTAATCTAGAGAAAGAATTGGGAAACAACATCCAAGAGGGGCACAGAACTCCCAACAGGCTTGACCAAAAGTGATCTTCACCAAGACACATGATCTTCAAGTTCTCTTCAATTGAACATAAGGAAAAGATCCTTACATGTGCACATGAAAAAAATCATTTGACATATAAAGGAATGCCAATTAAACTCACAGGAGACCTCTCACAGGAAACTCTACAGGCCAGAAGAGAATGGAGTGACATATTCCAGATTCTAAAAGAAAAAAATGTCGGCCTAGGATAACATATCCAGCAAAGCTTTCCTTTGTCTTTGACAATGAAATAAAATTCTTCCACAGTCAAGAAAAGTCACAAGAATTTGCCTCTTCCAAACCTGCCCTACAAATAACACTTCAAAATGTTCTCTTGACAGAGAAGAGGAATAGAACCTACCAAAACCAAAGGCAAATGGGAAGAACATCCCAGTAAAATGACAACAGAAGACTAAACCAATGAACAACCCATTCCTAAAATGACAGGACCAAAGTACCATCCATACATATTAAACTCTAAATGTAAATGGCTTAAGCTCAATCAAACATCATAGATTAGTGGACTGGATTAAAAAACAAAGCAACATCCATTTATTGTCTAGAAGAGACACACTTCACCAACAAAAATCAGTGGAAACTATATCGCATGGGTTTTGTTGTTTTCTGTTAGTTTCATCTCTTCAAACACTTTCTTCTGATTAAATCATTCAGTGACTCATAGATCATACAGTAGCATCATTTTCTGCAAGAAGGTTCTTGATTTTCATTTCTTTAGCTACACGTTAGTCATTTAGTAGCATGTTATTTAACTTCTTGGTGTTGTTAATTTCTTTTTTCTCCCTGATGTTGATTTTGTTTTGTGGCTTTTCATTTAAGGGGATGTATAGTAGCTGTGTAATGGAGACTGTCATATCTAGTAACATGTCATTTAACTTCATGGCATTGTAAACTTCTAATTTTTTCTATTGTTGATTTTGTATTATGACTTTTCATTTGAGGGGATGTACAGTAGCTGTGAAATGGAGACTAACATCCAGATGTGAGGACACAATGTAGTATGCAATTCTACTTCCAGACAAAGATGGACTTACAATGAAACTGTTCACTATATCTTGACAATAGGATGCTGGACTCTCTGCCATTGTCCATGCGTGCAAAGATGGACATATGACTGTGTATGAAGAACTATATGTTAGTAATGATATAGAGGAACTAGGTGGGGGGAGGGAATTGGGGCTGGAATAAGCGAAATGCCAGGAGCCTATGGAATTGTATCATAAGGTGATAATTAAATTTAAGAAAATTTAAAAAATAAACTGTGGTTCATTCACACTATGGAATACCATTCGGCTATTAAAAAAGAATGAAATACATTACTTTGTGGCTAAATGGGCCAAATTAGAGACCATTATGCTAAGTTAAATGAGCCAATCCCAAAAGGTCAGCTATTACATATGTTTGCTCTAATATCAGATAATATGATGACAAATCTAGGGATATTATATGTGAATCTTACTCTATTGCACTTCATACTTACTTGTACCTTCTGTAATAAGATCTTTTAATATAATTCATTAATCAATCATCCATAAGAGGCTGATTATTTTATAATCACCAGAGATAGTCAAAGTCCCTTTTATCACTGTTATTGGTACTGCCCATAAATAATGAAGATCTAGTCTTCACTGTATCTATATTAGGGCCCAGGTATATATAGGGCCCACAACAAAATGACAGTCTCCTGCATGATTGGGAGGCACTCCAGCGGCAGCATGATGGACTTGGGAAAATTCATGGAAGATACACAGTGTGAACCTGGAGGGGAAAACAGAGGGAAAAAGAGGAAACTTGGCAAAGGGGGAAGGGAGAGCCCCATGCCAACTAAATTGTATCAAAAAACAATTTATTAAAAAAGTGACCCTACAAACATCACATCTGCCACGCTGGCACGTGATAGGTACACACATACCTATAGTATCAAGGTAAATAAAGCCCAAGATTAGGAGCACCCTGTCCCAACTGCAACCTTCTAACCTAGCAGGAGGTTCCAGAATTGCTTAGTATCTGTTTAGTAACCCCCAATGCTTCCTTTCTTCCTTCTCAGGAAAAAGTTGCATCTCTCTGATTTAAGTGAATTATAGAATACACAGGCCTTCTGATATTTGTAGAAAATGCTGTCCTTTGCAGCAATTGTGCCATCAATCCAACAGATGTAACTCCCTCTGAGAACACAAGGCCAGAGACAAATAAATGACCAGTGAACATCATGAATTCTGCCTGTGACAGGGCAGCCCAGAGAAAGGGACAGAGTTCAATACATTTGTATAAAATAAAAAATGGATGGTATATGTTTTGTGGCAATGTGAACTTCAGTAGCTCTGGCATCCAAAATGCCTTGGTGATCTTCTTCAATGTCAGCTATCTCAGAGTTCAGGCTGCTTGTTAGGGCTTAAATATAAAAAAAGAAGTTCTGCCGTTCTGCCCCTTTCAGCAATAGCAAGGAAGCTAACTCCTCTAATTTATACAGAATACAGTCTGCCTGCAGACAACTTTATCATCTAGAAGAAAGGAAACAAGCAACAAGACTACCCATGGACAGAAATGAGTACCCAATTGGATAGCTGCCAAGCCTTGAACTTAATCCTCATTTGTCATTCTCCATGCGTAGAATATTTAACTCAAATGAGTGGTGACCTCCTTATAAGGAAAGAGTCTGGGTATATGTCTTAATTTTTGCAATAAAATATCATAAATACAACATGGAATAAGGTATCACCTTGGTCTCAATGATATGCATGGGACATCATGGAGACAAACTCTTAATTCAATTAAAATTAATGATGACTAGTGTGATAATAGAGATAGGTGCAGGTGTTATGGCAGATAAAATACCCAATCTCATGTCATGTTGGGAAGCTTCTTGGGTGAAGTTACATCTAATAAAAGAAGAACACAAGAGTGCTAAGCCTGATGAAGGACTAAACCCAAGATTGCAATCACACAGAAACAATAGCAAAGCTACTGCAAAGATGTTTCTGCAAGGAATTGACTCAAACTACTATGGAATGCATCAGTTAGGATTCTAAAGAAGGAGAAGGAGAAGGAAGAGGAGGAGGAGGAGGAAGGTGGAGGAGAAGAAGAAGGAGGAGGAGGAGAAAAAGGAGGAGGAAGAGGAGGAGGAGAAGAAGAAGAAGGGAAAGAAACACTAAACGCTATGGTGTCCAGCCCAAAGCACTGATTAGGGCATTTGACATACAGAGTGCTTCAGCAGTCATGGTAACGGTCTGCAAGAAAGATGTTCTACTTGTCTGTAGCACAGGACTCAGAGAATGGAGTTTATGAGAGTTTGAGGAATTTGGCTCAGGGTGAGTCTAGTGTCTATGTGTGTAGCAATATGTTTGATCCTTCAGTGTTTTAAGCAACATAAACAAGTTTATCAGTATCTAGGAATATTCAAAGCCTCGGCTTGTGCTTAAACCTGCAGAAAATAATTGCAGAAAACTGGGTCACACAGTTTTCAAACATTCTGTTTCTCAGTGAAGACAAGAAAAAAGTATACTGTTGTAGAGAAACCAAAGAAAAAGGGAAGTGCATGATCAGCAACTTGAACAGAAGTAAGGACAACATGCTATGAGAACTTAAAGGAGTTGGTGTGTTTACAGAACCAACTTTAGTCTAGCTTATTTGGGAGAAGCAAATGAGGCGAGAAAGATAGACAGGAGCCTGAAATCAGATCAAGAAATCATCTAAGGAGCCTGGAGTATTTTTTCAGGACTAAAAAGCCCTTGAAAGGTTTCAATCTAGAGAGTAGCTGTCTGGATTATCATTCTGAAACTATTTTTTTGGCCATGGAATGAAATATGGATTGAAGGGTGTGAGACTGTGGCTTTATGAAAGACAGCAAAAATCCAAGTGAGAAATTTGGGGGCGCTGAACTTAAACGTAGACAGTGCGAATGAAAAACAAAAGTTGATTCAAGAGGTATTTTAGGAGCTATGTTAAAAAGCACATGTAGGAAAAGCAACATGCATGGGTTGGGAAGCAAAGGCGAGCAATATTTCATCACTGCAAGGTCAGCATCTCTAGCAGGGCTTACTTGGGAGATTCCGCTATACATGGCATCACATGTATTCTCTTTGTGCTGTCATTTGATAGATTGTCATTTGATAGATCTGCAAGATTTAGGATGATTTCAGCTATATTTCTGGTGCCTTGTTGAGAATGATTGGGAGCTTCCAGCTCAGGTGGGATTATTAACCAGAATACTTAAACATGGCTGCAGAGCAGTCACACTTACCTGGCAGCCCATGGCTCCAAGACAGGTGTCTCAAGATTTAGGAAACTGGGGCTGGTGCAATGGCTCAATTAGCTAATCCTCTGCCTGTAAGCATCAGCATCCCATATTGAGTCTGGTGCAATAGCTCAGTGGCTAAGTTCTCACCTTGCAAGCACCAAGATCCCAGAGGGGCACTGGTTTATATCTCAGCTGCTCCACTTCCCTTCCAGCTCCCTGCTTGTGGCCTTGGAAAGCAGTAGAAGATGGCCTAAACAAAGTCTTGGGACGCCACACTCATGTGGGAGACCTAAAAGAAGCTCCTAGCTCCTGGCTTAAGATCAGTTCAACTCCAGTCATTGTGGCCTCTTGAAAAGTGAACCAGCAGGCAGAAGATCTTTCTTTCTGTCTCTCCTTCTCTGTCTGCAATAAAAATAATTGTCTTTTTAAAAGATTTATGAAATTGGCACAACATCACTGCCATCATATTCCACTAATCAAAGTAGTCAAAAATTCTATTCAGATTTATGGAGAAAAGACATATGTTCCTCTTGATGAAAGAAGTTGCAATAACTTTCCATCCATCTTAAACTCATCATGAGACCTGATCCAAGGCAAACTATATAAAATGTATACCATTGTGCCTGGAACATAATAAGCACTCATACAGGTATAGTTGTCATTTTGCATAGCTATTGGAAAACTCAAGTGAAGAAAATCACAAAATGGGAGGTGTCCTCATAGTTTAAAACTTCTGTGCCCGTTCACTAGTTAAATACCTTGTACTTCAAGTACTATATTCTACTCTTAGTACCTTGGACAGTCTTATCATTTCTTTTTATGCCCACAATTTTTACTTAGATCGTCGACAAAAAAATATGTTTGCTGTAAAGGACAGGATTTACATAGAGAAATGAAGACCTGTGTGTCAGCCTGTCCTGAAATCAGTAGGCAGGAGGGAAGAGAAGCTGAAACAAGCCAGGGCATGCCATAGTAAGAGCTATGGTCTCAACAGAGCCCCTGATTCACTTATCTTCAATAGCATTTGGTCCCAGAATTTAATGCCAGATCCACAGAGATGTCCTGAGATTTTACTGCCTCCTGGTGCCAGAAAGAGCCAAGTGCCATACATGGTGGGTGCCCTCCTGAAATAATCTTCCCATTTAAATGTTTCCTTGAAAATTCCAACTTGATTGTAAAAGAAAAAGCTATCAACCATTGATGTATTAGGAAGACAATTCAAAGCAGCTGCAACCTGTATTTTATTTTTAAACATCCTTAATTTTTTCTTCAGATTGATCACATTTTGATGATATTATACCTTCTTTTAGGTCAAACAACATCTGTTGTATAAAAAACAAACAAATTCACAGTCCCAAGTTTACAACTTCCATTTTTATTGTGTCACAGTCATACCATGCAATTATTTTATTTGCCCTTGGAAGAAGTCTTTATGGTTGATAGTGTCAATATCTCATGGAAGAAAGGACCCCAAGCACATTGTGGTATGGTACATTCTCAAGTCTTTTAATGTCAATAATCCCTGAGTACATTCTGATATGATTAACTGTAATAACTCCAAATGAGAAGTTGCTGTTTAACACTAAAATGGGACCTTGATTCTGCTGAGGGATGCCTTTGCAAAGTTTCCTATCAACACAGTTGTGTTTTTTCTACTGCTAGAATCCCCATTAGATAAGAAATGTGGGTGAAGTCACTTCTGCATCTTAGTCCTAATGATGAGTAAGGGATGCCATTTTAAAAATAAATGAACAAGTTTTCAACTAATAAGCAGGTTACTATAGCCAAAATGTACTGAAGAACCACCCACTTTGGCCTTTTTCAGTTTGGTGCACAGGCTGTTTGTTCCTTCTCCCTACTCCTTCCCTAGCTAATGGCTACACATCCTTTAGAAGTCAGTTCAGTCGTCAGTTGTCATTTCCATCCCTTATCTCCTCTTGCAGCAAAACAGGTCAAATCCATTTATTATACATCCTGAGCATACCACACACTATTCCATTTATGCACTTAAAACACATGGAGTTGGATCCGGCGCCATGGCCTAGCGGCTAAAGTCCTCGCCTTGAAAGCCCCGGGATCCAATATGGGCGCCGGTTCTAATCCCAGCAGCTCCACTTCCCATCCAGCTCCCTGCTTGTGGCCTGGGAAAGCAGTTGAGGACGGCCCAAAGCCTTGGGACCCTGCACCTATGTGGGAGACCCGGAAGAGGTTCCTGGTCCCGGCATCGGATTGGCGCGTACCGGCCCATTGCGGCTCACTTGGGGAGTGAAACATCGGATGGAAGATCTTCCTCTCTGTCTCTCCTCTCTGTATATCCGGCTTTCCAATAATAATAAAATCTTTTAAAAAAAACACATGGAGTTGTGCTTATATAATTGCTTGCTTTGTATATTTTGTAAACCACTAATCTGGAAGTTTTGGGTGTGAGGAACATATCTTATTTTCTCCTTCCTATATCCCTAGCACATTAACATTCAATATCTAAATAAGTTAGCTGTGTTCATGAATTGCTCAAGATAGATAGTACTGGTTGCTGGGACACACACCCCAACATCTCAGTGACTTATCATTGTAACTGTGTCACAGAAAAATCTCATGTGGATTGGGCAATTTTTTTTTTTTTGGTGGCTACTTTCTATATGATGATCTTGGAATCCAAGATTGCTTCCATCTAGTGAGGCTGTAGTCTTCAACACAGATGCTCTAAAGGGGGAGCAGCAATATGGACAAAACAGAAAAGCTATAGTCAGGCTCACAAATGGCATACTATCACTTATGCCCACATTCTGTTCTCCAAAACTCAGTCATATGCCCAAACGTGACCACAAGGTTGGCTGGAAGATGTGTCCTTTCTGTGGTCTCAGCATGATAAAACAGTATTCATGATAACCTAGCTCATCTTTGCGACAACTTACCATCTACCAAGATTATGTTAAATAGTAAAAAAATCAAGTCACATCAATTCAAATAAATTAACTTCCCCAAAATCTCTGTAGTCCCTCTTCCCACTCTCATATCCCACCTTAACTATTCCATATGTCAATTACAGATGATTATTAACCACACCTTGGCCAAATCTTGTCTAAGAATAAAATTGATCCCTAGGGAACTGAAGAACATTAGTCTTCACTATCTTCCAAGAAGCAAACAGGATACTTGTTAAGGTAACTTGCTTCATCTCTAATTCACATAAAATTTTGTATTTTCCTGCAAATGTAGTACTAAAGAGTGAGGTTTATCAGTTTCCTTAGAAATTTCTGAATACAGTTCTTGTTTCTGGACAATGCTATGCCTGTACCAGGATTTTAAATGCTGCTTGGTATGAGTGCAAAATGTCAAGTATTAGAACCCTCTAAGACCTACTAAATGGTTTCTTAAGCTGACTCTGCAAAAAAGAGCCCAGCAGATATGATACACTTAGTCTGCTCAGCCTGCCCGTAACAAAAAACCAGAGACTCGCGGCTTAAACAACAGGCAGGTGCTTCCTCACTCTTCTGGAGACCAGAGGTTCTGAGATCAAGCTGTCAGTAAGGTTGTTTTCTTCTGATTTTCTGTCCTTAGTTTTCAGATAACATGTTCTTCCTTGTGTCATTGATGTGTATCTGTGTCACCAGCTCTTCATGTATGGAAACCAATCTTATTGGATTGTGGCCCACCAATACGACTTTGTTCTACCTCTTTTAAGGTCCTGTCTCCAAATATTGCCATATTTCAAGGCATTGAGGGTTAAGCGTTCAGCATATGAATTTAAATGGGGCACAATCTAGCCCACAACAGACCCTGGAAGTAATCTGAGGAGCAGGAACAGCCACACTGCTGCCAAAAGTAGAAAAAATTTTAAAAAGCCCCATGAACTTATTGCAAGAAACAAATGCGCCCTCCCTCAATCCACACACATGTTTGCCCATGTTTTGGCAGGTTTAGACGGAGAGCATTTTGCTTCAGGGCATTGTTGCATCTGCATACTGGCTTTCGAGAAGTTCTGAGCTTTGTAGCATTGTTTTGTCATTGATTTCCCCATGGCTGGTGCACACATCAAGCAATAAAAAGGATTTGAATTGCAATAATTTGCTTTCTCTCTATCATTCACATTGCCCTGACTTGGTTGTAAAGCTTTGGATGAAATCACAATTATATACACTTTCTGTGCAGATACCTGCCACCACTCTAGTTGTTTTCTGATAAATATGCCCTCTTCCTAGAATTCTGTTCAAATGCCAGGCTGTGTGATCAATTCCAGTGCCTGTCTTGTCCCTGCATTATATGACAGCCCTGTCTGCATAAGAAGCCCTGCCTCTTCAGAGAGATGTGCTCAGAGCTCACCACACACACACTCCTCCCCCAGCAACTTCTGTCTTGGCTGTCTGATGGCTTCAGGGAAATTAAATGCAAGCTGTTTGGAGAATATTTCTCCCCAGGACATCATGAAATCCCAGAGGTGGGGGTACATGGACAATGTCTGCCTGTACCCATCTGTCTCTCACCTCCCCATCCCAGCTTCCAGAAAGAAGAACAAAAGATCTGCAGCTAAGTAATTGATATTTCGAATTAATTAGAGCCCCAAATCCCACACCAGCCAGCAGGTTTCTTAATGAGCCCAATGTATTCATCTTCTTCAGGAATCATTATACTACCTCATGATGCCCCGTGGGTTTCGAAGCACTACTACACACCGTGGCCTCATCTGGCCCCTATATCACCCTGGTAGGTGGTCAAGACAGAAGTCAGTCTCCCCACGATCTAGGTGAGTTCTCAGGGAGATAGAGTCACTTTTCCAAGGTCACATAACTAAAAGGCAGCAAAAACTGGATTTGAACTCAGCTGGTCTAACACCAGGGACCACGCAGTTAACACTGCCTCCCCAGAAAGAAGTATTCGTATTTCAGTGTCAAGCAGCTGAATGTAGGACTCCAATGACTTCATCAGTTTAGAGTACAGGAAGAAATACAGGAGGCCCCATTAATTTTAAACTTCAGATGAACAATAAGCAGACTTTTATATGAATATACTTCCTAGTTACACTATTCCAAATATTTCATGGCACATATTTACACATTTTTAAATTTCTATGATGTTTTCCCAAAATTCAAATTTAACTAAATATACTGTTTTATATTTTCTAAATCAGCCAATACCATATACAGCACTGTTTTTAAAGAACAAACCACTTGTCCTCTGACGAGCGCTTGACTAGCCCACTTCACACAGTTCACACATCACCTTCTTCCACTGAACTGGGCTTCAGACTCATGTTTCTTTCTCCTTCTGACTTCACCTCTCTCATCTGTTAATGAGCCCAGGGAATTAGCTTTGATTCTTTCATATGGCTTATCATCCTCATTGCCCCAGCCACCACTTTGACCAAAAAGTCTATTAACTCTCATGCACATCATGATCAAGGTTCTAGGTTCTTAATCCCACAGAAAATTGCCAGATTCTTTTCTTGTTAAAGCACAAAACACTTTGCTATTCACAACTATCTGAACACCCCACAAGATCTTTAGTATGGCCATCAAATCTTTCTGGATCTAGGTCCAACTCAACAATGCCATTCCCTCACCTTTCCTGAAGATGGGCCCTAAGTTTGAACCATACTGAGAATCACAACTGCCCACAACATCCTGTTTTTAAAACATCATGTTTTGGGCCCGGTGCAATAGTGTAGTAGTTAAAGTCCTCGCCTTGCACGCACTAGGATCCCATATGGGTGCCGGTTCTAATCCCGGCAGCCCTACTTCCCATGCAGCTCCCTGCTTGTGGCTTGGGAAGAAAGTCGATGATGGCCCAAAGCCTTGGGATCCTGCACCTGCGTGGGAGACCTGAAAGAAGTTCCTGGCTCCTGGCCTCGGATTGGCTCAGCACCAACCATTGTGGTCACTTGGGAGTGAGTCTTCAGATGGAAAATCTTCCTCTCTGTCTCTCCTTTTCTCTGTATGTCTGACTTTGCAATAAAAATAAATAAATCTTTTTTAAAATCATGTATTTATTTCAAAATCAGAGTTAGAGACAGAGAGAGATAGAGATATCTTCCCTCCACTAATTCTCTCGCCAACTCCACAGATGGCAGCAAAAGCTGGGACTGGGCTGGGCTAAAGCCTAGAAGCAGGAACTTCTGGGTCTTCCACATGGATGTAGAGGCCCAAGCACCTAGACCATCCTCCACTGCTTTCTCAGGCACATTAGCAGGGAGCTGGGTGTGAAGTGGAGCAGCTGGGACTTGAAATAGAGCCATATCAGATACCCATGTCATACACAGTGGTTTGCCTGCTAAATCAAACAACACCAACCTTCCACAATACACTTTTGCTTGCTTCACACCAGGACTCTTGAATCCTACCTTCTTATGGTAAAATCTAATTTGACTACCACTGACTCCAGGAAATTTTTCATAATCTCTATTCTCACAGTTTTAAGACATTTTGATTCGAGATCAACCCCCAGTGTTTACTAACACCTTGTGGTGCCTGCCATGTGATGTTTCTATTCTTGTCATTTTGGTTAATGTCTTAGTTTATTTCTTTGGTGCCTTAGATTCCTAAAAGACAAGAGTTGTCTCTATGTTTTTCTACTCCAAATGGCTTAGCATAATTTATGGCACATTAGATTATCCAGAGAAAAGTTTGAATATAAGTGAAACATTTTCCACTCTGACACCTACTATGTGCAACACTTGACCAAATCACATAGGTAGAGTAATGGTAAGACACTGTTGTAATACTGAGGCATGCCATAAAAGCAGAGCATCCTGTAACTGGAATGAAACATGGCCCTGAGACCACTCTCTATGCAATGTTTCTGCTGAAGGAACAAATATTAATTACAGAATGCTTCACAGACTATAGCAGGGCTTTACTAAATTACATTTGAGAAGATTAGAGAGGGTAGAGAGAGGTAAGGAATATCATATATCCTACAGCATGCACTAAATATCCTCATAGCCCTCTTTCTACCTCTCCATCACAAACTCACTCTTTGTGGAAGCTACTTACTCTTTTTCTTTCTCTCTCTCCCTTCCTAAATTTAAAGAGTGGCTCTTGATTGGCCTCAATGGTGCTCCATCCTTGATCTTGCCCTCTCCGGAGATTTTGTTTTGTTTTGAAGGATAGCTGTACACTTTTTCATCTCGAGTCATTGAGCCTTTTTCTTTGTTTCCATGGCTCTAGTCTAAGGCACTACCTGTACACCAGAATTCACAGAGATAAAATAAATAATAGATAAAATTAAATAAAAAATTATCCTTTGTTTCCACCATAAACAGATGAAGTATCCTGTAAATACCTTAAACAGAGATAAAGATAGGTCTCATGCAGAAGAAAATGTGACTTGGAAGGAAGGCCTGAAGAGGAGGTCAGGAATCCATATTGTTCCTCTGTCTGCTTTTTCTTCTTAGGCCTTTTTGCAATTTGCAGTAAATGATCTTTAGAGTAGTTTTTAAGCTGCCCCCCAGCTCCAGTAACCAGTATCCTGGTATTGATGAACTTGAGTAATTTCTTATTTTATGCTTGAGCTGGTAGTGACTTGGTTCTAATGAAACAGAATATAGCAAAAGTGATGGGATGTTGCTTGATCCTAGAGGTACTTGCTGAGGCCATAAGACAAGAAAAAAAAAAAATCAAAGGAATCCAAATGGGAAATGAAGAAGTCAAACTTTCACTATACGCAGATGATATGATTCTTTATATAAAAGATCCAAGAGGCTCAACACAGAGACTCCAAGAACTTATACGAGAGTTTGGTAGAGTGGCAAGATACAAAATTAATGAACAAAAATCAACAGCCATAGTGTATGCAAACAGCCCCAAGATGGAAAAAGATCTAACCAGCAAAATACCATTCAAAATAACAGAGAAAAGTATGAAGTATCTGGGAATTAACCTAACCAAAAATGTAGGAGACCTATTTGAGGAAAACTACAAACCACTTAAAAAAGAAATTCAATTCCATAATGTTACAAATTGCTGTTAATGTTATATAGGGACTGTTAATTGACTGGGATGATATTCTACCAGCTCTAACTTTGGACCAAAAATGGTCTCCCCAAGAAACTGTTCAACCCATCTGGACAATAAGTAGCTGGACTCTATGCTTGGTATATGTTTGTAAGGAAAGAATCTTGATTGAATTTGAACTGTAATACTGCACCAAGGTGGAGGAATCCACCAGGGGGGAGGGGCGTTGGGGGGGGTGGGGGATTCCCAGAGCCTATGAAACTGTCACATAATGCATAATAATTAATAAAAAATAATTTTAAAAAAAGAAAAGCTGGGAAAATCACAGGAAAAAAAAAAGAAATTGAACAAGACCTCAAAAGATGGAGTAACATCCCATGCTCCTGGATAGGTAAAATCAATATCATTAAAATGTCTATACTGCCAAAAGCAATATATACATTCAATGCAATCCAAATCAAATTGCCCAAAACATTCTTCATGGAACTGGAAACAATGATCCAAAGGTTCATCTGGAAACACAAAAAACCACGGATAGCCAGAACCATCCTGAAGAATAGGAAGTTAGCAGGGGGAATCACAGTTCCAGACCTCTGGACATACTATAGGGCAGTGGTTATCAAAACAGCCTGGTACTGGCACAAAGATAGAGAGGAAGATCAATGGAGCAGAATAGAAACACCAGAAGGGAGCCCACACAGATACAGCCAAATAATCTTTGACAAAAGGACAAACGATAATCCAGGCAAATGGGAAGGTCTGTTCAATAAATGCTGTTGGGACAACTGGTTGATAGCCTGCAGAAGCAAAAAGATAGACCCACATCTCTCACCATACACCAAGATCAAATCTAAATGGATAACAGATCTAAACCTACATCCAGAAACCTTCAAACTTTTGGAAGAAAATGTTGGAAATACTCTGCAAGATCTAGGGGTAGGTCCCTACTTCCTAAAAAGGACTCCAAAAGCAATAGAAATCAAGACCAGAATAAACAAATGGGACCTCATCAAACTAAGAAGCTTCTGTACAGCTAGAGAAACAATCAATAAAGTAAAAAAGCAGCCCACAGAATGGGAGAAGATCTTTGCGCACTACGTAGGTGATAGAGGGCTAATCTCCAGAATATACAAAGAGCTACAAAACAGCCAAAACACCAAAACAAACAAGCCGCTCAAGAAATGGGCTTTCATAAAATGGGCTTTCATAAAAGGCATATGTTTAGTTCAAAGACTCTAGCTTCGTGTAAGTGTCTTTGTCATTTTCTTGTTTACATTGTCTTGCTCTCTCATAGATCACTGTCCCCAAGGGGGGACATCTGCCAAGAAATAATGCAGCCATTTGGAGAAGTCCCTGTGACTGAACTTTGACGAAAATCTCTCCACCACTGAGCCCTGAGATAACTACAGCACTTAATGTCATCCTGGACACAACTTTGTGAGACACTTTCAGCTAGTGGCCTCCAGCTCAGCTGTATCCATCCATATTCATCACCCAAGAAAACTGTGAAACAATAATTATTTATTGCTTAAAGTCCCTGTGTTTCAGAGTAATTCTGCTTTGCAGCAATAGGTAACTAATCCACAGCTGAAGCCTCTGCATCTGACGCAAAAGTGATGCTGAAGGCTCAGGGAGCCAGAGAGCATGCAAAAATGACTGCAGAAACGACACCCATACTGTTTTGTGTCCAAATGCCATTTTATAATGCTTCAATCAAAATGAGAAAGCTGGTGATCCTTAAAGATAGTCATAGGGCTTTTATAGTTGTTGCAAATCCTACTTCATGAATCCCAGAACCATATGCAAATGTGAAACTCAACCTTTGATAAGCCATTTGATTTCCCTTTTAGTTAATGAAGTGAAAATACACCATTTTACACTAAGACTAAATTGCTAAAATGTTTCACTCATGTCCCCAGTTAGTTTTAATTAAAAAAATGGAAATGGAAGAACAGAGGAAGTCTCTCTCTTCTGGCACTCTGAGTCATGGAAGGGGAAAGTTGTGGTTCTCTGCAACATCTGAACAGACAGGGATGATGGAGGAGGCAGGAGGAGTGCATAGCAGGCAATGATCTAACAGTGATGGGCATGTCAGTGACTGTAGCCCCCAGCAGCTCAGGAGGCCAGAGAAAACACTTCCACATGCCTTCTGGGGAGAAGGCAAGGAAGGTAGGCACTCCAGTATTCAATGAATGCTTGACATCGTATTTCTTAGTTTGAGGCACACAAGTACATAGGAGGATATTGGTCAACTTTAAAGGAGCTGGAAATTACTGACACAGAGTAAGAACTGAATTGATGAAAAAAGTATGTATGTATGGGGTGAGCAAGGGTGAGGCTCAGCTACCTGTGTGGGTGAGAGAATGGATGACATCTGTATATGTAACTCTGTGGGGAGCACAGGAGGTAAGAGGAGTTGTATCCATCCACGCATGTAAGAAAAAGTAAGTGAGGGACTATGCGTACATATGCATGTGAGTTTATGTGTAAGGGTGGTGTATGCATGCATAAGTAACTGTGAGGGAAAATTACAAAGAAAGTATGCATGTACCCATGTGTTTCGCTTCTATAAAAAGTGTTTAGGAATCTGTTATTAATAGAGAATGGATGAACACTGTGTTTGTAACTGTGTTGCATGAGTAGGTGATATAAGTGTATATATAAATATGTCTGTTTGTAGGGAGAGAAAAAGTGAGTTTGTGTATATGAGCCCATATAGGTTTATGTTAGAGTATATACATGTATCTGTGGGTTGAAGCCATGGGTGAGTGGAATTCATTTGTGAATGGGTGTAAGTGACATTACTTGAGTAAATGGGTGATGGGAATGTGCACAAGTGTAGAAAACCTATAGCACTGGAGGAGTGGACATGCATTTGAAATACAATCATAGTTTTTTTGTAATATATGCACATATATTACAAGAATCTTTTTTGACAACTCCTTTTATTCGTGGATTTCAAAAAGTGGAACCCAACTAAATGTACATATTAGCTTGAGTTGTGAAAAACTTTTGAAGTACCATCCGATAAGCAAGAATAAGCATTTGTGTTTATATGAGCACATGGGTAGGGGTGCAGATATGCATATGTGTATTTCACTATATTAAGTAAGGGGAGTTCAAATGTACATATGTGATGACTGGATGCATTGGTGGAGGCTATGTGCAAATCTACACAACTGAATGAAAGAAATATATACACATGTATACACATGCCTGTGTATGTATAAGGGTGAGGGTGTCTATACAATGTGTCAGCATTTGTGACTATTTCTGTGAGGTATATTTGTACCCATAGGTATCAAAGTGTGAATAACAGTATTTATGAATGCAGATGTTGAGTGTATGAAGAAGGACATAGCAGGTATATATGTGATATTTTAGCTGACAAATGTATATTGAAATTTATGTGTGTGCCTACATGCAAGATATACATTTTTTTAAAGATTTTATTATTATTGGAAAGCTGGATATACAGAGAGGAGGAGAGACAGAAAGGAAGATCTTCCGTCCGATGTTTCACTCCCCAAGTGAGCCGCAACGGGCCGGTGCTGCACCGATCCAAAGCCGGGAACCAGGAACCTCTTCTGGGTCTCCCACATGGGTGCAGGGTCCCAAAGCATTGGACCGTCCTCTCCTGCTTTCCCAGGCCACAAGCAGGGAGCTGGATGGGAAGTGGAGCTGCCGGGATTAGAACCGGCGCCCATATAGGATCCCGGGGCTTTCAAGGCGAGGACTTTAGCCGCTAGGCCACGGTGCCAAGCCCAAGATATACATTAAAGGACAGTATGCATATAATTCTGTGTATTAAAGTATTGTGGGAGTATGAAAATGTACATGTCTGTGAGACTGAGTGAATATACCCATACTATAGTGCATATTTATATATTTATGTTTATGTCTTTGAAAGTGTGTGTGTATGGATAAATAAGGTATATTTGTTTGTGAATATATGATAAATAAAATCATATATTCCTCTATGTATATTTGTGCTTGAATGTACTCATGTAATTTTATGTGAGAGTGTATGTATGTGAGAAGGGCTAGTGTACATGCATGTGGTTATATCGGTCAGGGCATGGATTATGCCTTCATTTGTGTGCATTTATGTGTAAATGGAATGCATATGAACATGTAGGGGATGTGTAAAGTTTGTGTACATGTGAATGTATGAAGGGAGCCATGTATCTATTTTGTGTTCGACAGTATGTCTTAGTGGGTTTATCTGTGTGTGTATTTGTGTGAGTGTATTGCTAAATGAAATATTCATGTAAATATGTCTGTAAAGGGAGAATCAAGATGGCAGAATAGGGTAAAGACACGTTTAAATGGACGGAAAAACATTTAATCAGAATGAAGAAGAGAGGACATATTCCAGGAAATTGGAAAGGACAGAACAGCAGCAGAGGGGTGCCTGGAGACTGACAGACACAGGAAAGCAGCAAGCACAATGGTGTGGTGTTGCAGTGACTGATACTCCAGCACGGCGATCTGAACTCCACAGCAGCCAGAAATACAACAGCAACCAGGTGGGAAGGGACTTTCACTGGGAGCTTGGGAGGTAAACCCAGACAAAGAACTGTCCGTCCTGCTGGTCCATTTGATTTGGCCAGGAGCAGAGACAGAGCAGCAGATCCCAGATGGACAGTGCGAGAACAGGGTGGATTTCATAGCCCAGTCAGCTCACTAGAGCTGAATTGGGCACCATTTTGCGTAAGGAAGCAAAGGCAAGGGAAAGGACTGAGCATACACTGAGCTGGGAGTGAACTCATTTCTGACTCAGTGAACTGCAGCAACATGGCATTCTACAGGTTCCACCCAAGACAGGTCTGACTAGCCCTAAGACCTGACGGCCAGCAGATCAAGAACTCTAGTAGTGGTACGTCGGGCGCCATTTTGTACACTGTGGCAATAGCTTTAGGACTGCAGGGGACAACAGTGAACTGTGCATGTGCTGAGCTTGCAAGAACTCACTGAGGTCCATGGATTGCACTGGTCCCGCAGGAAACTAATACCGACTGTGGCATTGTATGGGTCAAAATAGGTCCGTGTGGCACCCAGACCTAACGTTCAACAGGTTCTGGCAAGATCAGCGCCACCAACAACCTAACTATATAGGACACCTGATGTCTCGCTAATCCTGGGACCTGCTCCAACCGGAAGTGTGAGAAAGGTTGCAGAGACCACAGTGCAGCCTCAGCATGGTATCACAGGAGGTGGAGAGTGGTGAGCCAGGAGCCAGGGGCTGTGGAGACCACGGTGGAAATCTAACATAAGAACCCAGATCTGGAACTCGCTGGAGGTTGTGGCACAAGTGGCTGAAAGCAAATAAAGCTGTGTACCAATGGCAATAAGTAAAATCGCATTGTAGACCTGTGGGTGACACAGCTTAGAAATCTGACCCAGGAGAAGACTGCTAACCAGAATACAATGATCAAGAGCAAAAGAAGAGACAAAAGCACAATGAATATTACTGAAGACTCCCCTGCAAAGGAGCAAAACCCTATGCCAACCCCAGAGTTAACTGAGGAAGACATCGAGAAAATGGGGCACACAGAATTCAGAAAGCTCATTTTAAAGATTCTGATCAACAATGAGAAACACATACACGAGTTCAAAGAATTTAAGGAAGCAATAAAGCAAATCAAGACTGATAAATCAGAAATGAAGAACACAGTAGAGCAAATTAAACGTACGATGAAGGGTCTCCAACACAGAACGAAGCAAGCAGAAGAAAGAATCTCAGGATTGGAAGATATTTCCTGTCATCAGGGGTAGCAAACAAAAAGCTGGAAGCAGAGCTGGATCAGGCCAAAAAAAGTATTCAAGAATTGAAAGACATAGAGACTCGCAAGATGGCCGACATAGGAGGAAGACTATGAGGGAGCTCACAGACAGAGAGGGCTAGAATGTGACGAAAGCGTAAGTGGAGCAGCATAGAGCTACAGGGAGAAGAACATGAAGTTCCCTGGACAGTGTGGAGCCAAAAAAATCCACACAACCCGGAAGAGCAACCAGGGAAAAACAAAACAAAGGGCAGGGAAGGCGGCTTTCAGCTCCTGACTTGCTGAGTCACCTTTGAGTGCAACCGCTGAGAGCCGCAGTCGACCCGCAGACCTCAGGACCCGCAGATGCTGTGGCCGTGAGGACCAGCAGTGATCAGGACCCGCTGGCACCTGCCCACCCTAGTCACCAAGACCCACCAGGACCTGCACCCGCTGCAGACATCAGAACCTGAAGTCATCAGGACCCGCTGGCATCTGCCCACCCTAGTCGCCAAGCCCCACCAGGACCTGCATCCGCCTTCACCCGCCGCAGTCTCCAGGTCCCATCGGGACCCGCCAGGACCTGCACTGGATGCAGACGCCAGGAGACGCACCCGTGGCGAGGGTTCCCACCAGAGGAAGAGGTAGACTGCAAGAACCTGAGGTTTGAGTGAGTTGGGTGGGGACAGTGGTGGGTTGGAGGCTTCGGGAGTTGGCCCCCCAGGGGCATGCACAGAGCCTGAACACCCTTGGTGCTCATCTCCCCTCCCCTCCCCCCCGAGACTCCAGTGTCTAGGGACACAGGGCGAGTGCCTTGAAACTGCCAAAACTGTGTCAGGGAGGTGACGCACAGCGGTCATGTGCACTGAGGAGAAAGGCAAAAGGCACACGGAATACTCCCCCGCGGTCTGGCACTCAGCTGGGCGGTGCTATCCCACAGGAAACCAAGCACGCCTCTGGGCTGGGCAGTCCCATGCTAGCGCTGGGGCAGTCGGTCCCCTGCAAGCGCTGGGGTGGGCGGGCCTGCGCAGGAGGCGCTTCCAGAGAGCACCTGGAACACCCCACGCCCTATAGTCCCGTGCTTGGGAGACGCACCAGGAGGGCACTGCGGACCCGCGTGCAGGAGGCGTTCCCAGAGAGCACCTGGTACCTCCACGCCCTGCCGTCCCTGGCACTGGGGACACACCGAGAAAGCACGTAGAATCCTCTGAGCCCTGTGATCCCGCACACAGGGGGCGCACACAGAGAGTGCCTTCACTCCCCCACGCCCTGTGGTAGCATACCTGTAGGGGAAGAGCTGAGAGTGCGCTTTGAATCCGCTGGGCCCTGGAAGTGGTGCCCTGAGGTCCAGTGTTCTGGAGACGCACCAAAAGTGCCTTGAAAATTCCCACACTCTGCTACTCCAAGCCTGCAGACTCCGATCTCTACGGGATAGTGCTTGGAGACCCCTCAGCACACTGGTGCCTAGGTCTCTCAAAAAAGAAACACTACCACAATGGGAAGAAATACCAGAAAAGGTAATGATCCAGATGAAAGAGCCAACACCCCACCAATAAAGGATCAAAAGCCAATGTCTATTTCGGAGATGCGAGATGAAGACATAGAAGATCTACCAGACAAGGAATTCAAAAAAATAATGTTAAAATATGTCAGAGATAATGAGAAGAATTGGGAGGACTTCAAGGAATTCAAGAACCACATAGTTACAGAAATACAACAAATGAAAAGTAAAATCCTTGACTTAGAGCACAAAATTGAGAGCCTAACCAACAGAACAAATACAGCAGAAGAGAGGATCTCTGAAACGGAAGACACACAAAACGAACATACCCAGCTCATTAAACAGCTGGAGACAAGTCTGAACAAAGCCAATAAGACCATACAAGAAATGAAAGACAACCTCAGAAAATCGAATATTAGGATTATTGGCCTTCCTGAAGGAGCGGAAAAAGAGTCAGGAATGCAAATGGTGCTTGACAAAATTATACAGGAAAACTTCCAAAACACTTGGAACATGAACCCAGCCCAAATCCAGGACGGTCAGAGGACTCCCAACAGATATGACCCAAAGCGATCTTCACCCAGACATATGGTGCTCAAGTTCCACTCCAACAAAGACAAAGAAAGAATCCTGAAACAAGTACGAAGCAGAGAAAAGATCACATACCGGGGAAAACCCATCAGGATCACTGCTGACTTATCTGAAGAGACTTTACAAGCAAGAAGAGAATGGACAAAGATCTTCCAAATCCTGAATCAGAACAACTGTCAACCAAGAATATTGTACCCAGCAAAGATCTCATTCGTATTTGAGAACGAAATCAGATACTTTCATAGCAAAGAGAAATTAGAAGAATATGCCAGCACAAAACCAGCTCTACAAAATCTCCTTAGAAATGCACTAAATCCAGAAAAAAAGGAGGTGAATCATAAGCAAAGATGGCAAACAGGAAGGTCTCCCCACTAAAGTCCACACAAGGAAGAGCAATTACACAGATATCAACACCCACAAAAACAAGTATGGCAGGGCAAAACCACAACCTCTCAATTTTAACTCTTAACACAAATGGCCTGAACTCACCAATCAAAAGGCATAGATTAGCAGAATGGATTATCAAATAGCACCCAACTATCTGTTGCCTACAAGAGACACATCTAACCAGAAGAGATTATAAGAAACTGAAAGTGAAAGGTTGGAAACAGATATTTCATGCCCATGGATGAGAAAAAAAGGCTGGGGTAGCTGTCTTAATTTCAGATGATGTGGACTTCAATCTGACACACATCAAAAAGGACAGGGAAGGACATTATATATTGGTGAAGGGACTGATCCATCAGGAAGTAATTACCATTGTGAACATATATGCACCAAATTCAAACGCACCTAGCTATGTGAAGCAATTACTTACGGACTTAAGGGGAGACATAGATATGCACACAATAATAGTGGGTGATCTTAACACCCCACTAACAACAATAGACAGATCAACAAAACAAAAACTCAACAAAGAAACAACAGAGCTCATACAAACAATAGAACAACTGGACATGATAGACATTTATAGAATTTTTCATCCTAATGCCACAGATTATACATTTTTTTCAGCAGTGCATGGCACCTTCTCCAGGATCGACCACATGATAGGACACAAAGAAACCTAAATAACTTCAAAAAGATAGGAATCATACCATGTACCCTCTCAGACCACCACGGAATGAAACTGGAAATCAGCAATTCAAAATGCCCCAGGAAATACAGAAACTCTTGGAGGCTGAACAATATGCTATTAAACGAACAATGGATCAGAGAAGAAATTAAAGATGAGATCAAAAAATTTATGGAAACCAATGAAAACTCTGAAACAACATTCCAAAATTTGTGGGACACTGCCAAAGCAGTGCTATGGGGTAAACTCATCGCAATTGGAGCTCATGTCAAGGCCCAAGAGAGACGCCAAATACAGGAACTAAACACACACCTCCAGGAATTGGAAAAACAACAGCAGAAGAGCCCCCCACACAATAGGAAACAAGAAATCATCAAAACAAGGGAGGAAATTAATCAGATAGAAATAATAAAAACCATACACAAAATCAATGAATCAAAAAGCTGGTTTTTTGAGAAGATAAACAAGATAGACACCCCGCTGGCCCGACTGACAAAGAAAAAACAAGAGAAGGCAAGAATTAACAGCATCAAAGATGAAAAAGGCAACATAACAACAGACACCGCATCCATTAAGGACATAATTAGAAATTACTACAAAGCACTGTACTCCAACAAATCAGAAGATCACCAAGAAATGGAAAAGTTCTTAGACTTCTACCACCTGCCAAAACTTAGCCCAGAGGCAACAAACGACCTGAACAAACCCATAACTGAAGCAGAGATTGAATCAGTGATTAAAGACCTCCCAACAAGGAAAAGCCCAGGCCCAGACGGCTTCACTACAGAATTCTACAAAACATTCCGAACAGAACTGACCCCAATCCTCTACAAACTCTTCAAAACAATAGAAAAACAAGCAACCCTTCCAAACTCATTCTATGAAGCCAACATTACCTTAATCCCAAAACCAGACAGAGAACTAACAGAGAAGGAAAACTACAGACCTATCTCTCTGATGAACATTGATGCTAAGATTCTCAACAAAATCCTAGCCAACAGAATTCAAAAACACATCAGACAGATCATTCATCCAGATCAAGTAGGATTCATCCCAAGAACGCAGGGATGGTTCAATATTCGGAAATCCATAAATGTGATACACCACATACAAAAACTGAAAAACAAGAATCACATGATAGCATCAATAGATGCAGAAAAAGCTTTCGACAAAATCCAACACCACTTCCTACTCAAAACTCTAACCAAGGTAGGCATAGATGGAAAAATCCACAATATAATTAAAGCCATATATGAAAAACCCAACGCCAGCATCATACTGAATGGAGAAAAACTGGAACCCTTCCCACTGAGATCTGGAACAAGACAGGGATGTCCACTTTCTCCACTACTATTCAACATAGTGCTAGAGGTACTCGCTGAGGCCATAAGACAAGAAAAAGAAATCAGAGGAATCCAAATTGGAAACGAAGAAGTCAAGCTCTCACTATACGCAGATGATATGATTCTTTATGTAGAAGAGCCAAGAGACTCAATACAGAGACTGCTAGAACTTGTACGAGAGTTTGGTAGAGTGGCAGGGTACAAAATTAATGAACAAAAATCAACAGCCATAGTGTATGCGAACAGTCCCAAGATGGAAAAAGATTTAACCAGCAAGATACCATTCAAAATAACAGAGAAAAGTATGAAATATCTGGGAATAAATCTAACCAAAAATGTAGGAGACTTATTTGAAGAAAACTACAAACTACTTAAAAAAGAAATTGAACAAGATCTAGAAAGATGGAGTAGCATCCCATGCTCCTGGATAGGTAAAATCAATATCATTAAAATGTCTATACTGCCAAAAGCAATATATACATTCAACGCAATCCCAATCAAATTGCCCAAAACATTCTTCATGGAACTGGAAACAATGATCCAAAGGTTCATCTGGAAACACAAAAAACCACGGATAGCCAGAACCATCCTGAAGAATAGGAAGTTAGCAGGGGGAATCACAGTTCCGGACCTCTGGATATACTATAGGGCAGTGGTTATCAAAACAGCCTGGTACTGGCACAAAGATAGAGAGGAAGATCAATGGAGCAGAATAGAAACACCAGAAGGGAGCCCACACAGATACAGCCAAATCATCTTTGACAAAAAGACAAACGATAATCCAGGCAAATGGGAAGGTCTGTTCAATAAATGCTGTTGGGACAACTGCTTAATAGCCTGCAGAAACAAAAAGATAGACCCACATCTCTCACCATACACCAAGATCAGATCTAAATGGATAACAGATCTAAACCTACATCCAGAAACCTTCAAACCTTTGGAAGAAAATGTTGGAAACACACTGCAACACTTAGGGGTAGGCCCTCACTTCCTAAAAAAGACTCCAAAAGCAGTAGAAATCGAGACCAAAATAAACAATTGGGACCTCATCAAACTAAGAAGCTTCTGTACAGCTAGAGAAACAATCAACAAAGTAAAAAGGCAACCCACAGAATGGGAGAAGATCTTCGCACATGACATAGGTGATAGAGGGCTAATCTCCAGAGTATACAAAGAGCTACAAAACAACCAAAATGTCAAAACAAACAAGCCATTCAAGAAATGGGCACGGGAAATGGGCAAACACTTCACAAAGGAACAAACCCAAATGGCAAATAAGCATATGAAAAAATGCTCAAGTTCCCTGGTAATGAGGGAAATCCAAATTAAAACATCAATGAGGTACCACCTAACTCCAGTAAGACTGGCCCACATGAATAAAAGCACCAACAACGCTTGTTGGCGAGGTTGCGGGGAAAAGGGAACCCTACTCCACTGCTGGTGGGGCTGCAGGCTGGTACAGCCTCTATGGAAATCAGTATGGAGAATATTCAAACAACTCAAATTCAACATACCGTATGATCCAACAATAGCACTCCTAGGAATATATCCAGAACACTTGTTTTATAAGAAACCAACATGCACTCCTATGTTCATAGCAACACAATCAGTAATTGCAAAAACATGGAAGCAGCCAAAATGCCCATCAACAGAGGATTGGATAAGAAAGCTATGGTTCATCTACTCCATGGAATACTACTCAGCTATTAAAAAAAACAAAATGCAGTTCTTTGTGGCCAAATGGGCCAAACTGGAAACCATAATGCTAAGGGAAATGAGCCAATCACAAAAGGTTAAATACCACATGTTTGCCTTAATTTAAGATAGTATGATGCTATGTATAACATGTTATGTTATGAATGTTATATGTTGTGTATAAACTAAAATTGAAATGTAAGTGAGGTGGTCACAGAAGATGGCTAGGAACTCGCATTTACTTTTAACATATTGGTTACTCATTACTATGTCAATCAATTCCATAATGATGTAAATTTTTGCTGATGGTATGTTGGAGCTTTCAATTGACTGGGATGATACTCTGCTGGCTCTGTCTTCAGACCAGAAAGGGTATACCTAAGAAGCCGTTGAACTTGACTGGACAATAAGATGCTGGACTCTATGTTTGGTATACGCTTGCAATGGGGGAATCTCAACTGAACTTGAGCTGTGGTTATGCAACAAGGTGGAGGAATCCACCATGGTGGGAGGGTTTGGGGAGGGGTGGGGAGAACCCAAGTACCTATGAAACTGTGTCACATAATACAATGTAATTAATGAATTAAAAATAACAAATAATAATAATAATAAAAAAAGAATTGAAAGACACTATTAAGAGGCCAAATCTAAGAGTTATGGGAGTCCCAGAAGGTGCAGAAAGAGAAGCTGAGTTTGCAAATGTATTTAATGAAATAATAAAGGAAAATTTCCCTAATCTAGAGAAAGAATTGGGAAACAACATCCAAGAGGGGCACAGAACTCCCAACAGGCTTGATCAAAAGTGATCTTCACCAAGACACATGATCTTCAAGTTCTCTTCAATTGAACATAAGGAAAAGATCCTTACATGTGCACATGAAAAAAATCATTTGACATATAAAGGAATGCCAATTAAACTCACAGGAGATCTCTCACAGGAAACTCTACAGGCCAGAAGAGAATGGAGTGACATATTCCAGATTCTAAAAGAAAAAAATGTCGGCCTAGGATAACATATCCAGCAAAGCTTTCCTTTGTCTTTGACAATGAAATAAAATTCTTCCACAGTCAAGAAAAGTCACAAGAATTTGCCTCTTCCAAACCTGCCCTACAAATAACACTTCAAAATGTTCTCTTGACAGAGAAGAGGAATAGAACCTACCAAAACCAAAGGCAAATGGGAAGAACATCCCAGTAAAATGACAACAGAAGACTAAACCAATGAACAACCCATTCCTAAAATTACAGGACCAAAGTACCATCCATACATATTAAACTCTAAATGTAAATGGCTTAAGCTCAATCAAACATCATAGATTAGTGGACTGGATTAAAAAACAAAGCAACATCCATTTATTGTCTAGAAGAGACACACTTCACCAACAAAAATCAGTGGAAACTATATCGCATGGGTTTTGTTGTTTTCTGTTAGTTTCATCTCTTCAAACACTTTCTTCTGATTAAATCATTCAGTGACTCATAGATCATACAGTAGCATCATTTTCTGCAAGAAGGTTCTTGATTTTCATTTCTTTAGCTACACGTTAGTCATTTAGTAGCATGTTATTTAACTTCTTGGTGTTGTTAATTTCTTTTTTCTCCCTGATGTTGATTTTGTTCTGTGGCTTTTCATTTAAGGGGATGTATAGTAGCTGTGTAATGGAGACTGTCATATCTAGTAACATGTCATTTAACTTCATGGCATTGTAAACTTCTAATTTTTTCTATTGTTGATTTTGTATTATGACTTTTCACTTGAGGGGATGTACAGTAGCTGTGAAATGGAGACTAACATCCAGATGTGAGGACACAATGTAGTATGCAATTCTACTTCCAGACAAAGATGGACTTACAATGAAACTGTTCACTATATCTTGACAATAGGATGCTGGACTCTCTGCCATTGTCCATGCGTGCAAAGATGGACATATGACTGTGTATGAAGAACTATATGTTAGTAATGATATAGAGGAACTGGGTGGGGGGGAGGGAATTGGGGCTGGGATAAGCGAAATGCCAGGAGCCTAGGGAACTGTATCATAAAATGATAATAATAATAATAAGATGTAAAAAAAAAGAGGACTCTTCAGAGTCATACATATAACAGAAACTTGCTAGCACCTGGTATATGGTAGGTTTTGTGCAAAGTACATAAAAAGAAGTGAATCACAAGAAACCTCACCATCAAGGGGTGCTCAGCCTTTCCTTCTGATGCTTTCCTACATGTTCTTCTTTCCATAGCTCTCACTGAACTTCATTGCTAATCCAGCCCTTTGTCAGAGTCTTTCTCCAGGCAAGATGGATATACCACGCAAGATAAAAACAACAGATCAGAGTCTTTAATAACGGAAACAGGAGGGGAACAAAGACATGGCCCAATACTTTAGCACTCTATTTTCATGCAACACTCAGCCAAGGAGATAGGCCTCTTTCAAAAGTAATAAGGCAATAGAAAACATAGCTACATCACAAGAAGAGGTTACTGTAGAGATTGTTAAGTGGCTATACATCGATCCTTGTTGAAATTTCATTATCCACAAGATTGAAAACCACTACATTATTGACATGAGGAAAAAGCAGTTTTCAGATTCCGCAATGTTCATGAATCACCTGGGAATATTGTTAGACAAGACCTCACCTGTGATTCTGATTCACGCATTGGCATGTTTCTCAGCCCAGGGTATCCCCACATAAGCAGGCCCATGGAGAAACATTGCTACTGGAAAACAGAGATACAGAGTGAAAAGGAAACTTTTGAAGTCGTCATTCCATGGATGCATAACCCTGTCTGAAATAAAGAAATGGTTGTCCCAGGCCACATAGCTGAAAACTGGTAAGGCCACAACTCAAACCTTGTTCTCATGGCTACCAATTTAATACTCATTCAGATCTGCAATTCATCTTGAATGGAGGAGAAGAGGGAAATGCATTGGCAACAGGAGTCTTTTCAGCACCTGCCATGCCATCCTGGCTCTTGAGGATCCCTGCTACACTGGGCACTGATTTATCTGTGTTCATTAGAGGAAAGCACATGCAGACATTTGTGGAAACAGAGATCAAAGTAACTTTATTATACTGCAAAAAAAAATGAAGCCCATACCCATTTTTTTATTCTAAGTATTTTCCATAAACTTTTCGGAGATCCTTTGTATGCATGGATCCCAGAAACTTTTGCATGGCAATAAACATATCTTGTAATTCCATTTTCCAACAATGTTTTAATGTCAACTTGCATGCCAGCAGAGTGTTAGAAAAGAGTTACTGGAAATCAGGGACCAGGATTGTATTTTATCCCTAACAGGGTTACTTTTAAATATTTATTATTTTTATTTTTATTGAAAAAGATTTACAGAGAGATGAGACAGAGCGAATGATCTTCCATCTGCTGTTTCACTCCCCAAGTGGCTGCAACAGCCAAAGCTGAGCCAATCCAAAACAAGGAGACAGGAACCTCCTCTGTGTCTCCTAAATGCGTGCAGGGACCCAAGGTCTTGGGTAATTCCTAACTGCTTTTCCAGGCCACAAGCAGGTAGCTGGATGAGAAGTGGGGCATCAGGGACACGAACTAATGCCTACATGGGATCCCAGCGAATGCAAGGCAAGAATTTAGTTACCAGGCTACCATGACAGGCCCAACAGGGCTACTGTTTTAAGCAGCAAATTTAAAGGACAACAGCCAAAATTGAGCTCTTTGTAGGGAAATCCTAGTGAAATGTCCAAAATGTACCAAGGGAGTATTCAGGCTGAGGGGAGCTGAAAGCCCTGCCAGAAATAATTGGCCTCATGGAGGATTCTAGCTTGAGAGAAACTGGGCATAGCCTATGGCATTTCATAGGAGAGACCCTTCAAAGACAGACTTACAAAAGGGCCAAGTGCTGTTTTTAATTCTACTGTCATGCCATCTAACAGCCCCTCATATTAGCCTCTACCTCATTCATTCAACCAAGTTGGTGAACATTGTCAGGCACTTTTTTAAAATCTAAGTACGCTGTAGCTCTTGAGTTTATCTGCCATGACAGCGATATTTTCAAATGACTTCCATAGGTTATTTTAATGACTTTTGGTAGTTGGAACATTTTTCCAGAGAGCATTTTCTTCAGTGCTGAGATTTGAGAAGAGGAGGACCAGAGAAGCTACTCTAGCAGCCCTGTTGAGTTCACACTTTGATCTCCAGCAGAGAACTGTGTGGGCAGTCTGCAGCATCTATGATGGACTGAGGAGAGATATTGTCACAAGCATGAGTTGACTGCAACTCTTCATCTTCATAGTGGCCACCTCTAGAAGAACTATGATACCTCATACAATAGTTTTTTTTTTTTGAAGATTTATTTTATTTTTATCACAAAGTCAGACATACAGAGAAAAGGAGAGACAGAAAGGAAGATCTTCCATCTGATGATTCACTCCCCAAGTGACCGCAATGCCGGTGCTCATCCGAAGCCAGGAGCCAGGAACTTCCCCCCAGGTCTCCCACGCGGGTGCAGGGTTCCAAGGCTTCGGGCCGTCCTCAACTGCTTTCCCAGGCCACAAGCAGGGAGCTGGATGGGAAGTGGAGCTGCCAGGATTAGACCCGGTGATCATATAGGATCCTGGGGCGTTCAAGGCAAGGATTTTAGCCATTAGGACACTGCACTGGGCCCTACAATAGTTTTTATACTGTACCATTTGGGAGCTAAAGACAAGGAAATAAAATCTGTGCATGTTCAATACACGCACAAATTTTTTCAATTGCTTTTGATCTACAATAGGTTGAGACCGCAGGTGTGGAACCAACAAATAACATGGCCAATCAGAGAGTGTCGGGGAAGTCTCCTTCATAACATAATAAAAATTTGGCCAGTGGAGGGGCAGATATCCAGATCAGTCCAAGACTGCCATCAGCTTTACCAGCTGGAGCACAGAGCTGCTAATTCTGCCTGCGATTTCCTCATTGTTGACTGTCTTATATGGAATTTGGCTGAAGCCTGACCTCAGAACTTTCTGACCTATACTACCTGACACAATCCTTTGAAGTCTCGTAGTCTTCCCTAAGTTTGTTGAGAAACGTTAGGAACTGTGCCCACTGTTCTGTCTATATCACTATTTCTGTACATTTCTCCATTGGGATACGGTTATAGAAGTCGGCGCTTCATGTCTTATAGAGACCTTGACAATGCTCTGAAAATCGTGGCTTTACAGAAATATGCATACTTCTGTTGCTGGGCAGCAAAAGGAATGTCAAAACTTCTTCACTATAGGTTAGGATGTGTTCACTCAGCTGGTACAATGTGCTGTCTTCTGATAGGAGAGTAGTACTGAAGATAACAGGAAATCATCTCTCTAGACTCCCACATTCACAGACACAATCGTAAGAATTTGGTCTGTACAAGAACCCTGAAAATACACTGCACCTATAGTTAAATATTTGGTAATTAACTCATATGTCCACTACATTAGCAGAGAAATATTGTAACTATAATTATAACAAGAATTAAATAAGCTCATGCAGGGGAAACAGCAGTCCAGCAGGCAAGGCACCATGGGTGGCAGCTCCCATCATCCTGCTTTTACATGGAAGTCCAATAATGGCATCAAAATAAGGAACTATCTCAGGACCTGGATTTCTACATCCATTCAATAAAGGTTATTCTATGTCTAAAGTGTCCTCTCTAAAATACTGGGTTTCAGGAAAGGGAAAGTAGAAGAAGAAGAGAAAAAAAGCAAGGGAAGGAACGTAGGCTTCTACATTCACACGAGTCCCCTTCCCTATCCTGCAGCAATGTTTAAACTCAAGCTCATGGAGATGCTTCAAAACACTTGAGGATCTCCCGAAACAATCCACACAATTTTGTGTGTAGTTTAGATGAGTAAGGCAACTGTAGTTTCAACTCAGGCCCAAGACGCAGTAAAGGATAGTGGAGAACATAGTAAAATCTCCAGGAGGACACCAAACACAATTACCATGAAAGTTCTACAAGCAAAAGTATCACTACAATCTTGCATACAGAAGACATTGAGTAAGTGCGATTTTGCTTTCCTTCCTTTTAAATCTAATTACAAAGGAAAATTCTAATTATTTTTAAGCATTGACAGAATCTGAACCGTAAAATTGTTATTGCTGTTGCTAGTACCTAACATTTATGTACTACTTGGTATACCCCAGGCAGTGTCCTAAATGAAACTTTTTTTTTTCACTTAATCATCACCATGCTATTGTTTCCCTTTTACAAAGACATGGAGGCAGCCAATGAGCTGAATCTTGTCCAGGGTCATCCAGATAGTAAGAGTAGAGCTGGCATTCTAACTACAAATGGCAAATATTTGTAAGCTATTGCATAACACTGACTTCTGTTATTTAGTGATAATAACTATTCATGATCATGGGTCATAGATCACTGCAGGCTGGACTCAGTCCTACCTTCTGAACTCAGTAAGCCAGAGACCTATCAATTCCTACCATTACAATTTATCCCACATTCTTTAATTTACACATTAATGCGTAAATCCATTGCATTATGCATCTGTTTGGCATTTTTTGTGTCACACTCTTCTCTCCTTCCCTCTCTTCATATTCTGTCTCATCCTCTCCATACACAGTCAGCAATCTGGATTACAAGAAATTAGGAGCAGTACAGTAGATGACAGTATTTTGGCACAGTGCTTGAGACGGCACTTGGGAAACCTGCATCCCATATCAGAGTATCTGAATGCGAGTCCTGGCTCTTCCACTTCCAATGCGGCTTACTACTAATGCGCCGCCTGAGAGGAAGCAAGTGATGCATGTCTCAAGGTCTGAATCCCTGCTTCCCACATGGGATATTCAGAACGTGTTGTGCAGTTGGCTTCAGTTTGGCCCAGCCCTAACTGTTGCAGGCATTTGAAAAGTCAAACAATGGATGTACAATCTCTTCTTGTCCGTCTCTGTGTCTGCATTTCAGAGAAATAAAAATAAAGTGAAGATTTAAAAATTCAGTCTGTACACCTCCCTATTTTTCCATACTCATGTAATAATATTCATACGTGTAAGTATTTATGCAAGTGTTTTCACACTTGCACACAAGCAAATGCATTTGAGATGGCTAGTTATTGTTTTACAACACAGAGATCATGTTTCATACACTTTGTTGTACCTTGCTATCCTCCCTCAGAATTTCCTTCCAGAATAAAATCAACCAGAAGAGTTCTGACTCAGTATTTTCAGTGGCTGTGGTGTTACCCATCATCCACCCTTATATTTCAGCCACAGGAAATGCTGGCAATTTCCAAAACACCCCAGCTACTTTAGCTCCTCCTGCTCTCTAGGCCTAGCAAGCCATGTCCTGTCCACCTGTAGGATAACTCATGACCTGTCAAGATTCAGATTTATGACAAGACTTTCTGGATCAAGCACTGATCTGGCAGAATTTATTCTGCTCTCCTTGGTGTCTTTAAGGTACTCTGAACAGGCTTTTATTATAAAAGCTTCTAAAATGTTATTGAAGTGACATTTTTATGTCTGTTTTCCACAGTTAGATGCTGAGTTCAGGAAAACTTTGAGAGTCAAGGCTCGGAATTTGTCTATACCTGCGAGAAAAGATGAACCATAGTTCAGAAGCTGTTCCTGGGAGCAGCAGAATCAATCAATATTCTGGTGCTGGTTTGAAGTTGGGCATAGACACCTCTCTCTTGTCAACATGAGGGCAAAATGGGGGCTCTTTAAAGAAACCTTTAGTCCCAAGCAAACTCAGGAGGCTAACTTAACTATGGGGTATTGTCTTGGGTGTTCCTAGGAATCCTTGGCATCTGGGAAGAGGTGCAAAGATGAGAAACCCAATATTCAAGCCAGAGCTCTAGAAGCTTAATCAAGAGCAGTTCCAATCTCATGCTTGTGACTGAATCTCCAGACACTAGACACAACTTGAACGGGATAAGGAATAGGGTAAGGAAGAGTGATTCCTTATCAGAATTCATGGCCACATTCACTTACAGTATCACCCATAATTCAAAGTCAGAAGTCCAAGAATCACACCATCCTAGGATAAAATAATAGCCTGAATGATGCTGAAGAACATGGAATTTTCCAGTTTGCAAGCCACTTTGCTATAAAAATGGAGATACATGAAGGACAGATATGAGAAATTGGAATCAACAAGAAGGTAGGAATCCGATTATAGTGTCTTTTGAATACTTCTTCAAAAGGACAGTTTGAGGGTACGGTTAGGCAGGAAGGTGACACAATCAGCTGTGGTCCTACAAAAATCACTCTTGTGGCAAAGTCAACAAACTGAATGGAAGCCAGATTTATATACAGAAAGACAAAGAGAATAAAAAGGTCATAGTGGCATCATATAGAACAATAGACCTGTAGAAATGGGGATACTTCAAGAGATCTTTAAGGAACAAATTGAGACTAGGCCAGTGGCAAGGGCTGGAGACTGGGGCTGTGTCTCACACAAATGGTGGAGGATTTGTGAAAGAGTGTCTGAATTTGAGGGAAGGCTTGGATATAGGGACAAGAGTTAAATCAATGATAATTCAAGCTTTGCAAAGAGCCAAGCATAGAAAAGGGTACAATCAGAAAAGCTAAAGAAGAATGTGTGGTTGAAGGGGCTTGAGAACAACAGCAGTCCCGATGTGTGTCTTGCCCAATTAAAGTGGAGGTCTTAGCAGTCAAATGTAAATGCCAACTAGCAGACAGTTGGGAAGAGAGGTCAGCACGGGAGAGAACAACTGAACAGTTGAGTCGCCTAGCAGGTCCTTTCCCCGCCGGTGTCCGTCCTGGAGCTCCGTCCAACAGATACACCGGCCTGCGAGCCATCCCTGCTGCCCTCTCTTTTTCTTCCTCGACTCTTTTTCTTGTCCTTTCTGGTTTACTTGGCCAGGAGGGTGAAAGAAAGGCTCCAGGAACTCTCCCCGAACCCCTTCTGCTTCTGCCCAGAGCAAGTGCCCCTGCCACCATGGGCCTCACCATCTCCTCTCTCTTCTCCCACCTCTTTGGCAAGCAGCAGATGCACATTTTGATGGTTGGATTGGATGCTGCTGGCAAGACGACCATTCTGTATAAACTGAAGTTAGGAGAGATAGTCACCACCATCCCTACCACTGGTTTTAATGTGGAAACAGTACAATATAAGAACATATGTTTCACTGTATGGGATGTTGGTGGTCAAGATAAAATTAGACCTCTCTGGAGGCATTACTTCCAGAATACCCAGGGTCTTATTTTTGTGGTGGATAGCAACGATCGTGAAAGGATCCAGGAAGGAGCAGAAGAGCTGTGGAAAATTCTTCAGGAAGATGAACTTCAGGATGCAGTACTGCTGCTGTTTGCAAACAAGCAGGATTTGCCAAATGCTATGGCCATCAGTGAAATGACAGATAAACTAGGGCTGCAGTCTCTTCACAACAGAACATGATATGTTCAAGCCACTTGTGCTACACAAGGAACTGGTCTGTATGAAGGACTGGACTGGCTGTCAAATGAACTTTTCAAATGTTAAGCTGGATACTCTAACCTCAGACATGTTTGATAGAATTGGTCTAGGCTTGTTACAACAAAATTAGTTTGCATCTTGGTTATTAAACAGTATCTGGAACTGGTTTGGACAGAATAACACAGCATTTAAACTGGCACGATCTGAAAGCCAGGCTAGAACTTTGTCACCAATCCAGAACACAAAGGCTCATACAAATGAGGCAATTCTGGCCTTCACCTTGGGACAAGACATGCCCCATGCAGCCTCCCACAAAGGATTTCTTGCAACCTAAATCCACGTCCCACATGTACAGCTTGAAGGAAATACATTTAACTTAGGTTTGAGGATATAAACAACCATTTGTTCTGTTAGCACATTCACTTGCCGCTTCAGAAGTAAATGTCTCTACTAATTAAATGTATTTTAACTGCAAAACATTTACTTTCAAAATAAGGACACGTTAATTATCTTCAGAGCTTAATTAACCCTAGGATGTTAATCAATACATTTATCTCCTGGATATATTGTTGCCCATGGTTGTGCTGCCCACTGTTACTTTTGCCATCATTATACAAAACCTTCTTGCTATCCTCTTCATTAAAGGTGTATGGCTAGTATATAAAGCCTAATACAGAAGAGTCAGTATTCACGAGAATGCTGTGATAGAATCCAAGGGCATTTTTACTGGAAGAGGTGGTAACTGTCTCCAATTATCCTGTGGAGTATTTTATTCATGTCTTACTAGAACTGACACTTTAATTCTCTTATTACTGACTTCCTAGACACAGATACATATCTGTAATTCTCATGATAAGTCATTAGTATTAATTAAGCTGCATCGATAGCATAATTTAGCCAGCCAGTCAACATCTTCTGAAAGCTCACAGTGGGGGCAGTTCAAATTCAGTGCATTCGAGGGTTAGTACAGAAATAGAAAATGCAATAAGAGAAAAGAGGGTTTTCTGGAAAGATGGGCATTTTTGCCTTCATACTCTCTTACTGGAGAGTCACTTTGAGAAACTTCAAGAAGGAGTGAGGTATTCCTTTATGACAAGACATCTGCTTTTCTCATCTGCACAGTGGAGCAGCAATATCTTTTAGCCATCTGGCACCAAAGCAATGGAACTTTAGAGAGTTAGTCAGGAGGAAGTTGATTCCATCAGGGATTTCACAATTCTGTTGGCCAAAATCAGGCTTTTAGTCCATCATACCTGCACAACCCAAAGTAAAAATGTGAGCTCGTTCAATTAACGTTATCATTTTATTCCTTGCTCCTTAATTCTCCCTCCTCTTCCTCCTTACCCCTATTATTACTTCATTTATTCTGTTCTTCCTAGCTGTCAGAATAGTTCTTGAGCATTTTCATGCACCATGTATTGTACTAAGTGGAAAAGGGACAGTAATAAACAAAACAAAAACAAAAATCTTTCTGCTCTGAAGGAATACAGATGTTAGTAAAAGGAGAAAGTCACAAGTGAACAGAACATCAACTGTTGAAAAGTAGCATAAGTAGCAGTAAGAGTGAAAAAAATACAGAAATAACAAAATGGAATGCTATTTTCACATCAGCCCTTTGACTCTGCAGCACAGAGGCATACCAGTCCAATGAGGGTATCTTCTACACAGACACATGCAGAATCCAATAAGGTTATACATACCCATACATGGCCCAATGGAGAGTAAAATATTAATTGAATTAAGTATAAACCTCCAAAATTCTCCTTTTACACCGTACTTTTCAATCTCCTGTGGAATCTTAGACATTGCTTGTGTGGCTTCTTTGTTTGTAGCATCTTATGCAATTACTGTGTATCTATTTAATTCGGGAATTTACTAGCTTCTGATGATACACTCAAAAGACATATAGTAAATGGAAGTTAGGAATTACTATAATTCAAACATCATTTCTCCCCCCTCTGAAATTCATACGAGTATTTGATATCCAATATACCAATGGTGGATGATGGTAGGAACTTTAAAATGTGACTAGTTTGGTGTAATTATTGTAGTACATTGAATTAAGAGATAACCAGGTCATTAAGAGGGAGTAATGAAGATCTCACAAGACTGGATTAGGAAGCACAAGAGTGGATTGTTACAAATTCAAGATCTCCGTTGTATTTTGTCTCTTATGCACACATTATGAAGCAGCAAGAAAGCTCTCACCAAAAGCTGAGCATATTACAGCTCACGCTTTGGGGCTCCCAGTATCCATATCAATGAGCTTGATGAATAACCCAATCTCAAGAATTCTGTTATATCAAAGAGATACTTGGACCAATGTTAATTGCAGCGCCATTGACATAACCAAGATACAGAGCTAAATAAAACATCCAGTGATAAAGATAAAGTGACACTTACACATATTGTCCTTTACAACAAAATGAATGGAACTAGAAGACATTATGTTAAGTGAAATAAACCATACTAAAAAGGATTGCGCATGTGAATCCTAAAATAAATAAATAAATAAATAAATAAGTTAGTCAGAACACAGAATACTAAGTCATTGAGGCAAAGCGGTGTGGCATGAGGTTGGAATAGGGTATGAAGTCAGAATTAAAATAAGAGCCTAGTGTTACACAGCACAGTGGATTGACTATATTTTCACAATAATGTTATGTATTTTTTCTGAACAAATAGAAAATAGAAACTCCAAGGTTCCAACCATAAAGTAATGATAGAGGGAAGCATTAACTGTCCTGATTGGATCAGTATACATTTTATACATTGTCTACATTAAAATGTAGCCTATAAAATGTAGCCAATAAATGTATATAATTATTAATAAACATTTTAATGTCTTTTTTTAAATGTGGTAAGCAGAAAATACTTTTTTTAAAGGGTACTGAATTAAAAATTTAAATCCCAATCCTGTGGCTGCTATGCCTCCTTGATTGTAATGCGTGAAGGGATATGGAAGTGCATAGGGCATTAAACACATTCAAGTTCTGTTTTTTGTGTGTTTGTTTTTTATTGGAAAGGCGGATATACAGAGAGGACAGACAGAGAGGAAGATCTTCGGTCCGATGGTTCACTCCCCAAGCAGCCCCAACGGCTGGAGCTGAGCCAATCCGAAGCCAGGAGCCTCCTGTGGGTCTCCCACGCGGGTGCAGGGTCCCAAAGTTTTGGGCCATCCTCAACTGCATTCCCAGGCCACAGGCAGGGAGTTGGATGGGGAGCGGGGCCACCGGGATTAGAACCAGTGCCCATATGGGATCCCGGCGCATCCAAGCCAAGGAACTTAACCGTTATATTATTGTGCTGGGCCCCACATTCAAGTTTTAAACATAGCAAAATAGGCTAATATGTTAAAACCTCAAATCAAGGTGGCACACTTTACTTTGTTCAGCAGCCAGTTGTTCTAAGGACTGGATTCAAGGGGTGAGTATTATCAAATAAATTTATAAATGAAGACCAGATTGTCTTGATATGCCTAAGCTTCTTATTACTTCTCCGTGGCAATGGAACATTTTCAAGTTAAAATCATTTAAAAGATTTAGCCTATATAGAAGACCAGTCTGCATTAATCTTTGATTTTATTTTTGTCCATCTTCCTCATGAGTGCTCCATGAGTGTTTTGTGTAATGCTGCATTAGCAGCCCCTGAATTATATCTGAATTATATGCCAAAAGTAGATTCTTGGCAAATATCTGTTGCATGAATAAATGGCAAAAGTGTTTGCAGTGGGTCTCTGGAGCACACTACCTAAATCTGGGTGTATGACTGGATACCCAGAGGACAATAACAAAGATCTCTTAGGGTGCCAAATGACTTAATATATGTACCTCATTAGTGCTACTGAGCAATCTCTATTACTAGCTACCCTAGGTGAACTTTCAGTGTCACTTCTGACAGGACCACATTTTACCAATGTTTCCAACCGCTTCTATTACAGAAGTACTCTTCTATTATGTCATTTTAGTTTGGGAAATGGTTTAGTGCTTAGGTGAGCTTTCAAGTACCTGGGCAGTCTTTCTTTGATGATAATGTTTTTATTATCCTATGAGGAGTAGATGTTGCCTTCCAGTTTTATCTTGCTCGTACCAGCTGCTGTTTAGCTGGCTGGCCTTTTTCTCCCATTCTCTTTGTACTTTTGATTTTGTTTTCCAGTGGAGACTTGTGTTTTCCAGTAACTTTCCATTTGCACACACTTTTTTCAAAACCTTAATAAATTTAAAGCTATTGTTTACTTAAAATTATTTCAAGTGTCAATGTTTGCCTTGAATATCTGTATAACTGTAGAGTGATTTGACATCATTATGAGTCATACCATCCAAAACTAGAATGTCTTTCCATATATTCAAATTATCTTTTAATTCCCTTAAAGATTTCCCTCATAGAATTACTGTATATTTCTCAAGTTCATTCCAGTTATTTTAGTTTCCTTTTAGTGTTCCTTTTAAATGTGTTCTTTTCTCATCTTGTTGTATATCAAGTATCAGAATTATAGATTGAGGGCTAACTCTGGCCCATGGACTGTTTTGATAATACAGTTGAAATGACCGCTCTTGGATAAATCTACCATAGTGATTAAGTATTAATAAAGTGGATTCTCAAGTTAAGGTTAACAATGTACCTTATTAATTTGGTTTTTTAAAGTCCTTTGCAATTACTCAATTTTTTTACTCTATTTTGTGGAATACTGGAGCTAAATAAAGACTATTCTGTTACCAGTTCTCTCTATAGTCCTCCCTGTTTATCTTTGTACTTTTTAATGGTATGTTACCTGCTATATAGATGTTTTCTCCTGCCTTTAGCTTATTTTTACTCAAAGTAAGCATTTTCATATTAATTATCAGTTATCTCCTTTTTTATTTCTGTTTGTCTTGTGTGTCCTTGTCCTTTATTTGGTTTGAATCATCTGGCTTTAGAGAAGTATCTAATAATCAGCATCTAACTAGATTTTTTTTTACCGATGAATGTTAGTGTCTCTTTTTGTTGGCTGATGGGAGATTATATATAATTCATGCATATATGTGTGTCGAATTTTTTTTAAACTTAAATTTCTTGGTGTTGTTTGTGGCATCTCCTCTTATTTTAAAAAGGGTATATTCTCATCTTATTTATAGTCTTTGTAAGAATAATTTTATAGGGACTACCTTATGATGCAGTGGGTCAATGCTACATATCATATCAGAGCAACAGTTCAAGTCCTGAGTATTCCAATTCTAATCCAACTCCTTACTAATGTGCCTTGAAAAGCAGAATGGACTGACCCACATGCTTAGGCCCCTGTCATCCGCATGGGAGACCCAGATAGAGTACCAATAGACCTAAATGAACCAGCAAATGGAAGATCTCTCTCTCTCTCTCTCTCTCTCTGCCCTTCTTTTTCTCTCTCTCACCCTTTCTCTTAGCTCTATTTTTCAAATAAATAATCTTAAGAAGAATAATTTTGTATGCTTTACTTAAAACATTTATTTATGTGCTATCTCTCACTCTTCAATAACAGTAATATCCCTACCTATTCCTCACCATCACCACTTAGTTTTTTGGAATGTGTTATTAGTCCAGTTCTAGATCTTCCAGTTATTAAGATTACATACTTGGGCCCGGCGGCGTGGCCTAGAGGCTAAAGTCCTCGCCTTGAATGCCCGGGATCCCATATGGACGCCGGTTCTAATCCCGGCAGCTCCACTTCCCATCCAGCTCCCTGCTTGTGACCTGGGAAAGCAGTCGAGGACGGCCCAATGCTTTGGGACCCTGCGCCCACGTGGGAGACCCAGAAGAGGTTCCTGGTTCCCGGCATTGCGGCTCACTTGGGGAGTGAAACATCGGATGGAAGATCTTCCTCTCTGTCTCTCCTCCTCTCTGTATATCCGGCTTTCCAATAATAATAAAAAGTCTTTTTTTAAAAAAAAGATTACATACTTAAGTACATTATTACATTTTAAATGTCAAGGGCTACGTTAAACATTTTTTACCCCACATGCCATGAAAAATTGGAAATCTAAATCACATTCACATTTTGTATTTTACTAATAGCTCCTTTCTGTAGCATTACTTTTTTAACGTTTAACCATGGTTCCACATTTATTTTTGCCACAGATTGTTTCTATTCACATTTTGGTTCAAGTTCGTTTTTTAAGATTGTCTTTGAAAAACAGAGTTCATGGAAACCATATTCCCTGAACGCTTTCATATTTGGAAATAATTCTCTGTTTCCATTATGCTTGAATAGCAATATAGCTAGGAAAAACTTACCAACTTCCTTTGGCTAAATACTTTTTAGTCATTCATTTGTTGTCTTGTAATGTTGCATATAGATTTGTCTGAATCCGACTTGTATTCTTCATTTTGTTATAGGATGTTTGATCATTTTTTCCTGCATGTCCATAAAATAATTTTATTTGTATTTAATTCAGGAAGCTTTACTAACTACGGTTCAGTATTATAATATTATTTTCATGTTCCTTAAGATCTACTGTGCCCTTTCAAACTTTGTTTTAATCTCTAGTATCAAAACAACTTTTTAAGAGTTAACATATCAAATGTATTGTGAAGCTTTGTTTTGTTTTTTTCCTTCAAGAAGAAAACATTAATGTTTATGCTGTCTCTACCTGAATTCCATATATGTAATTTTTCTCTAGTAATTTTTTTCAAATTTCTGGTGAATTTTGCTCAACTCTCAAGGCTGCTACTCATTTTCCAGTCATCATCCACCTTACTATGTACATCAGTTAACAATATGATGTTACTGTATCTCCAGTTACTACTGTTTACAAAATAGTCATAACTGCTGGATGGTTTTAATTTTCTCTTACACTTTATGTCCTAGACAAAGAAAAACCAAGTTTTGTTTCTTCCTCTTATCTTTCTTAATTTTTTCTCCCTCTCCTTTTAGTTTACCAAGGACTTTTTTTAAGTTCTTTTAATTATTAACAAATGCTTGGTCATATTTTCATCAGCTTCACCTCAAAATTTCATACAGTGCAGGCTGATTTTGACTTTGTCTTATTTCCCACCATGTTGTGATATTGCTGTATCTATGTCCTTGTTCTTGTTCTTTTTCATTGTTAGTTACACTTGAAAGAGTAGAAATCTTCCTAGACCAGAGTTCTGAAAGGAATAGTGCAGAAAGACAGACTGTGGCAATGTTCCTGTTCAGCAGAAAATCCCATGGGTCTTTAAGAAAATCCTTTACAATTCCTGGTTATGTGGGAGAAGATGATGAGATGGGTTTGATGAGACTGTTTTGCATGTGACAGACGAGGTGATTTAACCTTTGTGTGTGTGTGTGTGTGTGTGTGTGCGTGAAAATGGCAGCTACAGAGCTGCTCAACAGCCAGTTTTTCTTTTGCATGCTTTACATTTACTAAGATGGAATCTCTAGAGTTATCTCACTCATGTTCACCTCCCCTGTCATTTTAAAGTATCCAAGAGAAGTTTCGAAGATTCATGTAGCCAAATAACGCCCCAGCCATCATATTGTTCCAAAGGATTGCTAGACTTTCTCTCAGAGCAGGTGACTTACTTTGGAGAAATTCTGCTCAGTTGCTCTTCCCAAATATCTGGAAAGGCATTTATTCCTTACTGGAGCACCCTTTATTTACTCCAGCCCAATGTTCACTGCACATGACGAACCATTCTGTTTTCATGGTCCGTGATTACCAGCATTTCCTGGTTTTAACAAAAATAAAGTTGTAATATTTGTTTTCCATTCACTCTTCCCAATTTACTTTTAGAATGCATAAAGATACCGTTACTTTCCCACTTTAAAATTAATGTCTAGGAGGAATCAGGGTTGCTTAATATCTGCTGTGCTGTAGCCAGAGACTGTTAATTGTTCACCAGAATTTACTCACTCTTCTAGAAAACACAAGAAGATTTTTTTTAGTCTTGTTTGTTATTACATTTGGCTGATAAAATTCAAGAAGAATGGTTGCCAGTTCTAGGCCGAGCCAATTAAAATCCCTAGCCATTACTGCTACATGTTTCATATAAGAAAATGACTGCATTGACTTCTGCATAACTGAGTTGAGAAGAACTACAGAAAATCTGACAGTCACATGCCACAAACTCCTTAGCCTGGCCCCCTGAACAGAGTCCTCTGACATTTAGGCACTATTCTAGATCATTACATGAACAGGAAATACAATTCTGCCCCAGATTTTCAGATGTGTGACATATTTTGCTGCAGCCTAGTATAGTAAGAGAGGCAGGATAATAATGGAACCTCTTCAGTATGGAGTTATCCTTAGGACAAGTTGTATAAGTCATAAAGACCATGCATCAATGCTGATCAATCCAACATACATAAGCAAATGATTTGAGGTCTGAAAGAAACACCATGGCTAAAAGAAAGGGACCAATCATTGCTATGGCCAAAAGGGTAAGAGCAAAGTTGTCAATTACTAGAACACTTAAATAAGGAAGACTGGGATCTACTTGTATAAGATTATGAAGGAGATGGGGCCAGAAAATTAACGCAAATCACAGATATAATTATTTACCTATTCAAATTAAAAACCAGTTTTAACAGAGTAAGTAAAAACTTCTATTACATATTTCACTCCAGTAGGCCTCTCAAATTAGTAAATCCTCTGTATACAAATAATACTGAATAACTGGGCCCAGCAGCGTTGCCTAGAGGCTAAAGTCCTCACCCTGAACTCCCCGGGATCCCATATGGGCGCCGGTTCTAATCCCGGCAGCTCCACTTCCCATCCAGCTCCCTGCTTCTGGCCTGGGAAAGCAGTCGAGGACGGCCCAAAGCCTTGGGACCCTGCACCCACGTGGGAGACCCAGAAGAGGTTCCAGGTTCCCGGCTTCGGATCGGCGCGCACCGGCCATTGCGGTCACTTGGGGAGTGAATCATTGGACGGAAGATCTTCCTCTCTGTCTCTCCTCCTCTCTGTATATCTGACTTTGTAATAAAAAACATAAATCTTAAAAAAAAACAAATAATACTGAATAATTAAGAACTTCTGGAACTAAAAGCTGATTGGAATGGGCAGTTCAGAAGCAGGAAGCACATAGTATAGCACTTCTGACCATTGCCCTACAACCACCTGGCTCCCTGAAAACAATGATATAAAGAGTCAGATTTTTGAAGCTCCCCTTTCAACTGGGACAGGTTTAAGATACAGGTTTCCTGTCAGCTCCTGTTTCTACACCCTCTTGCTGAACATCCAGTCATTCAAGTATTTGGGTTCCTGCCACCAAAGTAAGAACCATAGATTAATTTCTAGGCTCTTGGCTTGATTCTGCTGACATTTGGGAGATGAAACAGTGAATGGAATATGAACATGTGCAAGCACACGTGTGTGTGTATTAAGTAATATGAAGGCAAATAAATATTTAACATCTAGACCCTGAGTTAAGCAATGTGGTGATGAGAACAGAGAACATCATGACCTTTTATCAGTACCTGAAGGAAATAAAGACTTGACCTTTAACTCAAAAAAACTGCTCCTGCAGTTGTAACACCTCTTCTTCCCCAAGCCTAACTATGAGAAAGCACCCATAACAGATGGATTGATTTGGAAGCTAATGAAGACTCAGCTAAATGGGTCATGTTTGCACCAATAACTTCTAAGCCCCTATACTTGATTTTGTATTTGTAATTTTGAACTATTTTTAACATCTTCAACCCTGCCACACACATGCAGACACCTTTTATAAGCTCCAGGTTCTATAAAACTTGGATTTTCTCCCTTGACATCACATAGACTTATCAGAAATAACTTTTAGGGCTTATTGGGTACTGAGGAAGTCATGGTTAGATATTTAAATAAAAATGCAGGAAATCTGTGAGATTTGCTTGCGACTGAATCCAAAATTTCTCATCTGGTAGTTTGCCTGCCCAATAACAGAAAGCGGGGCATCTCCATCTGCTGGCAGGAAACCAAAACTGCATGATGTTGCATGGACACAGATGTGGCTTTGTTTCCTTTAAGTAAACACGTAAAATCAACCAAGTCAAATCATATGGAATTAGAAAAGTAGATGGAGGACTCCCAACCACAGCCTGTACAATAAAGTCATTGCTTTCATTTTTGAAGAACATCTTTCCACCTTCTTTTCATAGGCACTCACATTTTGACACAAATATCATCAGATTCCAGTTTTTCTTGACAGAAGGTATTTTCACTGACCTGGAGCCTATTCCACACTTCCACATTGTCTTCACACACAAGCTGTATTAGTCTTTGCATAATATGCCAGAGATGAGCCCTGAGTGTTTTAAGGAGTCTCCTTTAGGCAGACTGCCATATACTACTTTAATAAATTCTGCCTCATTGGCCACCCTTAAATATAGAACTTTGCCTTTCACAGGGATTAGTTAGCAGTAGGGTAGGGATGTGTGGAGGTAGTGGGACCAGAGTAACCAAATCCCACTCCACAGCATGGCTTAGGGGTTCCCAAAGGTTCAAGAGCCCAGTATAGAATTACAGCTCAGCATGTACCTAGTGGATGACTAAGCAAATGACAGTCAATGAGAGTTTGGTGTCCATTGTTGACATGCAAAGCAACCCCAAGTGGCCGCTCCAGTTCATACAATCCCTAGAACATTCCAATGTGCTACTCGTGTCAAACTCTCATCAACACTGACAGTCATCATTCCAAGAATTTTGACTGTGAGGCATTTGAAATTCTGTCCTGAGAGCTCAGTGTTCTTACTGCTTTAATAATTTACATATTCAGTCAAATGTAGAATTGAGTGAAGTATTTACATCAATTTTGATCCACATATTGAAATGGCATTCTACATTAATCAATACAAATGATGATAAATTGCTTTCCAAAAATTACCCATGTGAAACTCAAAATTGTCCAAGCCCCTTTGTCAGCACACCTCTCACTGGTCCATGGGAACTCCTGGCTATGACTGGATAGGTAAGCTACAGGGAAATTGAGAAAGGAAGATGTACTGAACAAGTAGTTGGCAATGTGTCAGGACCCTGGGTTTCCTTCCCATTCTTTCTGGGGATTTGCTGTGTGATCTCAGACAAGTCGTATATCCTTATGTTTGCTTATTTCTAAACTGAAAGGTTTAGATTACTTGCTTTCTGAGGTCCTGTTAACACTAGAGCTCTACAAATAATCCTGGACATTTTGGAGATCATTAGGCATAAAAAGGCCCTAGACCACTGCTTCTTAGACCAAGCATTCTAAGTCAAGGCCATAAGAGTAGACCCACATGGTCAACCATGTATATAGGAAACAAATAGCACACACTACCTGTCAGCCTGGGCCAACCCGGGGATTACATTGTAGTTATTTCACTTACATTGGGCAAAGGGGGGGGGCGACTAAGGCTGCAGACAACCCTGGTCAACAGTTAGCCACACTCTTGAACAAAGCTTCAAACAGAACCTTAGTCTTCCCCCTTTGCCCAGTGTCATGTGAGGCTCCAAAAGCAGCCCTAGGTGTGTGTCAAAACACACATGGGAATAGGATCAATGAGATCCACTGCCTTACTTTGCTGTTTCAGAAAATGTAAGTTGGATAACAGGGTGTCACATGAGAGGAGGACAGAACTGAATTGTTCCTCCAAGGAAATAAGTTTCTCCACCAGCCATTCTTTCCATGTTGTAGCGGTCAACTCAGGGCCCCTGTTACCAAGCCTGATGCTTCCCATATGATCAACTCAGGTGTATAACACTTCTCAATTTTTATTATCAGAGTAATATAATAATTATCGCAGTCATAGCCCAAAAGCATATAACCACAAATTTAAGAGTAATTAGGGATGAGATTATCTGGCTGGTCTTCTGGTGGGAAGGATAGACAGAGGGAGACCAGCCTGCCTCATTAAGACCTCTCATGGGTTCTCTCAGTCACACACCAGACAAACTTCATTCTGCAGGCAGAAAAAACAATCCATGGAGAGGCTCAGGTATTTGAGCAAATGCCACCAGGTTTGGGGTCTGATCTTCTCCAGCATCATCAACCAGAATCAGAATGTTTTTTAACGAGGCTGTCTGTAAGTATATCAACAATGGCAACTAGCACTGATCTCACTTTCCAATGCTAAAGGACTAGTAATTGTCACTGGGAGAGGGACCCCACAAGGTAGCTGCTGGTCTTCTGTAGTCCAGATGAACCTTCAAGACTTGAAATTTTTTATTGTATGTTTTTAATTTATTCATTTATTTGAGAGAGGGCAGAAGGCAGAGACAGAGATATGGAGACAGAAAGAGATCTCTACACATAGGTCCAGTGCCCAAATGTAAGGTTGATCCAGGTCAAAGCTGAGAGCAGGCAACTCATTCCCAGTCAGCACACAGGTGACTGTGAGAAAGGACACCTGTTGAAGCTGTATATGTCTGTGTGTCTGTGTATATGTGTGCATGTAAGGTATATTGCCAGTCCTGAAAACTTGAATTTCCTCACTGCCCCCAACCCTGTCAGCTGTTTCTTTCCACATTTTAGCACAAGTAGCGCTGTCTGTTGTGCCAGTAGAACAGGAAATCAACATCAAGTAAAATATTACTATGAGGAAGCCATAAGAGATTTCTGAATGTCGTTCATGTACACCAGTGCGCAGATGTTTATTGTAACTAGATCAACTATTGGGATGAGATAGCAAGGGTCATAGGAAAAGAAGTTGTCTACATTTTTCTTGTTCTTGATTAGGTCCCGAATAAATGTAGGTGGCTAGCAACTTTGAGCTTTAATAATGTGAATGACCAAAGAGCCATAGAGAACAGAGTCAAATCTTAGGAGCTTTGGTGCTGAGAGCTTGGGGTAGAGAAGAATACCAAAAAATTATTGTTTACTGAAAGAAAAAGGTCTCTCAAACACTGAGCTCTTACTAACAGTCCCAGAAGATGGCATGTTCTCTACAGTGTGTCCTCTTCTCTGTTGGAGTCACTGACCCCTGTGTCAAGATGCTTGTCAGTCACCCATCTAACTAAAAAAAAAAAACCCTTGTAAATGTTTCCTCAGCAAGACCCATGACACACAATTCATCTGAGGACACTTGTATTTGTCACCTTTCTAACCGCCAACTATTATTAAAGGCATTAAAATAGACCTACAGTAACTATTTCACCATTAACATAGAGATGGCTTTTAACTTGTCCTGGAATAAAAGAAATCATGGGTCTATTGAAACATATGAGGTCAAGAATCTAACTGATTGCAGAGGGGGAGGGGAAATGCCAAAACCTGTGAAACTGTATCAAAAAAATTAAAATAAGTAAATAAGTGGATAAATAAATAAAATCTAAGTGAGTGACTATTCTATATTCTTAAGTACTTAACAATTTTCACATATGAGATTTTATGCAATAAAATGATTTGAAAAATGGAGTTTGGAAAATGTTTACTTTACCTTTCTAAGCCAAAAAATGTACTGGAAAACTGAAATGTCATATTAGCACAGTGCATTTTTTTTTCCTTGGACATCTTTTCTTTTTTTATTTATTTATTATTTTTAATTCATTAATTACATTGTATTATGTGACACAGTTTCATAGGTACTTGGGTTCTCCCCACCCCTCCCCAAACCCTCCCACCATGGTGGATTCCTCCACCTTGTTGCATAACCACAGTTCAAGTTCAGTTGAGATTCCCCCATTGCAAGCATATACCAAACATAGAGTCCAGCATCTTATTGTCCAGTCAAGTTCAACGGCTTCTTAGGTATACCCTTTCTGGTCTGAAGACAGAGCCAGCAGAGTATCATCCCAGTCAATTGAAAGCTCCAACATACCATCAGCAAAAATTTACATCATTATGGAATTGATTGACATAGTAATGAGTAACCAATATGTTAAAAGTAAATGCGAGTTCCTAGCCATCTTCTGTGACCACCTCACTTACATTTCAATTTTAGTTTATACACAACATATAACATTCATAACATAACATGTTATACATAGCATCATACTATCTTAAATTAAGGCAAACATGTGGTATTTAACCTTTTGTGATTGGCTCATTTCCCTTAGCATTATGGTTTCCAGTTTGGCCCATTTGGCCACAAAGAACTGCATTTTGTTTTTTTTAATAGCTGAGTAGTATTCCATGGAGTAGATGAACCATAGCTTTCTTATCCAATCCTCTGTTGATGGGCATTTTGGCTGCTTCCATGTTTTTGCAATTACTGATTGTGCTGCTATGAACATAGGAGTGCATGTTGGTTTCTCATAAAACAAGTGTTCTGGATATATTCCTAGGAGTGCTATTGCTGGATCATACGGTATGTTGATTTTGAGTTGTTTGAGTATTCTCCATACTGATTTCCATAGAGGCTGTACCAGCCTGCAGCCCCACCAGCAGTGGAGTAGGGTTCCCTTTCCCCGCAACCTCGCCAACAAGTGTTGTTGGTGCTTTTATTCATGTGGGCCAGTCTTACTGGTGTTAGGTGGTACCTCATTGATGTTTTAATTTGGATTTCCCTTATTGCCAGGGCACAGTGCATTTTTATAAGCTACCTATTCTCTGCTGGTGTTTAAATAATACATCTAGATGCATCTTCACATATTCCTCGGCGTCATCCTTATTTTAATGTCTAACCAGAAAATAGAGCTGAAAACCAATTCATCAACATTCATATTAACATGTATCAAGTAAGTCCCACACTGGATACCGTGTATTTCATATCCTGTGCTGTTGGTAAAAACTCAATGAAGCAGATATTAGCACTAGGACTCAGTGAAGCAGATATTAGCACTGTTTTCAAGCTGGGACAACTGAGGCCCAGTGAAATGAAGTAACTTGTCCTTGGTCTCACCTAGGAAAAGGTAGAGCTTGGATGTAAACTTAGGTCTTTGTTCTTTTTGTTACTATCTTATTATCAGCCAACAATAGTTCTGCATTGTCCATGTTGAGGAATCATTTGGCCAGAGCTCTTTGCTGCTTTGAAGAGGATGAGGAAACAGTCTTCATAGGCAAATATATTGTAAAAATGCCTATCCCAAATAGTCTTTTATCTTACCCCATTGATAAACCAATTCATATCTCCAGGCAATGAAACATGGAGAGTGGGAATGTTCATTTGTGAGAATAAGTCTATATCCCCCTCCAAAGGTAAGACTCACAGACGTTGTTTATTTTCTTTTCTGGAATAACACCATATGGTGCCTCAAATCTAGGAGTGCACTATGTGTATTTAGTGAATGAGTGAATAAACAAATGAAGGGGCTATTGGATTCTGCCCCCCTTCTATGCTTTGTATCCCTTAAGTTAATTATTCAGGATCTGCTCCCCTTCCCAATCCATAATAAGCATCATAAGTTTGCATGACAAAGAGAGAGGGCCAAAGAAATCCTAGACATAGAAAGAAGTAAGGAACATTCAAAAAACCTTGTATTAGGACAAGCCAAGTTTGCCTTTGAACAGGCCACCAGAATCAGTGTTTTTTTAAGTGTCTAATTACAAAGCCTTTCCTCTAGCTTAAAAAAAATCAACATAAAAATGTCCCCAGCCTAGCTACAACCAAAGAACCCCATTATGTGAGGTGGAAGGGTATTGCAAAGGAGAACTAACAATGAATAGAGAGAGACCCAAATAAAATTAAAGTATTGCAGGAATTAATCCATGTGTTTTCAGGAGCATCCAGGACCCCAACCTCCAAGCCCCTTCACAAAAATAAGACTTGGTTCAAACATATTTGCTTTGTTTTTGAGTTAACTCATTAAACTTGGATGACACTGGAAAGACAGCATGTTTTCCTGGCACAAATGCAGAATTGGATTCACTTCTCCCCCTCTGGGTAGGAAACATCTCTGACAGAAATAGGAAACATCTGGGAGAAACACAATCCTGCAGTGAATGTCAGATGCCATCCACCAGATTAACTGCTGAGATCCATTTCCTGAAGAAAACAATATACTCTCAATGTAATTAGATGACAGTGCTTGAAGCTAACCAAGAAGTTAAACGGTTTAGACGTGTCTGTAAGTTCTAAATTTTTTTTGTGTGCCTACTTAACTTTGCACCAAGATTTTAGAATTGTGACATTGGAATCTATGAACTTAGCTCATTCATTGTGGGACACTAAGCATGCACCAACATCAAGTATGTGTTTCAATCTCTCAAACATGAGAAGAATTCAGGTAGAATATCGCTTGTTACCACTTACTACAAATTTGGACACAGCTCTGAATTTCTATTATCATCTTATCCCATAACGTTCAGATTTCATTAGAGTAAAAGTCTGGTTTGGCTTGGCTTTTTATTAAGATTGTGTGTGACAAAAACAGAGTTATGCCTTCAATTTGTAAAGCAAATACCTGTGTTGGACACATTAAGGTCAACCTGAGCTGCAGACAGTCCACATTGATGGGGTTAATTGCCATTTGAAAATAATTCACTGCCTCTAGATTGATTATCCTGGCTTTTTTGTTTGTTTCTTTGCTTAGCTTTGGTTCAGTTTTTGGATTTTTTTTGTCTTTACACAACATAACCGTGTCTCACTCTAATTATTCAATATTAAGTTCATACTTCTGAAGCAGGAGACTGGAGTCAGAGGAAATGGTGTTTGATTTGTTGCCATGGAAACGTCTGCTGTAGATGGACTCTAATCCCATGACGACTCTCTCTCTCAAGAACCATTTTTTTTCTGACATAATAAAAATCTGATCAAGGTCAGATTTAATAACCATCTCAATTCCCCACCTTTCTCCTGTATTTGGTGCCAGAGAGTCTTTTTGATAAAGCAATGTTTAAAAGAACTTTTGCTTGCTTTCAATATAAAATTATTGTGTATGCCTCTAAATGCTTAAACCTGGCTCTGTGTCACAGTAATTTGCAGTCATACCTTTTGTTATTGCATAATTTCAACATTAAAGGAAAGTTACTTATAATCGTTTACACTGTGTTAGTAGCTGTTAACATTTTGTGGTGCATTGTTCTTGCTAATACATATTATTAGGGGTATCAATAAAGCTTATTGCTTGCCAACAAATTGTGTTTACAGTATTAATAAATGCCAGAACCATTTATCCTTTAGTTTGCACTGTAATAATTTTATGAACTGATTATCATGCAAGTGTGCAGTTCAGTGAGACAGAAACTATACATTGTCACATTGAAATAAAATGAAATGTTTTGTCTTGGAGAAAGAAAAATGTGAAATTGCCTGCTGTGACCATGAGCAAGACCCTTCTCTCCAAGCCTTGATGGCTTCATCTGTACCGTGAGGACATCTATCAGACCTGAACAGTCAACAGCTCTGCCTAGCAACATTCATGGAAAAATATGCATTCATTCCATTGTTTAACAGAATTAAGTGTTATTTCATACCAGTAAGATATTCCTCAGGAACTAATTTGTTATTTTATTTTGTAAAATTCAACTGAATTTGATTTTAAATTTTCAGCAAAATATGAATATTCTGCTCTAGCTACTTGAGGTGTATTAGTTATTAAAACGAATATTTTTAGGAAATATGATATATCACTTTTCAAGTGTCATTAATTTAGCTCGCAATGAAGGAATCATGACTGCATATGAACTGTACTACTGCAACAATGTGGAGGATTCCAACATGGGGGAAGAGTATGGGGAGAGGTTGGGGGAATCCCAGAGCCTATGATACTGTGTCATAAAATGAAATAAAAAATGTTAATTAATTAAATTAGTTAAATGTTATCATTCATTCCATTTTGCTATGAGTCTTTTGAATCTTTCTTGGATAGCACTTTGCCATCCCAAAAGCTTTCATTTTAGCCTTCCTTTCATCCTGGGAAAGGGAAGGGCATATATTTCTAACTCTAGATTGTAGGTGAAAAATCTCAGAGAAGTAAAGACAACTGTCCAATATCACACAGCTTTTACTTAATAGAACTAAGTCTTACATTCCCACTCACGTAAGTCACGTTAGCGAAACACTGTCCAGGTATACAAATGTTTCCACCAGTTTTCATACTCAATATTTCAAATCCCAGTTCCACCTCTGATCACTTAATGTGTGATAACTAGCCACACCCTATTGTGATTGGCCCATTGCCAGGGAGTGGGCTCTCCTAGGCTATACACTTTCTGACAGCTGCCTTCACATCCTTGCTAGAGATCTAGAGGCTTGCTGCTTGCTCTTCCTTTCCCAGGCCATGGTACAACCATTGTTCCCAATGACCACAAATCTTTCAGGAAAATGGCAAGCATAAAATAAACCAGATGCCTACATACTTAAATCATCCCATCTTTTGACAGTCATTCTATAAACATGGTTCTGATCTCCCCTTAGACATAAAGACCTGATGATTTATGTGATGAATGTAGCATATGCAAGTATTTGTCTTGCCTACTGTTCTGCTTTCCTTCCACCCAGACACTAAAGCTTGCTCAACAGAAAGCTATGAAAGTAGCATTCCTTAGGGTGACAGTCCTTATCAGACCACTTCACTTGACACACCATTCTTTTGGGTAGGGAAGAAGGGATCACTTCCCAAAAGACTTGAGTTATTTTCCAATTCTGTAAGTGTCTGACCACCCTGCCTTGCTGCCAAACTTGGATCACTACAGAAGGAAGAACATTTGTCATTGCTTAGGAGCACATGGATTCATTGCTTTGCCTCCAAGCACGGAAAAAGTCTGCCATTAGCATTTTAAGCTGTTTCTCATTCTCATTCTTATTTAGTTGTTACCAAATACCAAGGCATGGAAGATACCCAAAATGTGGCTCTGGGTGTCTATGAATTGGTTGTACAACTTTCTTTCCCCAACTTCCCCAGTGTACACATACACACACACACACACACTCACACACACACACACCATTCAGCTTTAAATGAATAGATTGAACTAAATGACTGTCAATAACCCTTCCTGTGCTTCAAGTATGGAAGTGGATCATCTGTCCCTGTTCCTCTGTTGGATACAAGTCTAATTGGTAGATTCTGATTTATTGTTGTCAGGGCTACAGACTCAGAGAAGGGCAAACATTGAGTCATGCTTGGCCACTGTTCTAAAAATCTCTTTTATGTGAAAGGAACCTATGAACAAATATGTTAAACATGAAGTAAATCATTTCACAGACTTATGAGACTTATGGCAGGATTTTTGCCTTCTGCACACCAGTACAGAGTGTACACTGAAATACAGGTGAAGAGTAAATCAATTATACTTTCTTAAATGCTTCAACAATATCTTCTCTGGTAAGACTTGAAATAATTGAATTAATGGAATGATGTAAAGCTCAGAAAGCAACATTACAAGAGAGGAACCAAAGAAAGAGACTATAATTCCATTTCTCTCCTTTCTTCCAATTAATTTTCCCTCATTGATTAGCCAGTATGAGTTGAAGCTATCCAAATCGCTCTAGTTTTGTAACAAGTGTATATTTACAAAATATTTTAAAAGAATTCCTATTTCATTCATGCCCTTCAAGCTGGAAGTCTCTCCATTTCTTTGTGTCACTGCTATAACTGATACCACTTCACTCTTGATCACTCCACCAGTCTCTCTGTACTCTGTCACTCCCCTTCCAACTTTACCACCAGGGACATGTGACTAAGACATAAATCTCTCAAAAAAGTGCACAGTTTATTATGACCTTGAAAATTCTCATCCACTCTACCTTCTCCAGAATAAAGCTCAAGCTCCTTGGTGCGGGTCATAAGGCACATTTGTTTTGGCCCAACTTACCTCTCTGATTCAACTCTTCTCTGTCACATTCTATCATACATCAAATCATATCATGCTGAGATTCATCACTCAATTAGTTCATTGTTTATTTTCATCTGCCATCACTTACCCCCCACACACTTCTGGCAAAGGGAGAACACTGTCATTAATTGAACCCTTTAAGGGTAGATTTTCTGCAAAATGTGGTCACCAAAAATGTCTAACTTCCCTGAAATCACATGTTGCTCCTCCCGTCCTCATGTCAGATCCATTTGTTCTCCTAGTGACTCTGGCTACACGAGGGCTTTTTTTAGTCCATAAAATGTAGAAGTGATGCTATGTGACTTCAAGACTTAGGCCTAAAAAGATCTTGCATGCTTTGTTTTCCACTTTTGGAAAACTGTCACCATTATGTAAGGAAGCTTGATCTGAACTATTTAATAACAAGAGAACATGCGGTGAGAGAGGCTTTAAGATCACATGGAAAAAGATAGTTAACACTAGCATCCTAGGGGAATCCAGCTTCCAGATCAGCAAGTTAAATTCAGCCATGTGAGGGATCCCAAGGAAGATCTGTAGTTTCATGAACAACAATAAGGCTATATAGGTTTTATTGTGTTGAGCTAAGTTGTGGAGTCTCTTATTACCCAGAAACAGATAACTACTATGTCATCTGTGTATGCAGTGTTTTTCCAGTTTCACAATTATGATCTCAACATTGCCTTTTAAAAGCACAGGATGTAGTAACTTATCTTTCTCACACACATAAAGAAATTTGGGAAGAAGGGAAAGAAATCTTATCACCGTGGTGTTGCGGAATAGTACCAGAATCTAGCTTTACGTCTCAATCTGACTCAAGGACTTTTGAAAATTCATCTTCCCATTTTGGGTTTCAGTTGATTCTAAGTACATAAAAGGGTTGTCCTGAATCTCCAAAGGACCTGGCAGCCCCAAGTCAACACCAAATACAAAATACTTTCAGTGACTACCTATGAGTTGTAGTGGAGCAACATGGAAACAGCATTTGGAAAAGAGTTAGAAATAGCTTAGCCTGTGACAAAATACTTCAGCGAATATTCTGTATTGCCAGGCACTGAGCCCAGGCTAGGCAGCAGCGAATGCTCGCTGGTCCTATCAAGTGATAAGCATTAACATAGACTATGATTGAAGCAGTGAATGGGCTACAGAGAACAGAGATAATTTAGATTCTACTACTTATACTACCTCTGCAACCTTAAATAAAAGCAAATAATCTCTCTGGGAATTAGGTTTCTTCACTTTCAATAACTGTGAAATGAATAGTTCTGCCTGCCAGGAAGGCTATGTGGAAACGCACATGAGATTCTGTGGCTTGAGTACAGGACTGCACCCATTGTGAAATGTGTACCAGATAAAGGATGTCACTATTGACTCAAGCAAAGGTTGAGCCTGTGAGCAGCTCTCACACAGAATGTGAAATGTGCCTGGAAAGATTGGGGAAAATTTCACAAGGTAAGAAGGGGAAAAGGGGGCCTTCTCTGCCTCATAAGACTCAGTAGACAAATCTGTCCTATGGTGACAACTAAGCTGTGGCCGTCTCTGCGACCAATACCTGGCACATCAAAATCAAAAAGAGATTAAGAGACTAGAGTTTTGGTGCATCAGATTAAGCTTCTGCCTGCAACACCAGTAACTTTTATCAGAATGCTGAGTCCCAGCTGCTCTGTTTCTGATCCAGCTTCATGAAAATACACCTGGAAAAGCAGTGAAGTTGGGCCAAGTACTCGAGGTGGCTGCTACCCATATGGGAAAAATTGATAGGGTTCCTGGCTCCTGGCTTCAACCTTGCCCAGCGCCAACTTTTGCAAACATTTGGGGAATGAATCAGAAGATGAAAGATCTCTTTCTCTCTAAAATACACTTCTAAAAAATTAGATTAGCAATTTACCAACATTAATCAATGAAATTGTACAATGACAAAAACGAGGAACTGAAGAGGAAAATGCCATAGGCACTTCAGAGCCACGGCTGTCAGAAAACATATACAGTCTAGGTTTGGCAAATATTCAAGAAAAGTCTCACAATATCCCAGTGAACACTAAGAAATTCCCCCAGAGAGACTCTACTGACAGTAGGGGTAGGCAGTATGGTGAGAGTGAGGTGACAAAAAGCAGGGGGAGGAATGTCCTTCCATTCAGCACCAAGTCTCATAGCCAAAATTGTTATCATTTAATGATCAATTTCCAATTTTCCCTTCCTAATTGGTGAATGTACCTGTTCTCTTCTGGGAAAGTACACTACATGGAGTCAGTAAATCTTGGATGAAGTCTCTAGTTTGCCTCTTGCAAGCTGAGTGACTTAGGCAGAGGCCCTGACCTCTCTGATTCCTAATTTCCACTTCTGTGACTTGGACTGATCCCCAGCTATCCCAAAAGCACACACAAGGCAAGGGATGGCAATGCAATTTGAAGGCTACAAAGTACTATGCCAGTGGAAGTGATTTTTATTATTTAATCAAGCCTTGGAGTTTACATATTCACTGCCTGCTCTCAAGGTTGAAAATAGAGCTCAAAGGTCAATTGCAATTCCATAAAACCTAATTAGAAGACAAACTGTATTTCATTTGAACATGTAATGCAGAATCTAGAAGCTTAAGGAGTTGGTGTGGTTTATTTCAAGTTCTTTATTTTAATTCAAAGCTTCCAGGATCTGTCAAGCCGAGCAGTGCACAGGCCCACTGAGGGGGACACGGAGGAGCAGCAGATAGCATGTTGCCATTATCTGCACTCACAGCCCAATAGGGACAAATAAACAAGAGATAGCATACATGAGGGCTAAAATTAACCACACACCCAGTACCCTAATCCAGGGTTTCCTTGGGGACAGCAGTCTTATCTAATTGGGGAAAAGTCAAGAGAGTTCCTATAGGGAGGCTTGACAGATTGAAAGGGCACATAAAGATTGGCAGAGAGAGGTAGCAGAGGAAACCAAAAGAGCTCATCAAGTGTCCCGACCTGCAGGACACGACGCTCAAACCCTGAGGGTGGACTGGGAATGCTGGGCTGCTGGCCCAAGAAACACACGGACACACGTACTTGGTGGAAAAGAGTGCCTCTCTCTTTATTTTACTCCTCCTATATATACCTTCTCTAGGGGAGGAGGGGAAGGGGAGGGACTTCCTGGGAGTAATTATCTCCATTGAAGCAGGGAAGGAACTAATCATCTATATTGAAACAGGGGAGGAACTAATCATCTACATTGAAACAGGGGAGGAACTAATCATCTACATTGAAACAGGGGAGGAACTAATTATTTGAACAGGAACAAGGCTGGAGGTTCTATTCGGCTTGCTTTACGCAGGATGTTCTGGCCTAATAGCCTGCTTGCTGTGGCCCTGCTTGCCCAAGGCAGGCTTTGCAATGCAGCAGGCTGTCAGGTAGGCCAACTCTAAGGCCCATAAATCTGTGGCTCCTAACAATCCAGAAACCCTGAGATTATGGCCTGACTATGGAAGATGTAGTGTTGCAGGGTGCGAGCAAGATCATACCGGACATGTCTAAGGCTTAATAAGGAGTCTTAATTAACCAAGCTTGGTGATAATAGAGCACAATAGCAAATCACAAGTCCATACATCAACCCAACCAATCATAATCCAACCAATCATAATCCCAAAAGAAACAAATGGTCATTATTTTTAAGTCCATCTATTAAGCTGAAGACCCATGTCCCAGCTTCCCCAGCAATATAAGTTATCCTAAGAGACATGCAACAAAGAACCTGGACACACTTACAAAGCTGCAGACATTCACCTTCCCCTGGCTTCTCTGCCCACATTGCACTACTGCTTGGCCTCACCCCTCCTGGAACTCCACATAGTACACAAAGCGGAAACAACATTATTATAACCATTGCTCTATCTAAGCAGTACACAGGGACCATGCTCAGGGGGTTACCTGTCCTGGGTCAGCCAAGAGTCGAGGTGCTAGCGTAATGGAAGCACCTGGCCAGAAAGAGAGTGAGAGCCCCTGCTTCATGGACCTTTTAAAGGGGCTTGTGAGGGGCGTGGTTACACAACAATGCAATACCCTCCCCTCTCAGTTGATAGGTGAGTCACAGGTGGGCAGGAGCGAATACCTAAGTGTTGTGGGATAAGGAGTTGATTAGTGCTCATTGGGATGGCAAGAACAGGAACTGGCTTGTAGCTAAAACACCTAGACTTTCAATATTCTGGCTAATTTAGGATGTGGGGGAAGTGGTTGAGGATGGAATTAACATTCCATTGCTGTTAGGACTCACCTTTAGAACAGAGGGCAGAGAACACAGCCAAATTTCACTTGCCCACTGTAAATGGGTGCTGGCTATAACTGGCTGCACCCCATAACAGTAGCCTATGGGGCAGCTGAGGACATTATGCTTGATTCTGGAGACCAGGAAGATCAGATTAAAGAATTTATTCTTAGGTTTAATTTTAGAGTCATTCTAGCTGCGGAACGGTAGGCTGGTTTTCTTCTGATGGTTTCAGTGAGTCCAAAATCTTCCTATTTTGTTGTAAAACCCAAATGTAGAGGTGGCAGTTATAATTTGAAATTGTAAAAAGCGGAAATTTGAATTATTTTTTAATTCCATTGTTCATGTAATCTCTGAGATCCCCTCATATATCCACTTTGGCCTCCATCTGCTATACTGCTATAATCCAAACTTTTTTAACTCAGTTATTCAGTCTTTCTTCTTTCATAGACATTTATTCAGCCCTGTGGTGGCGTTTTGATGCATTGGCTTGTTTAGCTTCCGGTTATTAAACCAAAAACTAATCCAGGTGTTACAGTGAAAGGGATTTTACAATTTTGAATAAATACCCTAATCAATTATCTTAAATTAATCCAATGGCAATTACCCCAGGTGGCCCTGGCACAATCAAGCAAGTCCTTTAAAAGACAGTTCAGACGAGATCGGGCGCGTTCAGGGTGGTAAGCGGTCGAGGACGGCCCAAAGCTTTGGGACCCTGCACCCGCGTGGGAGACCCAGAAGAGGTTCCAGGTTCCCGGCTTCGGATCGGCGTGTACCGGCCCGTTGCTGCTCACTTGGGGAGTGAATCATCGGACGGAGGATCTTCCTCTCTGTCTCTCCTCCTCTGTGTATATCTGGCTGTAATAAAATGAATAAATCTTTAAAAAAAATAAAATAAAATAAAAGACAGTTCAGTCCTTCCCTGAGGCAGAGATCTTAAACAATTACTGCTTACAAGGTTTCAGCCTGCCTGTCACCATCTCTTCGTGACTGCTACCCAGGGCTGCCATGCTTCAGCCAGGGCCTGTGCCATTCCCTCTAGTTTTACTTGCCATCTTCCCTGCATGACTGCCTGTTCTATAGACTTCAAACTTTCCTAACCACCCTCAGCAATTTCTTAAGCCCATTGCTTGTGTGTAATACAGACATGTTTGTATGACACAGATGAGGGTATATATGTATACATGTACATGTAGCTAAATGATGCAAATATATAAGGGTACTTTTAAAAATTTGTAGACAATAGAATTAAAGGATAAGTTGTTGGTACAAACATTTTTTTAATTCAGGCATTTTTTTTTCATTATATACATTCTCCACAAATATTTTGAAGATCCTGCATATTTGTATATATGTACCTAGAGAGCTATTGCTATCCCTAGATCCATATACCTTGCTACTTCTGCCTCTCTGGTTGAATCTTAATACATGTAACCATCATGTACCAAATCTTGCAGGACATTGATGGCACAATTGTCATCCAGACAAAATCCTTAGAGGACTGAAGATCTATTGGTGATTACATGGGTAAGCCAAGTGGCATTTCTAGATAGCAAATCAAATCTTAGAGTGGTATAGGAGCACAGACATCTAACCTAGGATGAAGAGACAAAGATGCTGTAGTAATTACATCATGACAAACTACAAATCTGAGGAATAAGGGATTTTTCTTGTGACTGCAGAAAAGTGAAAAGAGTTCTCATGAGAGCGAGAATTGCTAAGGGTAAAAACATTTTCTACTCATTATAGACACTTCTGAATTTAAATAATCTGAGCTAATAATCTATCACCTAACATAGAGCTTGATAATAAATTTAGCTCAATAAATATTTGTAAAATAAGTTGCCTTATACATCTAAGATAGAAAGAAGACACTTTCCTGAGTAGGAACAGAAGTAAGGCAAAAGAACGACTTGTTATCTAAAGAAGAGAATAAGAAATCAGGTGAGATGTGAAAATTCTTTGAGTAAATAGTTCTCGTGAGACCCAGGTTGGGCAAAATTCACTGGACCTCATTCCAAGTACAGAACCTTTTCTTTGGTACAACAGATCAATTTGATAGAGCTATCTGGCCCAGAAGAAGCAGCAATATAACTATGAGATGAAAGAAACTCCAGGAACAAGAGGCATGTCAAGCATACAGGTAAAAAAGTAAAGCCAAGGTAAGATGCCAGAAAGAAATATCATATCTGATATAGGAACTAGTACTGTCCAACTCCAAAGATCTTGGATGCATTTTTTTTAAAGATTTATTTATTTTATTACAAAGTCAGATATACAGAGAGGAGGAGAGACAGAGAGGAAGATCTTCCATCCGATGATTCACTCCCCAAGTGAGCCGCAACGGGCCGATGCACGCCGATCCGAAGCCAGGAACCTGGAACCTCTTCCGGGTCCTCCCACGCGGGTGCAGTGTCCCAATGCATTGGGCCGTCCTCAACTGCTTTCCCAGGCCACAAGCAGGGAGCTGGATGGGAAGTGGAGCTGCCAGGATTAGAACCGGCGCCCATATGGGATCCCTGGGCTTCCAAGGCGAGGACTTTAGCCGCTAGGCCACGCCGCTGGGTCCAGGATGCATTTTTTTTTTTAGAAATTTATTTCTTTTTACTGCAAAGTCATACATACAGAGAAAAAGAGAGACAGAGACGAAGATCTCCCATCTGAAGACTCACTCCCCAAGTGACCACAATGGTCAGTACTGAGCCAATCTGAAGCCAGGAACCAGGAACTTCCTCCAGATCTCCCATGCAGGTGCAGGATCCCAAGGCTTTGGGCCATCATCGACTTTCTTCCCAAGCCACAAGCAGGGAGCTGGATGGGAAGTAGGGCTGCTGGGATGAGAACCGGCGCCCATATGGGATCCCAGCGCACAAGGCGAGGACTTCAGTAGCTAGGCCAGCACGCAAGGCTCATGTTGGATGGTAATCCAGGGTTAGAGAAATCCAGGATGTAAATAAGTAAATAAATAAATAAATAAAATGCTGCTTCCTTAAATTCAGGAAGAGGAGGAGTAGCACTGCAAAAACAAACAGAACAACAAAAACAAAAAAATAGTCTGGAAATATGTATCTGATAAAAGTAATAGAAGCTATCTAAAAGTACCTGGCACTGTTCTACAAAACATAATTGGCAGATATTGATCTTCTTGAGGAAATTAAGTCTACTAGGTAGCAATCCCCAGGAGGGTCTCATCTGAAAAGATAGAAACCAGCCAGTCTTTGTCATGATGCATCTATCCTGCTGATTCAAGAGACATTTAGCTGTTGATTTTTACAGTCTAATAATGCACTTAGCAGAAGAAAACGGTACTGACAATATGAATGTTTTACTGCCTGTTTGATTTTCAAAATCTCCAAGGATAAGCATGCTGTACCTCTTTTCATTTGATCGTGACTCATGCCAAGCTTGAAAGGTATATAGATGAATAAGCCATTGTGCCTGCCTTCAAGCAATAGCCCTTGAAAGCTTTTCAGAGAAAAACATGCAGAAAGCATAGAAGAGTGTGCATGGGATTCCCAGGGGGTCAGTTCTACTGAATGAGGAATGATGTGGAATAAGAAGAGATTTTGAAAGCTGAAGAGAGAGAAGCATCCAAGGCCCCAAGGGCAGAAGAGCAGTAACTTCCTTGGTTGTTCTTCCAGCCTCATAGGTTGTGTACCTTGAGTTGGGGCAGCTGGGAATAGGGAAAGGACAACAGAAGAAAAGGAAAGCTCCTACAAAGCCTTCCTTTCTCTAGTCAAGGACCAGGAATGAGACAATCAAGAAAAACAGAAAACAGCTGTCCATAGTTATTATATTCTAGCCAAACACCACAGTGAGAACTGTGGTTCCTACTCTGTTTCAGTCAGAAAGACTGATATGGGAAACTCAGAATGCACTCCATCACTCCTACCACCAGGGTCTCTCAGAGAAGGCCAGGTGGTGAGCTGACACTTGCTTCCTCAACAAAACGTTAAGGAGAATGTTGTAATGCAATGTTGCCAGAAGGCACAAGCAGCCCAGACTCCCACTCCTGGCCATCACTAATGAGAAGTCCAGCGGGGAATAGGAATGAGGTGCTATCTTCTCTCCCTTGAATAGAAATATATCAGTAGGCACCTAGTCAGGGTCAGAATTGCTCACTCTACTGTGTAGGTGAGAAACTCTAACCCAGTAAACAGATCAGTTTTTGTTCAAATGACTGGTTTCTGAGATGTTACACATATATGCTCTCCTAGGGCACTCTGTAACCTAGAGAAAGTTCCTTATGCCTCTTGTGCTTCAGTTTACGCACTGGTAAGCAAGAGGTGTGATAGCAACTCACTTACTAGGCATGCTGTGTTAGTTCTGAGAACTTTCTTGGTGGCACTGGGGTGTGAGTTCTCTAAGTGAAGATATCCCTTTGAAGCCCAGCTAGCCTGTTAAGTACTTCTGCAGTCAGTACAGAGACAGCTTGAGTAATAGGACTTTCTAATATCTAATAAAATCTAAGGGGAAAACGTCCATATACTCATACTCCAAAAACTGATGACAACCATAGTCATAGTCATCCTGTATTGGACACCAACATTTGTTAGATACTACATTAAATTTCTCTCATATCAAGGCTAACCATAAAAGGAGTCTTGTAAAATGAATCATCCCTACATTATAGAAGAAACTGAAGCAAATGAGACAATAAATATGTTTTATACATAAAACATCTCATAAATTAGTAATAAATGCCAACATGAAATGCAAGTTTAATATACATTCTATGTGTTTAATAAGCATTAAAATATTAATATTTCACTAAGCATAATGGTCTCTGGTTGGGACCACTTGGTTGCAAGTGACAGAATTTCATTATTTTTAATGGCTGGGTAGCATTCTATAAAGTAGATGTACCACAATTTCTTTACTCAGTCCTCCTTCAATGAGCATCTAGGTTACTTCAATGTTTTTGCAATTGTTGAATGTGCTGCAATAAATTCAGGGGTGCAGGTTGCTTTGTTATGTGTATATATCAGTTCTTTGGATATATTCCCGGAAGTGGGATAGCTGGGTCATACTCTACATCAATTTTCAGTTGTCTTAGCACTCTCCAGTGAAGTAGGGTACCTTTCTCCCCACATACATGCCAACAGGTATTGTTAGTAGAGTTCTGTATTTAGGCCAATCTCACTGGAGTTAGGTGGAACCTCAATGTGGTTTTTTCTTTGTATTTCCCTGATAACTAGGGAATCTGAGCATTTTTCATGTCTATTATCCATTTGAGTTAGCTTTGAAAAATACCTATTCATTTCCTTCACCTCTTTCTTCACAGGACTGTTTGTTTTGTTGTCATTGAGTTTCTGAAGCTCTTTGTAAATCCTGAATATTGGTCCTCTATCTGATACACAGTGTGCAAAGATTTTTCTACCATTCTGTTGGTTGCTTCTTCATTTTGTTGATCATTTCCTTTGTTGTTCAGAAACTCCTTAGTTTGGTGTAGTCCCATTTATTTATTTTGGTTTTGATTTCCTGTGCTCGCTGATATAACGCAACCTTCACACAAAATACAAAATCGATATGTATATAGGTAAGCATGCATATATATCTGTCTATCTAGAGAATATGTACAATGGAGGCAAGTATACCATAAACTGGAGATACATTGCAATATGAATCTCTACTCTCAAGTAAAAGATAGACTCGCAATGAAACTGTTAAATATGTCTTAAATGTTGGACTTCATACCCTCGCTATACCTACACTGTCAGGATACACTTAAATAGTAGAAAGATGGACTTGTGACTGTTGCTGAGGGACTAAAATACTGTTAAAATATAGGGGGAAACAGTGGGGAGGAGAGGGTGAGAGGCTGGAAGAGTAAGTCATCGAGCCTGAGGAACTGATTCATGAAAAATAATTTTCTTAAAAATAAAAATAAAATAAATGTCAACATTACTACTGATCAAATAAATGAAAATGTAAATGAGGCAAGGTTATTTTCCCATCAAGTTGCTAAAAAGTTGATACATGAAAATACACACAATTGGTAAAGAGGTAAGGATATAGGTACTCACACATTTATGTAAAATTTCTAGTAAATTTTGCAAAAATGACATCTTACCATGCATCTTCTCATACCAAACAGGAATAAAACTAGAAATCAACAGAAACAATAGAAAACTTACACATACGTGAAGGTTGAAAAACATGTCCCTAAATGACTAATAGATCTGTGAAGAAAAAAAATGAAATTTTAAAAAGGCTTGAAGCAAATGAAAATGAAGGCAAAATGTATCAAAATATGTGGTACACTGCAAAATCAGGATTAAAA